>NC_141059.1:38705369-39200369 GCF_041138505.1 Cibotium barometz | reverse complement strand
TGTAATCTACTAGCACAATGAACCATGTCATGGAGCTCAAAAAAAATGTGTTAACTTTGCTGGTTGGAAAGGACTAGGTGTAAGTTGTGAGGTTCATCTATAAACTCAGGTCGCATTCTCTTAATGTGCTTCCACACTTCATAATCAATAGGTGTTCTCAATGTCCCATCTTGTGAGCAATTATTTGCATGATAACTCATGAGCTTTTTGTGACGTTCTTACTCTTGAACATGTAATTTATGCGAGGTATGGTAGGAAAATGTCTCAATACTTTTGTTGGGACTCTATCTCCTTACATGTGGTCTATGCAAGCTATGATAGGAAAGTGTCTCAATACTTTTATCGACACCCTATATCATTGCAACTCCTCCCTTTATTGACTTAGACCATATAAAGGACATTGGATAGCACCCTATATCATTGCAACTCCTCCCTTTATTGACTTAGACCATATAAAGGACATTGGATAGCACCCTCATGCTTGACCCATTAGACTATGCAATCATTAATATATGCATAGATAGTGTTGTAATCCATACCCAATGAAGTCAACAGTTTTTAAGCCTCTTGTCAATGCAAAAACTCGACAAATAGTTATGGGGGAGAAGAAATTTCTAAAGTAGTATAGTGCAACACGAGAAATTTCAGAAGTAGTTTAGTGTAACACAAGAGAAATTCAGTTATTTCTCTTATTTTTATATCATAGAAAAATAATGATGATATTAGAGTTTTAAGATACATACTAAAAGAGAGAATCCATACTACTATCACTTGATCCATAGTCTGCTTGAAGGTTCTACAATGAAAAATTGCTTGAAGGTTTAACACTCAAAGGAACCCTCACAACTTACTATAAGTTACATCCATATGTTACTTGAAGGTTCAACAATAAAAGGCACCCTCACAACTTAATATAGGTTGCACCTTCATATAGTAGAGTGTACAAGTATGCGTGTTTCTCATTTATAATTGAAGGCCATTCCTTCACATGAAACTTTACTTCCATCATCTCATCCTTGCCAGTAGTAACTATACATCCTCCACTCATTCACATGGTGACTCTTTAGTATCATGTTCTCCTTGCACCTCTCCTCTCCTATATCTTGCAAATTAGATGGTGTGGTGATGTTAAAATCTAAGATCACCCTCCTCCTACACATTGATTTTTTGATCAGTTCAAAAAACTATGCATTAATTGTGTGAGGGTTCATAGAAATAAACCATTCAATATACTCACCAATCCATGGTCCAATGCATATTAAAAATTAAACTTCTTATGCTTTTTATTGTGGAGAAATGGTATTCGACACTCTCTCTAAATTGAGTGTTTGCATATGTTTTCATTGCATACATGGACATGGAAGTTTATCTTGATACCAGTAATCATGTGAACTACTCAACTATAAGAGAAATGAAAACATATAAGAAATACATACATGCACCCATATAATCAATACACACACACACACACACACACACACACACACACACACACACACACACACACACACACACATATACATCATACATGTTCACATACATATTCATATATACATGTATACATGTTTATACACCCACACACACACACACATATAAATGCATTCAAGAAAATTAGTCAGGCTATCCCCTATTTAAGCATTGCAAGAGCCTCGTAAACATGCATACATGTTCACATACACACATATATACATACATACATATAAGCAAACTAGTTAGTGTGCCTTATTAAAGCATTGCAAGAGACTTTCAAAACCATCACAAAAGCATCGATAGAGCAATGCTATCACAAAATAATCAATAAAGCATCACTATAGCCTCACAAAAGCATCATAGATTTACAACATGCCAGATAGTGATGATTGTACAAATGACCAAAACAACGATGACATGAGCTTGATTAATATTTTAAAAACATCATTATCAAGATTCACCGATCGAATATCCAATAATTGCAAACTCCCTTTTCTTTGGGAACCAAAGCTGTATACAGGCCCTCTTGGAGGTTGAGACAGGTACAATGAATGTGAGTAAGGTGCCTATAACTTTTACATTATTGCTCATATGATGTTCCCACTTTGCATATCACAAATACAAATAACATAGAGCTTAACTTGATTTATCAAGAATTTTTTATGTGCTCTACTATTTTTTATATTATTTAAAAGGTATTAGAATTGTTAAAAAACATACTATTTTATCCTTCCACCACATCTACCATTTAAAATGCTCAAATTGTATGGATCTAGTGATGATTAGATTGGGAAATATTAGTATAATGTGGGGATAAGGTAAAATTATAAATCTAACGATTGGATTTTTGTAGATTTACTTTGGAAAATTACAAATCTAACGGTTGGATTTTTGTAGATTTACTTTGGAAAATTTGTTAGAGGCCCATTAAATCAATTGTAATTTAATTCTAGAAAATCAAATATTGAATCTTTTAATCTAAAAACTCTAGGGATCAATACGCTTGTTGCCATGAATTTATTTAAAAAAATATGGCTTAATTTGAGTATGGGAAGGTCCATTTTCAATCCTCCCAAGTGAAAATTCCCATATTGTGTCCACTCTCCCCTTTTCAAGTCTAAAACCAATCCTAGTTAGGTTTGGAAATCTAGGCTTGGTAAACTTCAAAGCTTAGATATCATTCCATGTGTGAGGCTTGGGTAGACACAAATCTTATATATGCATGCCACTTTATGTCCACATCAACTTCAAGAGGATCCACATAAGCAGCTTGCCACATCAGCTTCGAGAGGATCCACATAAGCAGCTTGCCACCTCAGCTTGCCACCTCCACCCTCCATGTCAACATGGTCAACCTAGTTGACTCCCCACCTCATCATCCTAGTCATCATTAATGCCACATCTTCTTGCCACCTTTGCATGCCACCTCGCACTTGGTGACATGGCATGCCACATCATGGAATTGCCACATCAACCATAATAGTGCCACATGTCAAGAGAATGCCACGTGTCATGCACGCATGTGACACGTGGTACCTCCTTCCCACCTCCCTTTTTTTTCAAAAACATATTTTTGAAAAAGTTAATTTAGTAATTTAGAGAAACAGAATATAGAATTTTAAATAATAAAATATATATAACTTATTAAATAAAAGAATTTAAAATCACTAATTTTAAAGGATTATATTTTAGAATTAGATCAATAATATTATTTTTAGAGTTCATGTTATTCAATTTAAAAAAATAAATTTTTAAGTTTAATATTTCTTGAAAATATTTTGTGTAGAATAAACCTTTGAATAAAATTTGAAAAAAATACATTATAAAAAAATACAGTTATATAATTATAAAATAAAAGATATATTTAAAGATATATTTATATATCTAATAATGATAAATATTTAGACTTGTTAATAAATATTATTAATAATATTAAATTTTAAGTGGATAATAGTTTATCTTTAATTATCTTTATGTTTATCTTAATTATCCAATCAATCTTAGATAGGAAATCCAATGAGATTTGAAGTGGATAACCTGTTTTTTCTATATAATCACATATCTCTAGTATTATCCCACACTTATCTCTAGTACTATCCCATCATTGAGCCTTCATAATTTTTTCTCTTAGCTTCCTTGAGAATGGGTTCTCAAATTCATAGGAGTCGGAAACGTGATAGGACTAGACTTCCCCCCATTCACCAAGTTCAAGAGGAGGAGAGGAAAAGGGTAGCTCGTGAACGAGCAACACCTTTCGTTGGCGATGATCCAAGCCTTGCTCCTCCTCTTCCACTTCCTCTCCCTCCGCCCTCTTCCCCCCCACTACCCCTTAGTTTAGATAATCCACATGAGCCCGCCCTTCCTAAGTCCCCTTCTCTTCTACAAGAACCCACCCCCCTCCTTTGGGCGCCCATCGTGTGGATAGGAAAGAACTATCAAAGTCAGGGGCACATCGTCGTGCCCATGCAATCTTCCGTTCCTATTTCAAAGACCTCACGCCTTTCATCACACAGGCATGTGTGCTTGATGCTTTGATCGATCTGCCCAAAATGGCCAATTGCAGGGCGCTTTCTGACATTGGAGGTCCAAGAGAGAGGAGAGCTGGCATGGCGGTGCTACAAAGTGTTCATCATTCCTATATAGTTAACAAGAAGAGGAACTCTGCGGGCGCTTTGTCTGCTCGACGGGCTATTGTGGCAGCCATAAGTAGCTCCCAAATGAAGGGTAAGGTGAGTGCCACATCTCGCATCCTTTCCATAGCACCACACGCACTTAGAGTTGGGTCTATTAGACGACAAAGTTTAGATGCCAATGAGGTTGGTGCTTTGTGGGCGAGTAGTGGTCGTGTAGCTAGGCATGATCGCCTACTAGTAGATGAAACCACTAGAGCCTTGATAGAAAGTTTTTGGGAGGAGAATTGTCGTGCCTCGCCAGTTTTCAAGAAAGCTTTGCGTAAGAGAGTGACAAGAGGAGTGTTCATTGAGCACGGTGCTTGCTTTCTTGAAAGGACCCAAACAGAGTTGTATTCTCAGTTTGTGGCTTCGTATCCAGAGCTTAAAATTGGGCAAAGGTCATTTGAGGGGTGTAAGCCTTGGTTTGTGAGGTACTCACGTCAGCGTGACACATGTTGTTGTCGCTACCATGTTGAGTTCAAACTTTTTTATGATGTGTTTCGTTCTCTTATTCGGCATAGAGAGTTGCCTCGTAGTCCTCGTGATTTCATCCACTCTCTTTTGTGTGCACGCACGGAGGATGCCCAATTCCATAGGATGCCTTGTGTGGAGAGCAATTGCACATCATGTGGTTCACTTGCACATTTACAGATGGTAGATCTTGATGCAAGTGACCAAGAGATAGTGCCATGGCAACGTTATGAGTATGTGACACACCAGCTCTAGAGTGGTGGTGGACAGTCTAGGAAGTTGCAGCTCGTGGACAAACATACACCACGTTGTCACTTCACGTCCACATTTAGGGAGTAGATCTACCCCTATATACGGCATAGTCATTGTGCCAAATGGCAAGATCGTCAGTTCCAAGCATGCCTGGCAGAGTTTCCTATTGGTGTGGTCGTCTTTGTGATTGATTTTGCAAAGAACTACACCTTCACACCTTTTCAGGAGATACAATCTGAGTATTACTTCTCAGAGCAGGTAATGGTTATATTTCATAATATTTGTTTTATGTTTGAGCTATATTACTTATTTGATTTTTTGTGTCCTAATCATCTGTATTGCTTACCTCATCAGGTTGCTATTATGGTCCACATTAGCTATCGACATGCAGAGGGTCATGTAGATGGGATAGCGAGTACCCCCGAGACCCGTGTCATTATTCGAGAGTATCATTTCTATATCAGTGATGATCGTTAACATGATGCACATTTTGTGCAACACTATTTTCATCTCCATGATGAAACGATTTTTTACGAGATTGTGGGATCATACGTGGCCAGTGATGGGTTTGGTCAGATGGTTGTGGAGCACAGTTCAAGTCGTCACGACAATTCTATTGGCTCTATAGGTAGTACTTATGGTTCTCTTATATTCGCAATTAAACTAAATTCACTAGAACATCTTATATTCGCAATCAAACTAAATTCAGTAGAACATTTTAAAGAAAACAATAACTAAGACTTTGTTTTATGGATTTATAGGTGGCATGTGCAGTCTAGTATCCCAGTGATTTGGTCATTCTTTGAGACTGGTCACGGGAAGGGAGAGCATGATGGTGCGGGTGCGTGTGTGAAACGTGCCCTGAGGCGTCTCATCAGCTGCGGCAAGATGCTGAGCGGTTTAGAGATGCGAGCCACGTAGTCGAGTGGTGCTCTCAACATTTGTAAAAGAGTGCAACATCATCGTATCCCAAACGTGATGCTCGGATTGTCAGGAGATTTTTTGGGCATGTGGATGGTGGCATGATTGACCGTAGAGCCTCCCATGATTGTGACACAGTGCCTGGCACCTTGGGCTTACATTCCATCTCAGGAGCACGTGCATGGCGGCCCCCACAATTTACACATGACGGTTTGCATGCTTCTGTGGAGCATGTATGGATGGGGATTGGTCACATTGTGCCTCGAGAGGATGGGCAGATGCATGGATACAGACATTCCTTTCCCCCGAGCATCCTTCACATCCAGTGTTGTCTGATGAGCACACAGGTCCTGCGTTCATGGTCAGTTATGATGACCTGACAGATTTGCTACAGGAGGGTGATGTATTTGCTGTTATTGCCGGTGAGGGAAATAGCAACGGAGTAGACTACTATATGATGAGTTGCACTAGGCCAAAGTGCATCCTTGACCAGAATACAGTGGATGATCATGGGTTTTCTTTTGACGACCATAGCATGATTGTGGCAGGCCGGTTCTACCAGCAGATTCGACTTCATTGGGGGAGTCTTGAGTTCTAGCAGTGGAAGTGGGAGTTAGAGGCATTTCAGCTCTCTCATTTAGTGGTTGCTACCAGGCTCACTCTTAATCAAGTACAGAGCCAAAAACACAGTTCTCACCCTCGTTTTCGGCTTCGAGTGGATGACCATGAGAGCATTCTAGAGCAATTGAGAGCTAGAGAGGGTGCTACTGATGACTAGATCTCTATCTTGATAGTGACTAAACTCAAACTAGTTGGGTTAGCTCACTTACATTGTACTTAGATTTTTTGGGAGTGACTAATCTCAGAATAGCTGGGGTAGCTCATTTTCAAAATACCTTGATCTTTTGAGTTAGTGGCTAAGTGGCTGTGTTAGCTCACATTCTGATGTACTTAGTTGATGTTTATATCATTATGAGTTTTCTCATTATTGAGGATCATTGCATTTTAGTTGATGTTTATGGTTTTCTGATTTTTTAACACTTTGGCTATCATATCATTTGTTGAAAATCACCATCACCATATTGTTTGTTGAAAATCACCAAACTTTGCAACCACTGGGCACTAATTACTAACCCAAACATGCTCTGATCATGACCAAACTTTGCAAGCATGTGGGGATGCCCCCCCCCACATGCTTGAAAAGTTTGGTCCCCATTGGAGTATGTTTGGGTACGATGGTATGGGGAAGGCCTGGATTTTCCATGGCCTCTAAAGCACCAAGAGACTTGAAAAATCCGCCCTAGGCACTAATTACTAATCCGAACATACTCCGATCATGACCAAAGTTTGCAAGCATGTGGGAGGAGCCCACCCCCACATGCTTGTAAAGTTTGGTCCCCATCGGAGCATGTTTGGGTACGATGGTATGGGGAGGCCCGGATTTTCCATGGCCTCTTAAGCACCAAGAGACTTGAAAAATCCGCACTGGGCGCTAATTACCAATTCAAACATGCTCCAATTATGACTAAACTTTTCAAGCATGTGGGGGTGGGTCCCCCCCACCTGCTTGCAAAGTTTGGTACCCCACATGCTTGCAAACTTTGTTCCCCATGTGAGCATGTTTGGGTACGATGGTATGGGGAAGGCCCGGATTTTCCATGGCATCTTAAGCACCAAGAGACTTGAAAAATCCACACTGGGTGCTAATTACTAATCCAAACATGCTCCGATTGTGACCAAACTTTGCAAGAATGTGGGGGTGGGTTCCTCCCACATTCGTCCCCATTGGAGCATGTTTGGGTACGATGGTATGGGGAAGGCCCGGACTTTCCATGGCCTCTTAAGCACCAAGACACTTGAAAAATCTGCACTGGGAGCTAATTACCAATTCAAACATGCTCTAATTGTGACCAAACTTTGCAAGCATGTGGGGGTGGGCCCCTCGCACATGCTTGCAAAGTTTGGTTCCCATCGGAGCATGTTTGGGTACGATGGTATGGGGAAGGCCCAGATTTTCCATGGCACCAAGAGACTTGAAAAATTCGCACTGGGTGCTAATTACTAATCCGAACATGCTCCGATCATGACCAAACTTTGCAATAATGTGGGAGGGACGCACCCTCACATTCTTGCAAAGTTTGGTCCCCATCGGAGCATGTTTGGGTACGATGGTATGGGGATGGCCCGGATTTTCCATGGCCTCTTAAGCACTAAGAGACTTGAAAAATCCGCACTGGGCGCTAATTACCAATCCAAACATGCTCCGATTGTGACCAAACTTTGCAAGCATGTGGGGGTGGGCCCCTCCCACATGCTTGCAAAGTTTGGTTCCCATCGGAGCATGTTTGGGTACGATGGTATGGGAAAGGCCCGGATTTTCCATGGCCTCTTAAGCACCAAGAGACTTGAAAAATCCGCATTGGGCACTAATTACTTACACGAACATGCTCCAATCATGACTAAACTTTGCAAGCATGTGGGAGGGGCCCATCCCCACATGGTTGCAAAGTTTGGTCCCCATGGAAGCATGTTTGGGTACGATACCAGTATGGAGAAGGCGCCCGGATTTTCCATGGCCTCTTAAGCACCAAGAGACTTGAAAAATCCACACTCGGCGCTAATTACCAATCCAAACATGCTCTGATTGTGACCAAACTTGGAAAACATGTGGGGGTGGGCCCCTCCCACATGCTTGCAAAGTTTGGTTCCCATCGGATCATGTTTGGGTATGTTGGTATGGGGAAGGTCCAGATTTTCCATGGCCTCTTAAGCACCAAGAGACTTGAAAAATCTGCACTGGGTGCTAATTATCGATTCAAACATACTCTGATTATAACCAAACTTTGTAAGCATGTGGGGCTTGGTCCCCCCCACATGCTTGCAAAGTTTGGTCCCCATCGGAGCATGTTTGGGTATGATGGTATGGGGAAGGCTCGGATTTTCCATGGCCTCTTAAGCACCAAAAGACTTGAAAAATCCACACTGGGCGCTAATTACCAATTCAAACATGCTCTGATTGTGACCAAAATTTGCAAGCATGTGGGGGTGGGTCCCTCCCACATGCTTGCAAAGTTTGGTCCCCATATCGGAGCATGTTTGGGTACGATGATATGGGGAAGGCCCGGATTTTCCATGGCCTCTTAAGCACCAAGAGACTTGAAAAATCCACACTGGGCCCTAAAATTACCAATCCAAACATGCTCCGATTGTGATCAAACTTTGCAAACATGTGGGGGTGGGCCCCTCCCACATGCTTGCAAAGTTTTGTTCCCATCCGAGCATGATTTGGTATGATGGTATGGGGAAGGCCCAGATTTTCCATGGCCTCTTAAGGACTAGGAGACTTGAAAAATCCGCACTAGGCGCTAATTATCAATTCAAACATGCTTTGATTGTGACCAAACTTTGCAAGCATGTGGGGGTGGGTCCCCCCCCACATGCTTGCAAAGTTTGGTCCCCATCGGAGCATGTTTGGGTAGTATGATGGTATGGGGAAGGCCCGGATTTTCCATGGCCTCTTAAGCACCAAGAGACTTGAAAAATCCACATTGGGCGCTAATTAACATACTCTGAGTGACCAAACTTTTCAAGCATGTGGGGGTGGGTCCCCCCCCACATGCTTACAAAGTTTGTTCCCCATCGGAGCATGTTTGGGTACGATGGTATGGGGAAGGCCCGGATTTTCCATGGCCTCTTAAGCACCAAGAGACTTGAAAAATCCACACTGGGCGCTAAAATTACCAATCCAAACATGCTTCGATTGTGACCAAACTTTGCAAACATGTGGGGGTGGGCCCCTGCCACATGCTTGCAAAGTTTGGTTCCCATCGGAGCATGTTTGGGTATGATGGTATGGGGAAGGCCCGGATTTTCCATGGCCTTTTAAGCACCAAGAGACTTGATGAAAAGTCCGCACTGGGCGCGCTAATTATCAATTCAAACATGCTCTGATTATGAACAAACTTTGCAAGCATGTGGGGGTGGGTCCC
This sequence comes from Cibotium barometz, assembly GCF_041138505.1. Lineage (NCBI taxonomy): Eukaryota > Viridiplantae > Streptophyta > Polypodiopsida > Cyatheales > Cibotiaceae > Cibotium > Cibotium barometz. Next base: position 39,190,594 of record NC_141059.1, on the reverse strand, counting down.
CGCCACATGCTTGCAAAGTTTGGTCCCCATCGGAGCATGTTTGGGTATGATGGTATGGGGAAGGCCCGGATTTTCCATGGCCTCTTAAGCACCAAGAGACTTGAAAAATCCACACTAGGCGCTAATTACCAATTCAAACATGCTCCGATTATTGTGACCAAACTTTGCAAGCATGTGGGGGTGGGTCCCCCCCACATGCTTGCAAAGTTTGGTCCCCATCAGAGCATGTCTGGGTACGATGGTATGGGGAAGGCCCGGATTTTCCATGGCCTCTTAAGCACCAAGAGACTTGAAAAATCCACACTGGCCGCTAATTACCAATCCAAACATGATCTGATTGTGTGACCAAACTTTGCAAACATGTGGAGGTGGGCCCCTCCCACATGCTTACAAAGTTTGGTTCCCATCGGAGCATGTTTGGGTACGATGGTATGGGGAAGGCCCGAATTTTGCATGGCCTCTTAAGCACTAAGAGACTTGAAAAATCCAAACTGGGTGCTAATTACCAATCCAAATATGCTCGGATTATGACCAAACTTTGCATGCATGTGGGGGTGGGTCCCCCCACATGCTTGCAAAGTTTGGTTCCCATCGGAGCATGTTTGGGTACGATGGTATGTGGAAGGCCCGGATTTTTCATGGCCTCTTAAGCACCAAGAGACTTGAAAAATCCACACTGGGCGCTAATTACTAACCCAAACATGCTCTGATGAACCAAACTTTGCTAGCATGTGGTGGGGGTGGGCTCCCCTCCACATGCTTACAAAGTTTGGTTCTCCCCATCGGAGCATGTTTGGGTACGATGGCATGGAGATTTTTAACAAACAATATGATAGCCAAAGTGTTAAAAATTTTAAAAAAATCAAGAACATCAACTAAAATGTAATGATACTCAATAATAAAAAAACTCATAATGATATAAACATCAAATAAGTACACCAGAATGAAAATGAGCTACCCCGGTTAGTCACTGCCCATAAATCTAAGTACAATGTAAGTGAGCTAACCCAGCTAGTCTGAGTTTAGTCACTATCAACGGTAACCCAATCAAAATCGTCATCTCTAACTGATCGACGTGCACGTCGAGGTTGCTATGCACGTCGAGGAGGCTGTGCCGGCTGCTGCGGGGGTCGTCAAATATCTACGGGGAGGTCTGTCGGTGTACTCGGGAGCTCACGAGCTAGTGCCGGTGTACTCGAGAGATCACGAGTCGTCCCATAAGCTGCTATAGCCCTCTCCCTCTCTCTACGTCGTGCTACTGCAAGACGTCTGTGTGTCTGTAAACCCAAAATCTATAATCAGTAATGGTACGTGTCTGCCACTCTGCTCGTGTAAGCTCCTCTGCTCTCTGTAAGGACATGCTGCTCTCCATGAGAAGTAGCACTACTGCTAGCACCATCACCCGAGGTGCCACTAGGACGACCTGCACCACCCACACGCTCATATGCTGTGATCTGGCTCTCGTAAAGGACTCTCTCGTAACCTCTATCTCCATCAACAGGCTTGTGCTTCATCACCTCTATCTTCATCACAACACTCTTTAGCTTTCATTACCTCTATCTCCATCAACTCTTGTGCTTCATCACCTCTATCTTCATCACAACACTCTTTAGCTTTCAAATATAGAGGAACCATATGATACCCCTATTTTCATATGGTATCCAGGTGGATTGGTATCTATTCTAAAGGTGAGGGAGAATCTACTACCCTATATTTGACATAGATCTTGGGCTACATCAACATATTTCACAAATCTACATTGTTCATATCCCCTTGTATTACATTAAACATATCCCTTTACACTTTTTACACATTGTGTTCACATGAAGAAGACTAGATGTGCAAAGGTGAGGGAATGTTCCCCTTATGTTGACACCTTTGAGCTTAACTTATAACTAGGGCATGTGTGCACATTCCACTTGTATTATTTCTAGTGCACATCACATATGTTTTTTCACCCTAGAGAATGAGAATAATGGGCTTGCCCACATCCTATTGGTTGTAGTCCATGTGAGCTCTTTATGCGTGACATGTGGCATAGAGGATAGCCCTCTTTTCCTATATAATGAAAGCATGGTGATAGGAGACTCATTCCCCGCTAGCACTAGTTTGGGAATCCACTCTTTGTGCTCTTATAAGTGTTTTTAGTGTGTACATGGTGGGTCTTCTTTCTTTTTATTGATCCTTATTGATCCCTTGAAGTCTTTGTTGAGTGTGAGTCTCTTGTGAGAATGAGAGGCATATTATGCTCTAATGGCTTGATTAAGGTTACCCTTTGCATCTAGAGACATCAAAGGTGGTGTGTTTAAGGCATTGGGGTGGCATAAATTTCTCCTTAATCTGGGGATTCCTTGCTTATGGTGAAGGTCTCTAACCATAAATGGGTTGTAGTCTCGACTTTTATCTTGTTTATGTAGATTTACATGGGTAGAGTGGGTGAGATCAAGTGATAGTTAAGATTTGAATTGAGTTTAGAGGTAGTTTTATGTTCATTGTTGTTTTGGCATCTCCTTCACCATTTTCATTGTTACTAAATTAGGTTCCTACCCTTAAACCCTCTTCTCTTAATCTAAATTAGGTTCCCACCCTTAAATCCTTTTCTCTTAATCTACCATTCATCCTTGATAGCCATAGTGGGAATGTTGACTTGGGGAAAGAGTTTCTTTCTATGTCTAAAGATGTAAATTTTCCACTTAATAGATGGTGGGGAGAAAGGAAGAATGTAGGCAAGGTCGGGGAGCTCACCCTCTCTCATAGTTCCTTCCACCAATACTATGCAAGGAACTTGTGCATCTAGGTCCCCAAATCCAAATTAGAAAATATCCAATTAAAGAAAAAACCAAGCAAAGGCCTTATGCTTTAACACCCACTTCACAACCAATGCCCTATTGGATTCCAATGAAAGTATAAATACCTCAAGGATTCTACGAGGGCAATCTCCACATTTAGATCCCGAAGTCAAAGAAACCATCTCCATAAGTAATGAAAATCTAGCCAAAAAGCCCAGATAATGCCAATAAAAGATGGTTTGGGTACCAAAAGCTATGCCCTAATACCATAACTTAAGCTTGATTGGGAACCAAAGGCCCTTTATGGTATTTGCAGACCCACGAGTTTTTCATGTTGACATTATTTAATTTACCTCTACAAAGCTGCAATGAACATTGTTATCTTTGTGACTCATCTTGAAATTTAACCACATAACATCATGTACATTTTAAAGCTTTGCCTTGTCAACCTTAATATTTTCCATCATAAGAGCATGTTTAATCATTCCATCCACACTATTTTACCCTTACAATGACTAGAGCTTTTAAAAATCATATGAGCATCCATCAACATGAAGTACCTTGTAATAAAGTAGAAAGGTTGTGTAGATTTAAATTACCAAGTATCACCATCAAATCACTTAAAATGTTTCTTGAATTGCAAGCCTTATTCAATAAACCAAGTGTGATGCAACAGAAACCAATGCTACACAAACTATGTATCATCTTGTTTATCATCAAAGATTACACTAGTTTTTTAATCTCACCAAGATGTTTACTTGGTCATTGTACTAGTGTATAGAGCTAATTTGATTTAGAGACAACTAAATTATCTAGGAAGTTCTTTAAGCATTCTTTGAATTCTAGAGCAATTCATAGCACAACCAATTCAAATAATTCCTAAAGAACTTCCTAGATAATGTTATGAACTTTGAATGAAATTAAGTCTATACTAGTACTAGCACAATGAGGCCAAGTAAACATCATGGTGCACATATGCTACTGGCATATATTTTTGAGAGGCACGAGTGTTATAATTCCAAAAAGCAACTGCATACTCAAATACCTCTTAAGGCAAGTATTCATCTCCATATTCCCTTTCACACTTGAATCCTACTTGAAACCTGTGTTGTTTATGTTTGCACAATACAATTTTAAATTACAAGGATGAATCTCCAATACCTTTGCAATATTGGAACCACTTGAAATATTGATATCATCACTCACTATCATTTACAATTGTTGTCATCTTAGTAGGCAATTTGTCATAACTTTACACCCCTTTTACAAGGTTTGAACATTGCTTTAGGTTTGCAATAATAGCTAATGAAATACATTTACAATGTTGTTATCGTAGTAGGAAATTTATCATAACTATACACTTATTTTATAAGGTTCAAAATTTGTTGTTATCTTAGTAGAAAAGTTGTCATAATTTTACACTCGTTTTACAAGGTTTGAGCATTGCTTTAGGTTTGCACTAATGAAAAAAACCATGGATACTATTTATAGCTTTTGTGTGCTTTACTAATGAAAAAAATGATGGATACTATTTATAGCTTTTGTGTGCTTTACTAATAATGAAAAAATCATGGATACTATTTATAGCTTTTGTGTGCTTTACTACTTCTTTCATATTTGGATGATTCATAAACCTTCTTAACACATTAACATTTGTGGGGAAGCTGTTAATGTGGAGAAGCCAAGTTTAGTTATCATGACTCTAAAGTGTTGAACCATAGAAAGTGTTAATCCTCGCTTGCTCTAGATTGAGTGATTTAGCACCACTTGCTTTGTAAAAAGAGGAAATAAGAAGACCCTTTATAGATATTGTGTTGCTAGGGGTTTGTAGGCTACTCTATGGGCTATCCATAGGTACCACACATTCCTTGGTATGTGCCTTGTAGGTCTAGTTATTATTTTTATTAGACTTTAGGTTACATGGTACAGTTAATACATGTACCTGTTATGACACCTAGTTGTGTTTGGACACCCATTCTAGGGTTTCATCATATTGGGTGTAGTCTTTGTACTTTCAATGATTCTTCAGTTAACTCTACTTCACTAGCACGTTTTGCTTCTTGCTTCCATCTCCTTTGCTTCCGTTGTCTACTCCCCCAACAATGGTATCAGAGCAGGTTTTGCCTTGGTTTCCAGCCTTCCCCTGCGTGAAAGCTTTGTCTGGATCACACTTTTGCTGCCCACCTTCTTCCAAGACTGATTTTCAGCAAGTCGCCTCTCTTTGTGGCTTCCTGCATCCTTCCCGAAGGTTTCTGTCGCGAAAAGTTCTTCCAGACTGCTTCCTTCTGCTGGGGTGACTGCATCTACAGGCTGCATTTGCTGGAAACTGCATCGATTCTCTCTCCTGGAGCTTGACAACTGCATTCCCGAGCTCCCATTTGCTGGTCGACACTCTTTCTGGGTGATTTTTAGCAGGGCGACTTCAGATCTGCACCAAGATCTGCTGTTTTTTTGCTGGTCGCCTCTCCTACTGTGGGCACCATTTAGCTGGGCGACACCTATTCAGGTTCATCTGGTAAGCTTCTGTTCTTTCTGTTGCACAGTTGGCAAGGCCCTTGTGCCTCTGGACTTGGCTTTTCAGGTACCATTTGACAGTGGACAGCAGTACACTTTGGCAGTGATCTTGCTCAGTTGAGGTTATGGTTTGAAAAGCCTTGAGGCTTACGCATTTAGTCACTGGTATTTGCAGTTGAGAGCTTGAGGCTCCTGCTCTTTGCTTTTGTCATTCTTGTGCATTTGTCTACATAATGGCTGGTGGCAAAGATGATTTCTTCGGGGCCTTCGGTGCTGATGATAAGCTTGATGGGGTTAACTACCCTATGTGGTCATTCATGATGAAGCATGTCTTGGTGTCCAAGAACTTGTGGAATCTAGTGTCTGGCAATGAGCCTAGGCCCGTCAGGTAGGCTACACCTTCTTCCAGTGATGTTACATCCACTGGTTCTTCCCGTGATGCCTTTACTCCTCCTACTCAGGAGATGATACAGTGGGATGGCCGTGATGCTAAAGCACATGCATTTATTGCTCTGTCTATCAGAAAAAGTATTGTTCCTCATATCAGATCATGCACTACTCCTAAGGACTCTTGGGATAAGCTTGCCTCTTTGTATCAGGTACGCAATGAGGCCCGTGTTGCCTATCTTCAGGGGGGCTTGTACAGCTTGGATGCATATGATAGATGCAGTGACAGTTCAGCTCATGATGCTCATGCAGTTGATGCAGATGTTTTGCCTCATACTTATTTGTGGCATGAGAGGTTTGGGCATCTTAACTTTAATGCTATGATAAGGTTGCCTAAAATGGTTGAAGATATGCCACAGATGCAGATTCCTCATAAGCATGTCTGTGAAGCTTGCTTGCTTGGCAAGATGCACCGTTTTGTCATACCTAAGGATGGTAAAGTTGGGGCATCACGCAAGCTATTCTTGATTGGCAAGATGCACCGTTTTGTCATACCTAAGGATGGTAAAGTTGGGGCATCACGCAAGCTATTCTTGATTCACAGTGATGTGTGTGGTCCTATGCGGGTTGCTTCAATTGGAGGTTTCTATTATTTTGTGACATTCATTGATGACTTTACTAGGTATACTTGGATCTTTGCATTGAAGTCCAAGTCAGAGGTGTTTACCTGCTTCAAGCATTTCATTGCCTTGGCTGAAAATGATTCAGGCTTGAAGATTGCACACTTGAGATCAGACAATAGAGGTGGTGAATATATGTCAGAGGAATTTAATGATTACATGAAATCCCATGGTATTCACCATGAGTGTACAGTGCCTTACACTCCTCAGCAGAATGGAGTTGCTGAGAGAAAGAATAGGACAGTTATGGAAATGGCCACGTGTATGCTTAAGGGCAAGAATTTTCCCAATATGTTTTGGCTGGATGCAGTGATGTGTGCCAATTATGTGCTCAACAGGAGCCCCACCAAAGCATTGAAAACATTCACACCCTATGAGGCTTGGAAAGGACACAAGCCAACCATTTCTCACATGCATACTTTTGGGTGTTTGGCCTATGCACATGTGCCTTCACAGAGGCGGACAAAGCTGGATGATAAGGCTATAAAATGTATATTTTTGGGATACAGTGCAGAGAGTAAGGGTTATAGACTTTATGAGCCTTCCACCAGGAGGGTAATTGTCAGTAGAGATGTCATCTTTGATGAGACATCTTCCAGGCCCTTGCGGGACTGCAAAATGCAGTCTACACTTTGGTGTCTCAGATATTTTTGATAGTCTTGTGCCATTGCTTGGATCTGATGCCTCAAATGATGCACCACAGGGATATGCTCCTCCACCTAATGCTCATTTACAGCCTACTACACAGTCCGAACAACCACATGTTTTGACACAGATGCCACGTGCTACTAAGGACATTGTGGAAGAGGCAGTAGAGCAGGAATTGGCTGATATTAGACAGCCCAAAAGAGCACCTAAATGGCTCTTTGACACTCTAAAGGACAACAAACTTGATGCTCCTTTGCAGGCCCGTACGAGAGCTGCAGCCAAAAGAGATTTGGCAAACTCGGTTGCTCATGCATTGATAGCTATAGCATGTGATGAGGAGCCTATTTGTCACAAAGATGCCTTCTCAAATGAATTGTGGATGAGAGCCATGCAGGATGAATTGGACTCCATTCATGCAAACAAAACATGGGAGCTATGTGACTTGCCTGCAGGCAAACATGTAGTAGGAACTAAGTGGGTATACGGTAAAAAGAAAAGTTGATGGTTCAGTTGACAGGTACAAAGCACGTCTTGTGGCCAAAGGCTATGCTCAGAAAGAGGGCATTGATTATGAAGAGACCTTTGCTCCCACTTCATGCATCACCACCATTAGATGTGTTATTGCCCTAGCTGCCCATAATATTTGGGAGGTGCATCAGTTGGATATAAAGACAGCATTTCTCAATGGTCTTTTGGTAGAGGAAGTCTATGTTGCTCAACCTCTAGGCTTTGAGGTTGAAGGGTCTGAACGCAAGGTATGCCGGCTTAAGAAAGCCTTATATGGATTGAAGTAGGCACCCAGGGCTTGGTATGACAGGATACACACTCATTTGCTCAGCCTTGGCTTTCAGAATAGTCCTACAGAAGTGACTTTATATATCCGCAAGAGGGGGGCAGATTTGCTGATTTTGATCCTCTGTGGATGGTATGATTCTCACTGGGCCACATCCCGAGAAAATTACAGATTTCAAGCGAGAATTACAGCAGTCTTTTTCCATGACTGATCTTGGCTAGCTGCACTACTATTTGGGCATTCAATTTGCTCGATCTGAGGGGGGAATTGTGATGTCACAATCGAAGTACATTGGGCAGCTTCTACAGAGATTTCAGATGGAGGATTGTAAGCCTGTCTCCACCCCATTAGAGACTGGTTTTCATTTCTCTACTGAAGATGGCAGTGGTCCATGTGATGCTACCTCCTATCCAGGCAGTTGGTCGTTTGCTTTATCTATGCCATACTCGGCCAGACTTGCAGTATGTGGTTTCTCAGTTGAGTAGATACATGCACAGTCCCACTCATCACCATTGGCATGTAGTGAAACGTGTCTTCAGGTACATCAAAGGCACGCAATACTTGGGCCTTCTCTACAGGGCTGACACTTCACTTATCATGCATGGGTTCACTGATAGTGATTGGGCTGGTTGCCAGGATACACGCAGATCCCACAGTGGCAATTGTTTTATGCTTGGTTCTTCATGCATCTCATGGTTCAGCAAGAAGCAGGCTATAGTTGCCACATCTAGTTTTGTGAAGCTGAGTACAGAGCAGCTTTCATAGCTACAGTAGAGTGTATTTGGCTACGGAAATTACTTGCAGATCTTTTGGTTAGTCAGACAGCTCCTACCGTCATCCATACTAACAGTCAGAGTGCTTTGGCTATAGCACGAAATCCAGTGTTTCATGCTCGCACAAAGCACATTGAGGTTCATTATCATTATGTCAGAGAGAGATGGTCAGATGGTGACATCAAGTTGTCTTATGTTCCCACTAAGGAGAACTTGGCAGATCTATTCACTAAGGCTCTTCCAGGGCCTAAGTTTGAAGCTTTTCGACAAGCTTTACACTTGGTCCCTTTTGTTACGTGATCTGTATTCTCTGTACAGTCATAGGTTGCTATATCCACATTGGATGAATTTGTGCAACCATGACCTAGTCTTTCAGGTATCTTGAGACGTTTCCAGGATACTTCAGCCCATACCGTGTCGAGGGGGGTTTGTAGGCTACTCTATGGGCTATCCATAGGTACTGCACATTCCTTGGTATGTGCCTTGTAGGTCTAGTTATTAGACTTATTAGACTTTAGGTTACATGGTACAGTTAGTACATGTACCGGTTATGACACCTAGTTGTGTTGGGACACCCATTCTAGGGTTTCATCATATTGGGTGTAGTCTTTGTACTTTCAATGATTCTTCAGTTAACTCTACTTCAGCAGCACTTTTTGCTTCTTGCTTCCGTCTCCTTTGCTTCCGTTGCCTACTCCACCCAACAGGGTTGGCCAATCTTTGACACATGCCACTTTCTTTGGATCCACTCTAATGCCATTCTTTTCCACCAAGTGTCCAAGATACTCCACTTCATTGACCATGAATGTGCATTTTCTCTCCTTGCATAAAGCTTGTACTTCCTCATCACCTTAAACACTTGATTCACATGGGATAAGTGCTCTTCCTTGCTCTTGCTATAAACCAAAATGTCATCGAAGAACACTAGCACAAACTTGAATAGGAAGGGAGCCAAAATTCTATTCATCAATGCTTGGAAAGTGGCTGCGGCATTTGTAAGGCCAAAGGACATAACCATAAAGTGAAACAATCCCCTTTCGGTCCTAAATGCCATCATCTCCTCATGACCCTTCTTCATTCTTATTTGATGGTATCCTGATCTCAAATCAATCTTAGTGAAGAACTTTGCACATTTGGGCTCATCAAGAAGATCGTCAATGCAAGATATAGTGTACCTATATCTTAGTGAAGAACTTTGCACATTTGGGCTCATCAAGAAGATCGTCAATGCAAGATATAGGGTACCTATTCTTGATAGTGACCTTATTCAAGTCACAGTAATCAATGCACATGCAAAAGGCCCCATCCTTCTTCTTCACCAATAGAACGAGAGATGCAAATGGAGATTGTGAAAGTTAGATAAGACCCATAGTAAGCAATGCTTGCACTTGCTTTGCCACTTCCTCTCTTTCCACCTTAGATAAATGGTAGGGAGTCTTGTTCACAACCTTTGCATTTGGTTCAAGTACAATGGCATGGTCAATCTCCCTCTTGGGTGGCAAACTCTTTGGCACTTGAAAGATGTCATCATACTCCTTAAGAAGAGTTGCCATATCCTTGTTTGTGTGTTATCCGTTACTATCCATCCCCTCTTGGTGGGCAACATGAAACACATAGATAGTGCCAAGAGCTTTGAGTTCCTTCTTGAGCCACTTTTGAGTGATCAAAGAGAGCTCTTTTGGTGAATTTCCAACCAATACTACCAGATGCCCATCATGTGAAAAGCTCATAACACCTTGTTGAAGGTTCATGTGAAAGTCACCACAAGAGAAGCTAACCAAACACACCCCATAATCACATCGATGAGACCCATGTCCAAGACCACCAAGTCACCTTCCCAAGTGTAAGAAGAGGATAAAGTCTCTTGGGTAGAAGGGCAAACCAAACTCGCTTTCTTATTTTCCCCATTTGCCACTTGCACTTGGAAGGTTATGTGTAGCTTCGTTGGGATAAGTTTGATAAAGTTGACGGATTTAGAGTTGATGAAGCTATGGGTACTCCCAAAATCCACCAAAATGTGTGCAACTCTCCCATTAATGGTTCCCACTAATCTCAAAGTTTTTGGGCTCTTGCAAAGCTCTTGTGAAATGGAACATACACAAGCTGAATTTTATGCACTTTTGGATCCATCACCATCCAAAATGCTGGCATGATTCCCCCCATTGGGGTCGAAAGGAAACTCACCCTCCTCTTTGATGAAAGAGTGATCCTTCAAGATCTCATCATGTGCCTCCTCAATGCAATCTTCATATTCTTCCTTTATCATGAGATTCTTTTGCATCTTTCTCCTCATCCATGAGAATCATAGTAGCCACCACCTTCTTTGACTTGCAAATATGCCTGGGTGACCGCCTCTCTTTGCATTTAAAAATAAGCCCTTGCTCCTCAACTCCTCAATATTTGGATCATCCATCCTTTGTGTCTTCTTGAAAGGTTGAGAAGCCGTCTTGACGAAACCATTTCCTTTCTTTGTATCATATTGAACTCCACTCTTGGGGTTGTCCACCTCCAGAAGTTGAGGGAAATCCAGGAGTAGAAGTGGGTGGGGTCAAAAGGCACCTCTTGCCAACATTTGAAGAAGTATTGGTTAGTTTATGAGAGGGTATGATAGGCTGAGATTTCCTATACTTAGGCTCATAAAGCTCCGCCAACCTCAGAGCCTCCTTGATGGTGCTAGGCCTTTGAGTCAAGACATCCACCTTGATGTTGGAGTCTAGACCATGCACAAACTTCTTCATCCTCATGTCTTCATTGAGTCTATCGACAAACATGGAGAGTTTCATAAATTTCTTGATATACTCTCTAACAAACAGGCTCTTTTGTGAGAGTTCATACCACTCTTTATGGCATCGGTCAAAAACCAAAGGTGAAACAAATGCCAAATTGATCTCCCAATTCAATTCTTCCCAAGTGAGTGGCATATTTCCTTCTTTGACCATATGTTGATAGGCATAATCCTCCAAGTGTAAACATGCAAATTGCACTCTATCCTGCTCACTCTTTGAGTAGAGTTGGAAATAAGTCTCCAATTTGTTTATCCATTCCTCCAACTCATGTGGGCTTGACCTATCACCTTTTAATTTGGAGAGGAAAATCTTGTCCTTTACATCCTTAAAGGTAGTAGATGATGCATTCTTATGATAATTAGAGGGCTTGTACTTTTGCATTTGCATATATGACCCCATAAATTATGCAAAATCCTTGTTCTCCCTCTTGATGAAATTGGGCAATTCCATCCATCGATCATGAGCATCTCTTTACCTTTCGGTGAATGACGTGTTCCCAATCATGCTCAACCACATCATCATCAACATACCTCTTCATTCAACATTGAAAAATTGGTTTACCTTGAGATGTGAGGATACTCTTTTGGGTTCCCCAATGTTTGAATCCACATTTTTTAATGAAGATACATGTTGCCTTCCATCCAGTTGAGAAGAACCGCAGCTTGAAATGAAGTAGGCTTCATCTCCCTCATAAGAGGTCTTCTAGCATCCTCCATGAATCAAAATGTGGTATTCCTCGTAGGAAGCTCATGTGTAGCCTTAGTAGAAGCCTCTTGCATGTGTTTTTTACCATCTCTTTGGCCATCAAAAGAAACTCCATAGAAGGGTGGTTTATCATCTTGACAATCACCATTTCGCCCTTTAAGAGAATCTTCATGTGGAAATGGACCCATTGGTTGGGCTAACTTCTCTTCCATCATTCCCATACTTGTAGTCATTGAATCAAACTTTTCATTCATGGTTGATGGAATCCAATCTTTCCACAAGTGGCCAAAAATCCAATCTTTCCATTAGCACTTGGAGAAGAGCATCATTAGAGATGGTATGTGAAGATTGGGGGGGGTATGCTTGAGAGCACTGCCAACATTCATTTCCTCTTCAAATTCCCTTGAAGCTTGTCCCAAAGCATCATCCAATGCATCCAAAATACCATGCTTCATCATCTCTTCACCTTCCATATCCTCGGAAGCCGTTAGAATCTTCCTCGGCCTTCCCTTAGGTTTGGAAGCCATGAAAAATTTGAGGTTTCACAAAAATTGTATTATCTTGAGGAAGAGATGTCGGATCGGAGTGATCTAAAGCTTGATAGGAAGCCCTTAAGATGCTCTACGCAACTATGTAAAGAACCCAATAACATGACATGCCCTAGTATTCTCTATTTTAGGGTTAGTAGGGATGTGTTTAAAAACGGTATTTTGACCCTAAAACCCTCAAATCTTGGCCAAATTGGGTGTGCTATAGCTTGTTATGAAGCTAAGGGGATGTACTACACTTTCTAACTCTCACATTCCCAAAATAGCACACTGATTTTGACTGGGCACCCTTTTGGCCGTCAATTGACTATGCAAGTTTGACCAGTCAACAAATGGTATCCAAACGGGGTGAATGTGGGCTTGTTAAGGTGGTCTTGAATAGCACGTTGAAGACCAATATACGCCTTTTGTTTAGTCCTAAAGTGTGCGGGCTGAATCAAGTTTTTGCACCACAGTAGAAATGGTCAAAAGTGACTCAAATTTGCTCATGACACGTTCCTTTTTGCCCATGCATTGCCTCTTTGCATTCCCAAAGGTATTTGGCCACCAAAAAGCAACATAATTCACCACTTGTGTGCCATCAAAACATGCTATGCATCATACTTTGAGAAAATTTTGCAATATTCTCCTTTGTATTTGGAGCAAAATCTCAAAATTCCAAATGATGCAAACAACATTCCCAAAATATTCATTGTATTTACTAATGCATTTGGCACTCCCATACATCATTGGGCATACATTTACATCCCATGAATGTAACCAACACATATCATTCACCATTGCATTACATTATCAAGTGTAAGGGACCCATTTCCCACATGCAATCAAGTGTAAGGGCCTCATTGCCCACATGCAATAGCTTACTCTTTAATGTCGATGTCGAAGATATGTCGGCGGTGTAGCACGTCGATGCTTGCCGATCTCCCGACCAAGCACTTTCCACCCCCTTAGCAAGTAGTCTCAAGCCAAGGGTTAGGGCCAAGTCTTCACATTATCTAATCCCCCAATGTACCACTTTATCCGGCACTCATGGCACAACGGGTTCAAGCCATGCTCCCCTTGGCCTCTCCACCATATGTCGGGGTACCCTCACACATGTCTAGTTCACTAGGAAGTTGAATGTGCAAACAATTGTGTATGGGTTTGTGGCTTGACTTCAAATGATGGGTAGAAACACTTACAATAGTTTGGCATGACTCATGCCCATTACATATACATCATATAGCATGTAGTCATGCTTTTGTCCCACTCATATAGCTCTATCATAAGCAACAAGAATCAAAAGCCATGCAAAACAACCACAAGTGATAATGGAAAGTAGTGAATCAATCCCAACTCACCACATAAGCATACCACATAGCATGGGTAAAGCTCTATGAATGGCTCCAATGAAGCTCCAATGGTAAGTGGCTATGATAATGATGGCCTAATGGCATTCCAACACATGGATAAAAGCATGGTTATCATCAATGGAGTGCTCATGGTGTCCAATGATATGATAATGCTCCAATTTCATGCAGGGTTGCCCATAGGCTCATACAAGAGCATTGCACATGAAATTACCATTGCTAATGCAAGCCCTTGCTTCCAAAGCTTGGGTAAGGCATGTGTAAATGACCGCTTACAAGCAATTAGGGTTTAATATGAGAAAACCCTAATCATGGAGAAAAGAGGCATTGAATGCTTCAAAACCACTAAAAAGTAGTATAGCAACTCACCAATTAAGAGGATAATGGCACTCTAATATTAATGAAATCAATCAAAATCCAGGCCACATGCCTTGTAATTAAGTCTCGGATGCCACCGTGGTGGCACTTAAGCTCGGTGGTCTTCCTTCAATCACTCAAAATTTGACCCGCCACTTAATTTCACATGCCATCGTGTTTCCCTCCAAATGATAGCCGCCACTTAATTTCACATGCCAGCGCGACGGGGTGACTAAATCGACTCTATGGTGCCCTCCAAATGATCATGACTAATATTAGGTAATTAATGGCACTCTAATCTTAATGAAAACCAAATACTCATGTAGCCGCCTGCACCTGCCTGCACCTTTGATCCAAATCCTGTTGGAATCCCGATGGTGGTCTGAATAATCTGAGAGCGACTATTACTACACTGAACTTAATTGTATGCAAGCCCAGTGGTGGTCTTCCTTCAATCAATCAAAATCCGAGCCACCACTTAATTTCACATGCCAAATCTGGGCCACCACTCAATCGCATGCAAGCCCAGTGGTGGCTGGGAATTAGAAGCTCGGTGGTAGATGTCCAAATAATCATGAGCCACCTTCAATCAAGGTGAATTATATTCAATGGGCCTATCCTCAATATGCTATTGCGGTGGCTAGCTAAGGCCTAATTACCTTCCCCACTCTAGTTAAGCCTCCACTCTTCCATTTCCTTGCTCCCTTACACTCTTCTTGCACCCTTGCACTCTTCTTGCAACTTCTATCCCCTCTCACAATGGATCCCCCCGGACGCACCGAGCTCCAAAACGTGTCAGTCCCCTCTGCACAGGCTGAGAACTCCTCACACAACCTTCAGAACCCCTTTGCACAGGCCGAGAGCTCCTCACACAGCCTTCAGAACCCCTCTTCACAATCCGAGAGCTTCTCACATGATCTCCCCCCCCGGTTTTGATATTATGAGTTACGGGAGCTCCTCCTCAGAGATCTTTGTCAACTTCACCAAGTTGATAGATTCAGTGGACACGAAGGATGGATTCATCATCTGTAAGGTATCAGGATCAACATCGATGAAGGATTGATTGAAAAGGCGCTAAACATTCATGGAGGCGACTTGCAAGCACAATTCTTAGAGAAGAAGTGGAAGAAAAAGGATGTTTTAGATTTATTCCCTAATGCTCAGATTAGTGCAGATGGTGGAATCAAGGTTTCGAGCTTGCTTGATGATTATCAGAAAGAGTTGAAAAAGAAAAGGCAGTTCTTTCCTGATACGAGGGAAACAATGAAATTCTGGCATGTTAAAGCAACAGTAGAGATAGTGAATAAACGTCCGATCTCTTTCTCGAAGGTGATCTCCAAGAGCATGCTACTTAACTTGCATAACTTGAATGGCAAATCCCAATTGTCACCTCAAGTAATGAGTGTTGGAATGTACCTGATGGGGAATCACCTCAAAAAGTGCGTTAAGCAAGTCAAGAAGCAGATCAAAACTCTGAACATGAAAGCCACCGATGCATTATACGCAACCCAACATGAGAGAACCCTCATGAAGGGTGCAGAAGCGAGGGTAGAGGAGGCAGAAGCAAAGGCCTTGCAAGCATGAGAACAAGCTAAGGCCGCTAAAAGATTGGTAGAGATAGAAAAACAAAAAAGAGAAGAAGCAGAGAAGACATCGAGGAGCTGAAAGATTGGTAGAGATAGAAAAACAAAAAAGAGAAGAAGCAGAGAAGACATCGAGGAGCTGAAAGATTGGTAGAGATAGAAAAACAAAAAAGAGAAGAAGCAGAGAAGACATCGAGGAGATGATTCATCAGCTTAGAGATATTCAAACGGATGGGGACGATGCAGAGGAAGAGCTAGAAAGAACGAAGCAGACACTTGCAAATCAGAGAGCCAAAAAGGAGCTCCTCTACAAACGGCTCTGTAGCATGCAGAACGCATTGAACATTGAGAAAGATGATATGATAGAGAAACTGAGAAAGGAAAATGCAGAAACCAGGCTAATGATGCAAGAACTACAAAATAATTTCAATGCGAGGAAGGATGCAGAAGAGGCAACAAGTAGCCATAGTGAACGACACAATTAGACTGCCCAATATTTGCGAGACAGGTTCAATTCCCCAATTGACCTACAATGCGGCTGCTGGCCGATGACCTTGCCTTTTCTCTTAAGAGTTTGAGAAGCAGTCTCAGACCTTGATTGAAACCCAACATAGAAATGATGCTTTGGAAACGGGCCTATGCAAACACTGCTAAAGAATTTGAGGAGATTCGACAGCAGCTCAGAATCGGATGCAGCTTGTGCCAAAAGTCAGCAAGTGGAGGTTCTGAAGGAGAACATCCGCACCCTCAGGATGAGATAGGTAGGAATCAAGACACAGATTGCTCGTCAGAGTGGTCAGACTGTGATACTCACAGCCGCAATAGTTAAATCGGATGAATATCCTCTTGCGATGCGAATGAATGCTCCTACATGCTCTCTGTGCAAAGGGCACATCATAGATGAATGCATGATCAGATGGCCCCAGTGCCACCACCCTCTGCATGTGTTTTGCTTTGGGGTGTTTGTGCATGCAAAATCGAGATGCAGAGTTTGTTTGATGCCAATGCTACTGTCCTGGGAAAAAATAATGTGCCTGTCTACTGCGCAAATATCCACGGCGAGAAAGTAGAAGCTGAAATGGCATTCCAAATTGCTCATACACGTGAAAAGAGAAAGGAACTTGACCAGGCTAAAGGAAACGAGCCTGAAGAGAAGAAGTCCAAGCTCACGAAGCTCGAAGAAAATAACCAACCCTGTCACCGGAAGGAGCGAGAAAGGCTGAAGGATCTCGAATAAATCGAATAAATTGATAAGAAAAGAACCCACCCTTCCCAAAGGAGCGAGAAAGGAAGAAGCCCAAGTGTGGAAGGATCTTGGAGACATGAGTCTAGAGGAGTGAACCTAGATACATGAGCCTAGACATGTGAGCCTATAGACATGAGTTAAGGATAAGTGGTCACCAGCACGGCGGTTTAACTAGCACGGTGGTAGTATTGGATAAGTTATCACCTAGCGTGGTGGTTGGTATCGGCAAACAAATCACACGATATTTAATTTAGGACAGTGGTAGTCACCAGCGCGGTGATATTTAATTTAATTAAGCTAATTTAGGACCGCAACCAGCGTGGTGGTAGTTCTAGGAAGTGGTTGGTCTCTCTTTTTAGGGATCTTAACCAGCACGGTGGTAGTACAAGATAAGTGGTCACCAGCGCGGTGGTTTCACCAGCACGGTGGTAGTATTGGATAAGATATCACTAGCGCAATGGTTGGTATCGGTAGAGACAAATCACACGATATGACGATGGTACGAGCGTGCGGTGGTTGTTGTGCATGATAACCAGTGCACGGTGGAAGTATTGGATAAGTAATCACCAGTGTGGTTGTTGGTATCGCACTAATCACACGATGTTTCATTTGTACGAGATGAATGCCATAAAAACATTTTTTGTGTTTTATCTTCGACGTTGTGCGTCTAAGCCGTTTCTTCTTTGTTTCTGGGGATACCAGCATAGCTAATGTCGCCCTCTTTGTAGCTAGTTGATCTAAGCTGTGCACCCCTTTCACTTTCTGTAGGCCATCTCTTACGTTAGAAAGCAGTGTCTCTTGTGCGTGCATCTCCTGAGGTGTTGGCAGGGTTGTCATTCTATGAATTTTAGGGTGCAAGGTAAAGCTTCTAATGCCACAACACTTGTACTCATTTGAATGGCCTGATGTTGTTGTCGTGAATTCTCCCACTAATCGATTGGCCACAACTCGTGTTCTTCGCTCTCCGATGGCAATGTTCGAATGCGTCCATCTACAACTGCTTCCTGCTGCTGCTGCTGCTCTGCAAGGAGGCTTATGTCTTCTCGTTGTTTCTCCCTGTGCATACGTTGCAAAAGTGTCTTGCATTGTTGCCACTTTGAGCTTGTTTCCTCGTCCTGCAATTTGCTCCTTGTGCCTTGACCAAGCTTTTCAGTGTTCCTATATCTTGCCACCTTTGTCTGGTTCTCTTGCAAGCCATGAAGATGCCATTGCCATGGAGACAATCAAATAGAGATCATCTAGCTTAAGAGGCAAGCAAAGCAAAGAATACAGAGACCACTGAGCTGGTAGCAAAAAGCAATCAGATAGAGACCACCGAGCTCGTCAGGTGAGCAAAGCAAAGAAGACAACTTACCAGGGTAAAGAAGACAATGCCACACCAACTGCATCTTGCCATTTCCATGGAGACGATTAGACAAAGACCAACTAGCTGGTGAGGCGAGTAAAGAAAAGAAGATGTTTTACAGAGTGAAGAAAAGAAGACAAAGAAAAAGAACACAATACCTTGCAACGTAGGAGGCAGCAGGTTCTGACACAGCATGGTAGGTTATGTACTTTATTCAAAACATTCGCCACCAGAACGGGAGGCCTGAAAATTCGAAAGTCCGCGGGGTATTGAAATTTTCACACGCTATGGTTTCCCTCCTCCGGCGATACACATCAGCAAAATCTTGCCCCCAAGCAAGTGGAATGTGGCCTAAAATGCTTCAAAACACCAATAGGCCAAAGGGCACGCTATCGGATTTGATGGTGTGCAATGTGAAATGCAATGACCCTTGACATGCTTAGGAGTCATATAGCAAGGAATTGCAGGGAAAAAGAAGTAATGAAAATTTGTAAATAGTGTTGGATTTATTAAAAGATCTTTGCACATGCAAAAATTGAACATTTTCAATTTCTTCCATTCCAAGGTGAATCAAGATATCGATATCACCAACTATTAGTGTTTTAAGACCACCATGCGCACTAGTGTGGATTCCATTTTTTCAATCCGTTTAGGTTTTCAACAAACCAAAAAAAAGTTATGGAGCGTGCCCTCGAATGGGTATGTAAAATTTTAGCACAACATTGGAGGTCCCTTAAACCATACCAGATGTTCTCAATTGGATGTGTCATATGTTTGAGGAGAAGCTCATATAGTGTACTTTAGAATGATTACTTGGTTGCATGTATGTGCAGAACAAATTTTTGATGTTTTTGCATAAAGTGTTATAACATATGCTATTTAGAACACATGCCTCACATAATACATCGAACTTGTAACAATTTAATGATCAGATTATAAATTTTACTTCTATGTTTTTTTGGTCTCATATTGAATATTGAAATGTGTACTACTGCTTGGATACCAAGTTTGTTAAATTCCATTAAGCAATGCATAAGTTATGGGTCAGGCAAGTTACCTATACAAAAAATGCCCTGAACCTCACCAAAAATGGCTACACCCAGGCATGCATTGGCCCCATAGTCCACTTGGTGAAGTTTTGGTGGCAATGATAATATTATATAGTACCCTTTGTAATTAGGCTACACCCAGGCATGCATTGACACCATAGTTCACTTGGTGAAGTTTTGGTGGCAATGATAATACTATATAGTACCCTTTGTAATTAGGCTAATGAGTTTCCCACATTCATGGTTTATTTTTTTAAGGGCTACTCTAAAGTCATGGTGGTAAGAGGTATTCTATATTTTCTCTCAACCATAGTGAAACTTTTTCATTCATTACAATGCTTCATAAATTCAACTATGTCTCCAAAGAGTGTAGACTACCATAGACTGGCCTAGAGAATCTTATGAGCAATGGTGTCTACTATAAACTATCCTTTTTCAATAATGCTAGAATGAACTTGATTTAGGATGGTGATAAAGTCATCTCATGAAACAATTCCATCTTGCATGTTTTATAGATAAATTCCACGTATCAATTTGTAGTGGGCATCTTTAATGAGGTATCTAGCTTTATCTTTCTTAATCACACCATCTATGAGAAGAACATTGGATAAGAAGTGAGTAATGACTTAATTCCACTTTGGAACATTGTTGAGATGGAATAGTGGAGCATTGATTAGGTCATCATCCACTCCAAGAGGAGATTCTCCATTTGGGATTCTTGAAAGAACCAATGGTTGGAATGAACATGCAATGACCTTTTTTACACAGTGATGAAGAAGTCAAATTCCAAAAGAGTTGGTAATCATCTAGTGATATGACTAGTGGTATATGGCTTATTTGATAAATAAAGTAGTGCCTAATGGTATAGAGTTTATTTTCTAAATAGAGCAATGCTTAATGGTTAACAAAGAACATCATTTTGTTAGCTAATAGGTAATGCCTATACTTCTTGATGGCGTAAAACATGGCTAGGCCCTCTCTTTTCAGTATGGTGTAGTTGTGCTTAGCATCATTTAATTAGTGGCTAGAAAACGTCATCGAGGAATTCATGTTATGTTCCTAGTTAGGCTAGCATGCACCCAATGACATAACGGAGGCATCAATATACATGTGTAAGATTAGATCCTAGTTTGGGGGATCTCAAGATTGGTACACTTGCTAATGCCTTCTTTAGCTTTTCATATGCCCATTCACATTTTTCAGTCCATTCAAAGATGATTAGTAACCTATATAAGCGTTGAGCATACACAACATATAGAAAGATGAATCTACAATAGTAGCCCATGTGACCCATGAATCTCTATACATCCTTGTAATTGGTGGGTGATGATAACTCTAGGTTCAACAAACAAATTTTATTTTCATCCCTTGAGATACTATTCTTGAAGACGGCGTGTCCTAAGATGACTCTATATTTAACCTAGAAAATGTTTACTCCATAACTAGCCTTTGAGCAAGTTCAAATCAGACGCAATAAAGACTGCACAACTCAAAGACCCTTTTGAGATAGGTGAGATGCTCCTTTGACTTGGAGTGCAAGTTGTTAACCACATTGGTTAACATGACCATGCGGAGTCACTCTTTATCATCTCATCTTTTGTAACTCCGCAAAGCACTTTTTTGTAAGTGGGATTCCATTGAGCTTATGACTTGTGTAATGTCAGAGATGACCAAAGTTTTGGACACACTAAGCTTGTAATTTGTGCAAAGCCAGTGAAGGGATAATCTCCTAGGAAGAGTCTAGTAAATTTTGAGCCCCTTGGTGGACATTCCATGGGTGACCAGACATTGTAAACATGAGGCTATGTATATAAGCCATTTTGGTAAGATGTGAATAGAAGCAATCCCGTTCCACAATTCTTGTGTAGAGTGAGAGTGAGAGAGGCTTGCTTGCTTATGCTTACTTGCTTAATTACTAGATACTTATGTGTGTGGCTTACATTCTTGTCTACCCCCCTTCTCTTCCTCTACTCCCTCCATTCCCTTCTTCTCCTTCTTCACCCCTTTCTTACAAGCACTATTGAGCATAGCCTTGGAGTTGAGACTAGCTCTCTATCTTGATCTCCTCCATAGCTCCATACCTCCTTCCTCTTCCACACTCTTCTTGAGTGACACAAGAAGAAGGAGGAGAGTAAGGCTAGGCTTGCAACATCTTTTGATGAGCTATCCACCCATGGATGCCACACCGTTATCCTAGTATTGACCCTTGCACTTCCCCCCTTCCTTCTTCTTCTCATTCATAGATCTCTCTCTCTTCTTGTTCTTCTCTTGTGCAAGGAAGATGTTCACTTCTGTGAACATGATGTTAACCACATTGGTTAACATGACCATGCACAATCACTCTTTATCATCTCATCTTTTTTAATTACACAAAGCACTTTTTCATAAATGGGATCCCACCGAGCTTACGACTTGTGTAATGTCGGTGATAACCAAAGTTTTGGACACTAAGATTGTGGTTTGTGCAAAGCTAGTGAAGGGATAATAGCCTAGGAAGATTCTAGTAAGTTTTAAGCCCCCTGGACATTCCATGGGAAGCCAGACATTGTAAACATGAGGCTGTGTATATAAGCCATTTTAGCAAGATGTAAATACAAGCAATCCCATTCCACAATTCTTGTGTAAAGTGAGAGTGAGAGAGGCTTGCTTACTTGTGCTTGATTGCTTACCTGTGCTTGATTGCTTACTTGTGCTTGATTGCTTGTGTGTGTGTGGCTTGCATGCTTGTCTACCCCCCCTTCTCTTCTCTAGCCCCTCCATTACCTTCTTCTCCTCCTTCTTCCCTTTCTTGAAAACACCATTGAAGCATAGGCTTGGAGTTGAGACTAGCTCTCTACCTTGATCTTCTCCATAGCTCCATACCTCCTCCCTCTTCCACACTTCTTCTTGAGTGACACAATAAGGAGAAGGAGAGTGAGGCTAGGCTTGCGATATCTTTTGATGAGCTATCTGTTATATGTACATTATGTGTGCTATGTTATATGCACATTATGTGTGCATATACTAGGAGGCTAACCCACATTAGGCTTGTGAGCATGGGAGCATGGGAAAAAGCTCTAGTGGAGCATGGGTTAGGACTAACCTTAAGGGTTAAGGTTAGGGTCAGGCATCCAAGGGTCAGAGATGGGAAATGGAGAGTTAAGAGTCACTTGAGGGCCCTCCTATATAATAGGGACATGGGGCACTGCACTCAAGGGAGGCTTGGGGGCTTGGAGGCTTAGGCTATGGTCTCTTGTGTAGAGGTCCATATCTACTCACCTACCATTTCACACTATAGCTACATGCTATTGGATTGGAGTTATACCTCTTGATGGTATGGGACATCAAGGTAGAGGTATGATGTATTTCATTTATAATTCATGTGTGCATCCCTTGGGCTCGGGGGTGGTTGGGTGGATGAGTTTATGCCTGATTTATGCATGTTTATGCATAACAATTATCTAGAGAGATCTTAGGGTTTTAACAGTGGTATCAGAGCGATCTCTAGTTAATTGTTGTTGATTTTTCTTTGCAATTTTTGGCATTTGTGGATCGTCGATATGGTGATTGGAACGTGTGTTACTACTATTCAATGGACGAATTGACATTGCGGGGGGATTCCGTGAGTTTAATGCTATTTGTTTCTAATTTTTATGGTTTAAAATAAGCATTAATGAAAATTTTTACAAAAATACCACATATTTTATTGTGGATATTTTTGGTAGAATGGATTCCCTAAAATTCTAGCATTTTTCGAAATTTTTTCCTAATTTTTAAAGAAATTTTTAGAGTATTTTTATGGTTAAAAATATATTTTTTATACATTTTTGCGGGTTTTTCCGCGGGTATGCGATCAAATTTCTACCGATTTTCTGCTGAAATGCAGTAGGGGCAGCATGTTGATGCATGAAATGCTCTCCCGTGTGCATGGGACCTCTTCGTCTCTCAATTCTGAATTTTCTTCTATTTTCCTCTCGCATGTTTAAACCACCTCTTAAAAAATTACATTCTTTATTAATATTAATCATAATTATGATTAATTAAAAATTAATCTCTCTGATTAATGATTAACAGAGAGAGAGAAGAGTTGGGGTGGTGAGAGAGGAGTTGATTTGGAGAAGAAGGAGAGAGGAGAGTGGAGAGGGAGACCTCCTCTCCCTCTCTTGGTCTTTGGCGCACGCAGGGGGGAAGGGGGGGCTGCGCTGCCCGCCAAGCAAAAATCCCCCTCCCCTCCCCCCCAAAAAAAAAAAGAAATTGGGCTCAAGATTGTTGCTTTGCTTACATCACTTAACATGTTGACCTCAACATTCAAAGACAATCTCATTTTCTAAATTCACTAGAAGTTATAGGGTGGGCATTCTCTAGATAAACTTCTTTTATCTATAGCCTGCACGTTTTTGATGAGGGTAATCTCGTCGGCATATTCACTTGTTGGAATCTCTTTCTTTAGAGTTCAAAATGAGTTTATCTTGTTGTGTTCGGATTAAGGAAATTTGGATTTTTCCTTTGTTGGCATTTTTTTCTCTAGTTCCGTACTTTAGGTTATTTGTACAGTCAACCTGACGGTTTACGGATGGACATATGTGATTCATCGAGACACTGATAACTCTCTATGTTAATATGGGTAACTCAAAACGCCGATAATTCCATAAACAGATGTGGGTAGATAAATCCCTGGTTCCTGTTGTTATAATGCTATATTTTCCTACTTTATTCCGAATGGTTTACAACGAGGACATTACTTGAGTATGAATTCCTCTGATCATCCACAATCTAATGGGAAAACAGAGCGTATGAATCAGATTGTAGAGTATATGCTTCGTACATATGTCTCTAGAAAATCATCAAATTGGGAAAAATATCTTTCAATGATGGAATTTGCCTATAACAGTTTTAACTATACGGCTATTGGTTTTAGTCTGTTCATGCTTATGTATGGGTATTAACCCAGGGCACCTATTGATGTCGGTCTTAAAGGACATCGAGCTTGATGCATCAAGGGATTTCTTGCGTCGTTGTTGCAGGAAATGCTGACCAAAGCTCGGGATTCTATCAAACACCATATTAGTGAATTTGGGAATTTCCCAATTCCCATTTTTGAATACTTAAAAAAGGAGACATGGATAACATGTTTGTAAGTTTCTCAAAACCCTATCATATGACCTATCGTTGGAAAGCGCTTGAAAAATGGAATCTAAAGAGCTATAAAGCGCTCATTTTGGATTAGTGGTGTTCAAGTTATGGTTAATCCAAACTTTTGACCACATGTCCCAAACTTGTGGGAAATTCCCATATTCCCCAATATGGTGTTATCAAGAGTGCTCAAGATAGGGCACGATTTTATACTGACAGGAGACGCTCATCTCGGTCTTTTGAACTAGGAGCGTTGGTTTATTTAAAAGTTCCTAAAGATTTTCAGACTTTGTCAAAAGGAAAATGCTTGAATTTATCTCCTAGATATTGTGGTCCATTTCGATTTATACATCGGATTGGCATGGTTGCGTATGAACTATAAACTATCTCCACATGTTAGAGTTCATCCAGTCTTTTATATCAATAGATTGAAAGGGAAACTAGGAGGCGAGGATTACACAGTTACTTCTCAAGAACTCATTGAAGTCGAAGATTTATCCTATGTTCCACAAGAACCTGATAAGGTACTTGAATTCAGGGAAAGGAAACTTTGGAGAAGGAGAGTGAGGCTAGGCTTTCAACATCTTTTGATGAGCTATCCACCCATGGATGCCACACCGTTATCCTGGTATTGACCCTTGCACTTCCCCCATATGGAAGTGAACATCTTCCGTGCACAAGAGAAGAACAAGAAAAAAGAGAGAGAGATCTATAATTAGAAGAAGAAGGAAGGGGGGAAGTGCAAGGGTGGATCAATACCAGGATAACGATGTGGCATCCATGGGTGGATAGCTCATCAAAAGATGTCGCAAGCCTAGCCCCACTCTCCTTCTCCTTCTTGTGTCACTCAAGAAGAAGTGTGGAAGAGGAAGGAGGTATGGAGCTATGGAGGAGATCAAGGTAGAGAGCTAGTCTCAACTCCAAGCCTATGCTTCAATGGTTCTTACAAGAAAGGGGAGAAGAAGGGGATGGAAGGAGTAGAGAAGAGGAGGGGTGGACAAGCATGCAAGCCACACACACAAGCATCAAGCAATCAATCAAACACGTAAGCAAGCCTCTCTACCCTCACTCTACACAAGAACTATGGAATGGGATTTCTTGTATTCACATCTTTTCAAAATGGCTTATATACATAGCCTCATGTTTATAATGTCTGCCCGCCCATGGAATGTCTAGGTGGGCCAAAACTTACTAGACTCTTCCTAAGCGATTATCCCTTCATCACTGGCTTTGCACAAACCACAAGCTCAGTGGCCAAAACTTTGGTCATCATTGGCATTACACAAGTCATAAGCTCGGTGGAATCCCATTTACAAAAAGTGCTTTGCGCAGTTGCAAAAGATGAGATGATAAAGAGTGACTATGCATGGTCATGTTAACCAATGTGGTTAACATACCCCCCTTCCTATTTGCAGTTTCGTCCTCGAAAGTGGGTCGGTAAGGTGAGACGAAGGGATGCTGAACTGTTGCCAATAATGAATGAAATGCTGGCGACCTGGAGTAGAAGAGGATTCTCGACTAAGGACATGGTAGGTGCCCTAGAAATGGATGCCTAGAAATGGATGGTGACCATCTCCTTGAAGTCGAGGATGCGGTGGCCTAGAAACCATTGATTGCACTCAAAGTAGCTAAAACTTTGGTAAATGGACGGGCAATCCTTTGATAAGATGGTTGTATGTGCTCTAGTCGGGAAAAACATGCAGCATGTCGACGAGATGAGTTTGGAAAAGGGGATAGAGGCAACAATGGCTAGATTCGGGACATCTTTGTATTGCAAGATAAATGTATCCACCATGACCCGGATCATCCACCGCTCGTCGGTCACAAGCTGGCTTGTAGGTGGAGGAGCAAAAGACGGAAAGTTATACAACATTTCCTGATTGTCATCTTCCTAGTCTTCCAAAATTCCTCCCAACTCCAGCGTCAAGGGACCACGAAGTAAAGGCTTGTGACATGGATCTACATGGGGGCATGGCAATAGACTGTCCCAGTACCTCTTCTGATAGAGCTAGGGGCGGCGCCAGTTAGGTTGGCCGATTAGCTGCTGCTTTGTGGCAGACAGGCACCTGTGTTTCGTCCGAGCGATGATAGCCGGCACGCTAGATACTTGTGAGAGTAGGTGTTATGGTTCACCCTAAGAAGGTAGAGATGCAGCAAGCAAAGACCTAATTTATTGGTGTTGGCTGGGGCCTTATTGACGAAGAGGATTTCTTTGGCGATGGAGTTGATAATTTTGTTAAATGTATGGATATCAAGGGGATCATGCCATCTTGGTTGGCGGCATGGTGGCAGGACCTTTGCTATGGAGGGGCACTCCTTGCTGTGGCAGAAATTCCCCTTCTTCGAGTGGAGAGGATGAGGGCCCAGGAAGAGAAAGAGACAGGGGCAGAAGATCTAAGGTACAAAAAGTACGTCACCAAGGGTGGTACAAGGTATGGTGGTGCTAGGTGGTGCAAGAGAATAGAGGTGGAGTAAGTGGTGCCTGAAGGGGGTGGGGGTTGAGGTGCGGCAGGGATGGAGGTGGGGAGTTGGGCGCCTCCTCTTGACCACCATGGTTGGAGTCACAATCATCATCATCACCATGCTCATGGTGACAGTAGCTAGAGGGGTATTGAAGACGCACCCACAGGTGGGCTATGTGCCGTGGGGTTCACCTGGAGTTCTTCACCAAAGGGAGAATAACCATAATACGTCCGAATAGGATAATCCTCAGCTAGATCCCCCTCACATAGCTTAGGGGTTTCTCAATTTATATACTCCCCGCACAAGGGGAAGACCCTCCAAAGATACGCCCCTTTGGGAGGAGATGGAACACTCTATATATGAGCAAGTAAAAGGTTTCCAAAGGGTTTGGGCTTTTTTAGGGGTACTAGGTCTCTTACCAAAGGTGCTAGTGGTTTGTCCCTTTCCACCTCTTTATGCTCCTTGGGGTCCAAAAAGTTGACATGGTTGACAACATTGTCAACACCACCCGCCCCGCCACCCGCCCCCAGGAGTCTTTGAGTTTGTTGAAAGGGTGATGTGGGTGGGGGTGGTAATGGGTTTGCTAAGCTCAAAGTCAAAATGTAGCATGTTGAGACTGATAGCTTTTCTTCAAAGCTCGAGCAGGGAATAAGGGGTGTATGAAGGAGAAAGTTTGGAGTATATTCATGTGGAGCAGATGGAATAAGGGATTCCAGTGTAGAGAGGGAGGGTTGGGTGGAGGAGAAGAAGGTGGAGTGGGTGCTTGAGGTGAAGGTGGATGAGAAGTAAGTGGAGAAGCTAGTAGAATGGTGCTAGAGGAGAAGCTGAAGGGGGAGAGTCATGTGCACTGTGTGCTTGAGGAGAAGGAGGCGAATAAGAAAGGAAAAGAGACAAAGGTGGAGTGAGCATGGAAGATTCACCAACGGGGACCATTGATTGTTGTTGACGTGCACGTTGGCGTTCTCTCTCTTCTTTCCTCTTTCTTTTCTCCTCGCTTCTCATTCTTTCCTCCTCACGCACTATATAGGTAGGGGTCTTTTGTTTTCTATCAATTTTTTGACTCCTACAGCTTTGGGAAGCCTGCTTATAAGAAAAAAGATTAAGGAATGCTTAAAGGAGCTAAGATAAGGATTACATTCTAAGAGCTATTAAGATTATAATAATCCAAGAAGATTAAGGAATGATTAAAAGAGCCAAGACAATAATTCTATGAGCTATTAAGATTGTATTAATCTAAATAAAGGAGAGATTAAAAGAGATAATACAAGGATTAAAAGACCTATAATAGAGGATTATAGTAAATGAGATTAAAAAAAGATTAGAAAAAGCTAAGACAAGGATTACTCAAGAGGAGCTAGTGAGAATGAAGAAGTTGCTTAGTGAAATGTGCATAGATTTGTGTGCTTATATATAGTTATTTACTTGCTCATGAAGCAACTTTCTTGAATTTCATTGACTAGAAGTCACTAAATTGATCTTTTTTATTATCTTCTTTAAAAATCCACATTTTTAAACAGCCATAACTTTATTATTTTATTTTAAATAAAAGAATAAATTTTTATTAAGTAAATATTTTTTGATAAATATATACTGATATAATAAGTTTTTTGTTTTTGAAAATTTTAATCTCTAATTTTATAATTCTATATTTATGAATATTTAAACAATATAATATTTTTTTATTAATTTATATTTTTTTTGAATTATAAATATTTTATATAACTTATTTTTATTAATATCTTTATTGTTTTATTTTAATTATTTATATATCTAATATTAATTTATATTTTATTATTTTATTATTTTTATATAATTAGTTAAAATGATAATAATAATAATTTAAATATTGATGGTGATATGCATGGATGTATGCATATATGGATGCATGCGTGTTGATGATGTGTCTTAGTCATACATGCATACATGCATGAAATATCATTGTGTGAGGTGTGATGCCATGCCATAAATATGTGATGTGACATGCTATATCATCATGTCGTGTGACATGCCATGTCATCCTCATGTGATGTGGCATGCCTTATCATCATATGAGATCGCATAACACGTCATCATGTGAAGGTTGCATGCCAAGGTAGCAAAATGATGTGGCATGCAAAGGTGGCAAAATAATGTGGCATGTAATCATGGCAGAATGAGGTGGCAAACCAACTAAGTTGACTAAGTTGAGGTGGCAAGGTAAAGTGGCCAAGTGAGGTGGCATAATGCTTACTCTCTCCACATTGACAGGACATAAACATATAGGAGGTGTGCTCACCCAAGCCTTACATACAATGCTAAGTATCTTGACACATGGCATGATATCTAGGCTTGGTTCATTACCAAACTTAGATTACCAAAGCTAGCTAGGTTTGGGTTTTAGACTTGAGAGGACATAGAGAAGCCAAAAGTGAGTTTTTTCACTCAAGAGAAAAAATGTCCTTCCCATATTTAGACTAATCCAAATTTTTTTAGTAGAACCATCATATCAAGATATTTAATCCAATAGAGTTTGGAGTAATTTGTATTAAAAATGTGATTTCTATAATTAAATTATGAAACTTTTACAGGTTTTCAAATAGTTTGAATAGTTTTTTTATATGAGATCTAAAAACATTTAACCATTGAAATTGTAATTTAATTTAATTTTCACATTCTACCAACATTCCTCTATCTTCTTACCATTGGATCTTTAAAACTAAGCATAGTAAGTGGGCAATCTTTGTGCCAAGGTAAAGAGTGTTTTTTTTAACACTTGTAACTCCTTGGAATAATGATTAAAATTAGATTAATATCACTAAAAATTATCGATAAATCTAGTTAAGCTCTATCATATGTGAATTTGTGATGTTCAAAAAGTAGCAAGTCTAATTGAGTTTCCATGCAAAAGTTATTAGCATTGTAAGGGCATACTGTCCTGTAGTCTAATGTTCAAAACAGAGGTACCTGCAACCTATTTACACAATGAAATAAGGACCTATACTTATCCAATACTCGATTGGAATACATCATTGGATGCCTAACTTAATGTGTAATGTTTCATCAGAAGACCATGTAATGAAATTCCTTATGTAGCTTGAAGATATTGGCCATTAAAGGTTGAAAAATGTTTGTTTTTTCCTTGTTTTGAGAGTGCCCAACTACAAAAATGTGAGCACCCTGATCGTGTAAACCACCCTACCCGATGTCCCTTCCTTAAGAGAAGTTAGTACTTTCGCCATCGAGGACAATGATTAATGGCACTTTAGATGTAGTTTTCTTTATATCTCTTCCCATCATGTTATCATTAAACCTCACCGCTTTCTTGCAAAACTCTATCAAAAGTACAAAGCCTCTAGGTGATCAAGAGGTTGTGCAAGTCAAGGTCATTCAATCCCATGAAAGAACCTCTTGAGCATTTGCTCGCCATTCAATCGTTCTTGAGGCTCACATCTAGAATACTACATCCATGTGATGAAGTACCTTAATTCAATCATTCTTGAGGTTCACATCTAGATTTAAGGTACTTCATCCATACAGTGAAGTCACACACAATTTTGTTATGCGTCCTCTCAATACTATACAATTGGATAGCCACACTCCACTTAGCTCCTCCCATAGGCACAAATCCCACAATAAATGTCAAACAAAGCATGGGATAGTCAATTTTCTCTTTCGAACTCAAGGATCTAAACCATTGGCTTGCTTTTCCTTCTAATGTCAATCCCAAGGCTTCAAATTTTCCTTCTAGTGTCAATCCCAAGGCTTCAACTTTTGCTATGTCATCCACATATCCAAAGGCTTCACAGACTTGTTCAAAAGTCTCTAGGTGTTGTGAACTGGATCACCTGATCCGTCTGACTTGGTCATTAGTTTGGAGATGTGTGTAGGTTTTTCACGTGAATCATGTCTTCTTCCCACTTCCTACTTCTTGTGCTATTCTCATCATATCAACCATGTAGACATGAGGAGGGGGTAGGTTTTGGCCAATACTAGGCCTCCCTAGTTGAGACCCCCACCCTAGGTTTTGCACGTGAGTCATGTCTTCCCACTTGCATAGCTACTCCCCTTCCTACTTCTTGTGCTATTCTCATCATATCAACCATGTAGACATGAGGAGGGGGTAGGATTTGTCCAATACTAGGCCTCCCTAGTTGAGGCCCCCATCCTAGGCTACATGTTGCTCAAGGTTCACTTCTGGTGGATGAGGTTGATGTGCGCTACTAGCTCCTAATACGCATCTTTTGGTAATTCTATTCCCTTTAATCTTCCATCAATGCATGTCCCAAGAGTAATCTCCTGAGCTATTCTCTCTGATCGTGACCTTGGTTTCTTTCCTCAAGTTGTTCGCCTTGTTCCCAAAGTAATGTTCGATCTTCAACATGCCCTACTAATAGACTACGTGAAGTGGTTGCCCCTTCAGTTCCTTTTGGAACATGATATCTTGATGGCCCGTCCAAAGATCGAGACTACAATGCTTACAACTCTTGTCATTTTTAGGCCACCCTCCAAGCTGGAATTTGGATCCGACTTCCCACACCCTGGTTCCCTTATCCATCAAGTCTCATTCACAAGGAACCTAATTTACCAATTCTTCTAGTGAGATAGGGTAAATAACAAACCTCATTAGCATGTTCATTTCTATTTTTAGTTTCAAGAAGGGCGTTTGTCTCTTGGCCCCTCTCGTCAAGGCATTTTAGGCCCCGATGTTGCCTCCCAAGTTAGCACTCTCTTCTTGACTCAGGAATTCATTTCTCACTACTACTAGATTCTTGTCTTTGCAAGATTTTAGTGCTTCATTATATTCTAGAAGATAGAACAGAGTCTCGAACACTGGACATGTACAATGACTGTTTATCGCTTGTTTGTACCTCATTAGGTTAATTATATGACACTAACCTACTTGAGTGCAAGTGCATGAAATAGGTAAAAATATCTTATTAAAGACAATGAAATGCTCTCTATATTTTTTAAAAATTTCTATGGATGTAGATTTTGATATCTACAATTGTAGATAACAAGGTCATAGATATAATTTCCACGGTCATAGATCTCATACAACATAGAAATGCCATACCATAGTCCATAGATTTGATTTCTATGGAGCATAAATATCAGATGGTGATGCTTCTTCTGTTGGAGGGGGTGGTTGGTCCAACTACTCTTGGTGTGGTGGTGGTCTTGGCTACTCTTGGATGCTTTCTACCCCTTCTTCTCCAACCCCTTCACCCTCAGTCTTCTATTCCTTATGATCAGGTGGCACTTCTTCTATGTTTTTTCCTAGCATTTCCTCTAGTGTGGGAATTGTCATTGGTGCGCCAGCACAACTAGTCCCATCCTGATCAGTAATAAAGTACTTTAGTCAGATGTAGGCATTGTAGAATTTTCTTTGTGGGATGCTACACTATTTGGTCAACTCTTTCTAGAAGTAGTGGGCCTAGTTATGTGGCCTTTTCATTTTTAGTATAACCAAAATATTAGTGTCGGCATGGGTATTCTTGTTCTGCCAAGAAAATTGGGTGAGCATGGTGAGGGCCCTTGTTGGCTTGATTAGTTCTTCGTCTTTGATTCTGTCCAACCTAATGCATTCCTTGGTGATGTTTATTGGTGTCGGCACCCCCTAGAGGTAATCTTTTTCTCTCTTTATTTATAGGAAATTCTTCCTAATCACTGGGAGGTTAAGGGCTACTCTGACTGCATCAATGTCTAGTGTTAGTGTGGCCCTCTTTGTTGGATCTTTGCCATCACCATCCCAGATGTCCCCTAAGTGTGCATTATTGTTATATGTGCTAATTAATTGTAGACATTGATGGAAGTTAGTTCTCCAAGGTGGTGATTCTATCAGTCTAGCTTGATAGTCTCCAACTACCTTTTAACATCTGGATCCTACAACAACTCATAGATTTTTTTTGTATCGTATGATATTTGATACTCTTTGTTGGTGTGGTCTTTCATGTGGGTGTGGAAGTAGGTAGCATCGTCCATCTTGTCTTGGATTGGCCCGAGGTGGACTTGGCACACAGTAAGTGTTGCCATATTCTATGAATGGGTTTGCTTGATG
The DNA here is from genome assembly GCF_041138505.1 of Cibotium barometz. Taxonomy (NCBI): domain Eukaryota; kingdom Viridiplantae; phylum Streptophyta; class Polypodiopsida; order Cyatheales; family Cibotiaceae; genus Cibotium; species Cibotium barometz. Next base: position 39,157,430 of record NC_141059.1, on the reverse strand, counting down.
GCCTCTCCACTTTTTGAGCATCCTCTCCTCTTAGTAGTGTGGCCAGATGAGGCCATCAAGGTTCCTTAATCCTATTCATAATTATTATACTCATGTACGCTCTCTCACCTAATTATATTAGTATTAAATAAGTAAACAGAGGCACAACATGCGATGAGATAGTGTGGAAGTGCAGGGGAGCTGTGGGTGATTGTTGGAAACAAGAACCAGAAGGTGAGGGAAAATTTGTTTAAGTGTTGATGAAAACATAAAAAAATTTCAAGGGTTTCAGTACTTATAAGAAATCTACGTGTAGAAATGAGGGGGGAAGTTATAGATTTGGGAAATCTACGACCATAGAAATGATATCTACTACCAACTATCTATACTCCTCTACATCCATAAGTGGAGACTTGTCTTCTCTAGATAATTTCATCTCAACCTCCATAAGGGTCCCAAATGGCTTAAATTTAGCCATACTAAATGCCTTTAATATTTCTCTACATACTTTAGCTTAGAAATGAAGAATGAAAAATGCTTTTTCATCATTGAGAGCCTAGAGAGAGAAAAGTGACCTTTTGGGGGGGCATTTTAAATTTGCAATTTTTAGTGTTTTTTGATCCACGAATTTTGTGGGCCCTCTTGTGAGGGAGGAAATGGGGGGAAGCTCAAAATTGTGGGCCCTCTTGTGAGAGAAGACAAAGTTGTTAGAGGGGGTTTTGGTGGGAAAATAAAAAAACAAAAATTTTAGAGGTCTAAAATTAAAATATGATTTTAAAAATTTACTTTCAAGTGAAAAACTATCAAAATTGAAAAACAAATCGCCCATTTTGGGGCCCTCAATAGCTACGATTTTGATGATGTGCTAGGGAGAGGAGTAAATCCACTAACATAAGGGATATGTGAATCAAAAAATGCTAAAACTAAACAGAAAGAGGTAATGATTAGGGTGGGCCAAAAAGTAAGGAAAGGGGGGGTCTAGAAAGGAGCTAAAAACTAGTTGAATATGGGAGGTGGAAGGTCTATGAAGGGGTCCAAAAGTAGGGGTTATCATTGGCCTTATCTCCTGAAGTATGCACATTTTCAGCCTTAACCCCTTAAAATTAGGAATCCTTACAAGGCCCTTTTAAGGTCCAAAAGTAGGGGTTATCATTGGCCTTGTCTCCTGAAGTATGCACATTTTTAGCCTTAATCCCTTAAAATTAGGAATCCTTACAAGGCCCTTTTAAGGTCCAAAAGCCCCCTAATGGATTCATCCCTTAACACATGGAAAAAGTATGTACTCTTTAACAACCACAATTCCTAGCACATCTTGATCTTCTCCGAGTCAGCATCAGACTTCATCTATAGTCAACCCGGTCTAGGAAATGGATCCTTGGAACTTGTACTAGAATTAGGAGTTGATGTCTACTATCCATCAATTGGCAACATGGTTACAAGTGCAGTATGATGCGTAACTCCAACAAACCCTCCAAAGCTTCTTTAAAAAAAACTATGGTGGTAGAAATGCTATGTCATCTCAGTAATTTTTACAACTATCACTTTAAAAAAAATATGATTGTAGAAATGACATGACAACAACAATTTCTATCACCGCTACTTTCAATTTCTACAATTGTAGATATGTCACATCATCAAAGTTTCTAAAACTGTTAATTTTCAAAATCAATAACTGTAGAAATGGCACCTCAGTAGAAATTTCTACGATTATCTATATGCCGCATTATTAGAAAAATCTATGAATCTGATAACTATGGTCATACATGTCCCTGATATATATAACCATACAAATGCTTAATTTCTATGACCATAGATTTCTTGGTAGAATATGAAATTTTTAGTGCATTGGATTCTATGGGAGATGACTCATCATTTTTGGGGGAATGGTCATCTTTTTGTTTCTATGACTATACATATCATTTTTATAACTGTAAAAATCTAGTGGGGTCTGTAGATATTATTTCTATGACCATAGTTATCATTTATATGACTGTATAAATCTAGTAGAATCTATAGATATTATTTCTATGACTATAGAAATCTAGTAGAGTCTGTAGATATTATGTCTACGATGGTGGGAAGCTTGATTTTCTTATGTAACCTATAACAAAACATTACCTTTGTAGTAGGTATTTTGAGTTGGTTCTTGAATCAACTTTGAGAGAAACACTAGAAGGTAGGGATGTAAGTCTTAAAATACATTTGTTGTACACTAGAGTATGATATTGCCTATGCCTTGAGCACAATCTAGACTATTGGACAAGAGATTATGATATTTCCTATGCCTTGAGCACAATCTAGACTATTGGACAAGAGATTATGATATTGAGAAATTAATTTCTAGATTTATTTTAAACTTGGGTTTGTAGTTACCTCTTGGATCAATAACTAACAACCTCTTGGTGAATTGAATGCAATGGATTGGCTCTGGGGACCTACGACATACATGGATATAGTTTGACCACACTCAACAAACATCAGATTTTGGGTGACCATGGCTTGCCATGTGTATGATACAAGGTAGCATATTAGGAATCCTAATATAAAAGTAGTCAGAGGTAGTCAATTGTGTTACATCATAAATGACTAGAGTTTTTCATGTAACATGTAGGATCTTCTAATAATTGCGACATGTGAAATGAAAGAGGAGGATATGGAGGCCCAATGTTTGTTCTGGGAATGTATTAATGAGGTGATGGCAAACCATGGTTGTGAAAGGGAACTTTTCTTTAGTTTCATGTGGTAGACAATGCTCATCAGAACTAGCCTCTATCTTCCTACTCCCCTACCTGGTGTACCAGTTCCCCAACAAGATCACCAAAAGTGTTGGGGCCCAGTCAAGACCCAACACTTACATGGTTTTGGACCACCTAGTCGGCTCTACAGGAGAGCAACGACTAATGCAAATATGTCCAATGGAATAAGCCAATGCTAGGACGTTGAGCTACAGTTTGACATGTGTTCAATGGTGGAAAAAATAACATCCTGTGATAGATAGAGAGAGGTCTTGCCTATTTTATTGGGATATCCCATCGATTGGCTTGTTTCACATATTTTTCCTGAGCTTTTTAAATAGCTCGCTAAACTTATTGTAAAATTTGAGTATGGTGCATGCACATTTTTCTAAATCTATATTAACTAGCTTCACTTTACTCACTAATTGTGTACTAACATAGAACTAGCCTCTATCTTCCTACTCCCCTACGTGGTGTACCAGTTTCGATGTTCCTCATTTAGAGATTAAGTCCTTAGTTTTAGTGTGTGCATAAGAACTTGTGTGTGAAGAGAAATTGTGGGGAAGAGAGATGGACATAGAAAAAAATAAGACTCATAAATGGATGAGAGCTAAATGAGAAGAATGTCCACAATAAATGTTCATAATGTACATAGTGGGCTGCAAGGTTATTCAGAGGGGTGACAAGAGCTTTGTTATTTTGTCCTTGATGCGCTCATAAGTCTCCATTGTAGACATGGGTATTGATTCTTGAATTCGTTTCTCAAATGTTGTCGAGGCAGTAGGTAGGACTGCTGGTTGTTTTCTTGAACACACAAGCTCTTGTGTAGGTGTTGAATGCACAAGATTTGTTGAGTGATTTGCTTGTTGTTGCTTGGGCCTCCATTCTTGTCGAACTTTAGGTGAAGCTGTTGGGGTTGAAGTCAGTGGTGAGGCTTTCTTCACATTGTTCAATTTTGGCAACCATATGATGGGATTACCATCATAGTATCCTTGTTGTTGAAGCACATGCACATGCACCCATCTTTGATGAACATTATAAACTGGTGGTGGCTGATGTGCTTGGTGCTGAGGCTTCCTTCTTTGTGCAAGCTTAGGGGACTTTGTGATGCGCTTGGAGATCCAAGCTTTGGTATTTCTTTGGTAGTACCCTTGTGCTTGCAGTAATCTTTTTCGGTACCCACACTTTTTGACTTGGTGGAGTTCTTTGAGGAAGTTGACGGTGTTGTGGAGTACTTTTCTTTTTCTTTGGCCTTTTAGTGCTGGTTGAGGAAGAGGCTTTGACTGTTGAGGCACCCAAATTTTATTGGCACTTTCGTAGTAGCCTTGGGCTACAAGTAGTTGATTTTTCACCCACATTTTGCTACCATTAAGATACCTTGATCTTGGCTATCTTGGTGGAGTTTTCTTTTGGGTTAATGTGAGGTTTGGGGCCCTCCTGAACTTTGGTTGGCACTAAGGCTGCATCTTTGAGACTCATGGGCATTTTTGACGATGATGACGCTAGAGTCTCTGGTGGAGTGGTTGTCAAAGACCATCGAGAGCATGTGGTTGTCTCCTTTGGTGAGGTTTGTCGATGATAAAGAGGCATAGGCTCCGGGGGTTTTATTATGAGTTTCTTGTTAGAGATAGATGGTTGCGCTATGGGAACTTCATCAGGAATAGCTATTGATTGCGAGGTACTGGCATATAACTTTTTTTTGGTGAGGATGGGGTTGAAGGAGTAGATGCTCTAATGGAGTCAGTTTTTGCAGATTGTAGGTCATTGTGTAGAGGGGCTTCTGTGGAAGAGGCTTGTAACCTTTTGCGTTCACCATCATAGAAATCCATAACTTTTTGTTGTTGGACCATCATAATAACTCTATCGCTAGCAAAGCACAATCGTGCTTGGACAATAATAGTCCATTTATGCCCCAAGATCAAATTTGCTTCGAGCGCATACTCAATCACAAAAAAATTACAACTAACGGGGTTAGTTTCAATATACATTGTATGTTCAAAGTACCCCAAACATGGTATGCTCAAGTCTTGTGTAAAGGGAATTCTTTGAGGATATGCCATGAGTGTTGGTTGACCTAACAAATCCCATAGCTCAAGGGTCATGAGATTATGCTCTCGTTTTAGGATACAGATGTGCTTGAGCTATGGTGATTTTATTTGAAATTTCCAATCCAACCAGAATCCTAGGGATCTTTTTAGTAAGATATGTTGGAAGTTCCAGCTCCTCTATGGTCTCATTCTCCCGTAAAAGCAACTTTACAATGTCTGTAGGAGTGTTCAAGGTGACTATTTGCATGGATTCATCTATTGAATACGAGTCATGTATCCAAGTTCCACCAAGGATGACATCATACTCAAGGGAATCTAGGGTAACATGGAATGTAAATTCCACACCTCCATCGATTGTTTGAGTAGCATAGCTAAAGTAACCTGGAACTTCAATGCTTTGTCCATTGGCTCCTCTTGCAAGACCATTGTCTGTAGGGATAAGTTTAGGTTGTCCCAAGGACACCCAAGTGTCTATTGTCATGATGTTATGACTAGCTCGAGGGCTAATCAATGTGCGTTTATGCTTAACATCATTGCTTGTAGAAAAATCCAACCATACTACGATAGAATCTTCCAAAGGAACCATGGATGTTTTAGTTTTTTTTTCAACTTCAAATCCCGTTTCTGTTTTATATTCCCATTCACTTTCATCCTCTGTTTGGCTCTCAGCTTTTTCAAGAGTACCCAATGTGTACACTGGCACACTTGGCCCTCTGACAATTCTTAATGAGGTCTGTTTGGAAACTTGTGAATCCTCAAAGTCATATTTTATGGAGTTCTTTATGTCTTGGTATAACTCATATTTTATGGAGTTCTTTATGTCTTGGTATAACTCATGTTGAGCCGTTAAAGGTGCAAGTGCTGATGTTATGTTGGCTTCATTCATGAGAGGAGAATTCCTCTAAATGAGGTTTTGAGAGACTGTTTTAAGGGGATTATCGAATTCCTCACGTGCTTTCTCAAGCGTATAGTTCGTGTGCAATCTGTCTCAAATGTTCTCTGTTGTAGAGAGTATGTCTTCCTCTTGAAAGGGGAAGCGATACTCCTCTGGGCTTTGTATTTTGGTTTCTTTTTTAGGATTGGCATTATGAGGCTGGCTCAATCACAACCGGTGACCCTGTAAGACACTCAACCAAGCTAAGCATGCTCTCTTGAGCTTGGATTTTTGCATTCCACATATGTTAAGTGATCATTATTATCAATTTGGGGTGGTTGGGTGGGTTCTAGTTTCTTTATTGGTCTATGTGGTGCACTGAGTGAAAAGTCAGAACTTGTTTCATCCTCATGGCCATGAATAGCATGTATTACATCTCCAAGAAGAAGTAAAATTTCCTAAATCTGAATGCTAGGGTTTGCCTTAAGCCAAATGGAGTGCTTACATAAGCATTATGACATCATTCAAGAATCCAATGGCTCCCAAGGCACTTGAAATGCATCATTAGGAATTTTTTGGACCCAAAAAGGGCCTCCTAAGGATTCCTAATTTTAAGGGATTAGAGCTTAAAAAGCTAGGCTTAAGGGAGACAAAGGCTATAAGTCAATATTAGATAAAGTGGAAAAAATCCCATTCCCATGAAAAAAGTGGGGGTATGGTAAACTCATCCTCCAAAATTTTATCAAAACATATTCATGTGACATATCATTGGAAAGAGCTTGAAAAGTAGAATCTAGATCTACTTTGTCCGACAAATTTGGAGTTTATATGTTTAAGTTATGGCCAAAACAAATTTTTTAAATACATTCTCATTTTGAGAGATTTTTTCCATTTTATCTAATATTGACTTCTATGATGACCTCTATTTTTTGCCTTGCCACATCAGCCATACCCCCCTAGTTTCACTTTTTAAACGGAATATTCTCATACTCTCTCTCTTACTTTTTAACTTTTCTCATACTTTCTCTCTTACTTTTTGGATTTTTTTTATCTTCACTCTCTATAAATTGAATCTTTCTTGTTAGTTTGAAATCTCCTTTCTCATTAACTCCCATCATATCTCCCTTCCACATCAGCAAAGCATTCTCGTATTTAGGTGGGCCCCAAAAAGTAAATTTTTTTATTTTTTAATTTTTTTTTACATTTTGAGGTGGAAAAAACACCACCCAACCAATATGTATGATGAAAATAATTTTTTCCTCCAAAAAGCTTGTAATTCAAGGGTCACGTCAGTCCAGGAGCTAGTACATCCATAACTAACTGTCAGGTCCCCACAACCCCATAAACATAACTAACTGTCAAATCCCGAAATTGTGGGGATCCCAAAAATTATTATTTTTTATTTTTTCTCATAAATGTAATTTATTGATGAAAAACTCCATGTTAGTATATTTGTATATCAAAAAGATCATTTTCTACTTAGAAAAACGGATTTGTGTTAAACCTGCAACAACAAAGTTTTAACAGTCTCTCTCTCTCTCTCTCTCTCTCTCTGTGCTTTAGCTTCTTCCTCTGCTTAGCTATGGAGCCTTTGCAAGATGTGTATAGCCCCTTGTGAAGCTAGAAAACGAAAGGTTGATTTACACATTCGTATTCCTGAGAAGAGTATGGCAGCTCTAAAAAAACTCATCCTACTGATGCACAATCTGTCCAAGCTCGTAGGATAGCTAAGGAGAAAAATGTAGATCTTTAGGTTGATGGGCATCTGTATCCAGTTGACCCTCCATTAAGAGCAAACCCTCCTTTCCGTAATTTATCATCTTTTATGCAATTTGTTCAGTGAAGAAGAGCTTGGCTTGTTAGGATACTGCAGAAGATTGACTACAAGTGGAGCTTGGCAAATCCATATTCTCTAATCTCAATTGCAAGCATCACAATTCAGCCTTTTACAATGTCAAGAAGGACTTAAAACATCATCAGATAAAATGAAAGAGATCCTCGCAGAGAATGTGGAGAAGGATGCAAAGATTCAAAGGCTAGAGGAACTTATCAAACGACTCAAAGCAACGCCAAATGGTGCTCGTGAATGCAAAAAGACATTGACTGGTATAGAATCTCTTGCGTTTAAAGGTGGAGCACGGAAGAAAAGGATTCGTACAACAAAGTAATAACATAAACTTTCATTATGCACTCAGTGATTTAAACAAAATAGTCATTATTTGTGTTCTGCCACGAATTTTCTGCAAGAGGTGTGTGGTTCTAATGAAGAGGGATGGAAGGATTTGGTCAAAGCCATTCTGAATACCAAGGATATTCTCTCAGTTATTACTAACCCTCATCATCCTAAAATACGCCATTCTGAATACCAAGGATGATATTCTCTCAGTTATTACTGACCCTCATCATCCTAAAATACGTCAAGCTGTTGTTGTCAGCAATGTAGTGAGCGAGATTACCACCTCCATCGATTCTTCATTAATTCAACATGCTTGTGATGCAGCTGGAATCAGCATGAAAGGGTACCAAGCAATCCGTCAGGTTGTAAAAGATGCATTTCTAAGACAAGGAATCACTGGCACTTTATTTCCTACACTCAAGGTGATTCACAATGTCAAGCGTATCAATAAAAATGATGATGTGTAGCGAGCTATAGGACAGTTTTATCATGTTGAGGACACACTAACATTAGACACAGGGTCGAGCAGAAAGAAAATCAAGACAACAAGTACAGAATTTCACTATGATGTTTACAATAACATCTTTGTTCATATTGAGAGACTACAACAAGCTATGGTGAAGTTCTATGGTCTTTCACCAGAAGGTGAGAACTTGCAATTGCTACTATTCATGTTTTTCAGTAGAAAATGAAGATGATTATTTTGTTTTGAATATTGTAAATTATCGTTTATTTGTAGTTTTGGGGAGCACACTTTCATTTGTGCTCAAGCTAGATGAGTGCCAAATTGTGAAAGGTCGGAAGCTAGAACGTATAAGCATTACGCTCATGAATGAGGCCATGATTTGTGCATGGGAAAAGACTACCAAACCAAGTTTTAGTGTGCAATCTGAGAAAGAGGTCTGGTGGCTTGGTGCATTCGAGGTACCAAAGAAGACACATGAGGTATTGACATGGATGTTTGAAAGGACTCCCTGGATAACATATGTAATCAAAAAGCAAATTGATGGTCAACTTTTAGATGTAAAAAACATAGGAAAGTTCAAGGTGGATTGGCATCTTGGGAGAGATTTGAAGACAATTAAATGCATGATGGGTTGTGCTCAAGGCACGACATCAAGATGGCCTTGTCTATACTACAATGCTCAGATTCATATTTCTAGGCACAAAAAGACAAATGGAAAAGGTATACAGAAGGTTTGTTCTGTTGGGAAGGATGCCTCAAAAGGTCCCAAGAAAGGGAAGAAGCAACAAAAAGATGCAGTAGATCCAACCGAGTCAACTGATGTGATGAAGATGAGGAACGACCAAATGCAAGATGAGTGGAAGGTGTCATGTCTCGTGATATGCTAGGAGAATCAAATAGGAATTCAAATTGGAGCCCCATCATTAATTTTTCACTAAAGAATATTCACTTTTGCACACTTCATGCATTCATGAGAATCTTTGATTGATTTCTTAAGTGCCATATCGATTATGCATTCACAATGCCTACACAAGAGAGGAAAGTTGCACCCCTTGGTAAATTAGAGCATCTTTTGAATTCTCTGGGCTGCCCCCATGGCAGAAACGTGAAAATTGGAGTGAATAAGCAGGCCTCTGGTATGTCATACGAGGTTGCTCAAAAGGTCTCCATGACTGGATCAAAGGCAAGGAGATTTTTGGAGAAGCCAGCAAACATAGAGAATTCAAAGAAGACTTGGGGACTCTGGAGAGACCTCTGTGCAATCACCACAAATGTAGATTGTCCAATGCTAGTTCTTATAAATATGCACAAACAGCTTTGGATAAATTTCAATAACATGGTTCACATTATGAATCAAAGTAGCACAACTGCCCAAGAACAAGCATCATTCCAATAACATATCATAGAATTCACCAAAAGTGTGCTAGGTGCTTGGGGAGAGACTAAAGTAACACACTATATGGTAAGTTGTAGAGTAAAAAAATAAACTGGTATTTTAACCTTGACTTTTTCTAATTAAATTCTATTGTCATGTGTACAGCACATAGTTTATGCGCATGGTGCATATTTCATGAACAAGTATGGGTCGCTCGACATGTGGAGTACCCAAGGGATGGAGAAATCACATTATAAAGCAAGAGGGGTTTATTTCAAAAATACAAGACATGGAGGTCGAGCTTCTGAGGAGGAACACGTACAAACTATCTACAAGAGATGTTCAATTGGTTTTATCGCACAACCTTTAGAAGGGTATTGGTTAGGGAGCGGGCCCAACAATCTAAGCTTGCACAAGAGGCACGCAAGGCTGCAAAAAGTCATGCTCGGCTTGAATGGTTGCAGACCAATGCTCCCCATAGGCATGGTGCTTGGCGTGCACGAATGAGGAGACAAGGGAGGCATTGGGTTGTGCACGCACCAGCATAAATCTAGATGTAATAAGGCTAAGAAAATAAGTTTAGTTAGGTTTTTTTTCCCCTTAAAAAAACTATTAATAGTTCCTTCTCTCACTTCATTTTCATTTCACTTTTTTAGAGAGCTTGAGCTCAAGATCTACGTAGACAACCCACGTAAGGACCCCAGCACATCACCACGTTAGCATAGTCATACATGGATATGGCACACACCAAGAACACCGCACGTGTTACCATGCCTTCACAAAACACAGTGCAAGACACCCAACAACCACATACTGGGGTGACACCACAGAAGAGAGTGACCCCTTGGATTCTAGGACATGCCCAATGGGATCACCAGAGTCCAACCCTCCTCCCACATCAACACCAGCGCACACACATGCAGGCCCTTCTAGTGGGAGGAAACGTGTGAAGAAGACCCCACAATAATGCAGCCACCCCAGAGATCAAGACAGAGAGGCCAATGATGAGCAATTCGACTGGGTTGGTGAAAACATTCCTACATTGCGCAGCACCATAGGTGGCAAGACCCTACTACCACGACAGGGTCCCCTACCTACTCGGGAGGAACTTGATACACAGGTACCACGGCAACAGGAGGAGGAGGATTCAGACTATGAGAGAGACCAAGAGGAGGTTCCTGCAAGTGTGCGCAAGCGTAGAAAGGTCAAGCTCTTCAAGCCAAGGAAGTCCCAACCTCGCCAACGCACTAACACAACATAGAGAGCTCCAAGGAGAAGGATGCACCAAGGACATAGGGCTCTACAAGAAATCAAGTTTTATCAGAGGAACACTGAGTTGCTCATAAAGAAGAGCCCCTTTTGCTCGCATAGTGAAGGAGATTCTCCAACTATCTAGAACAGAGTTCCGTGTGCAGGGGATTGCCCTTGAAGCATTGCAAGAAGCCTCCGAGGCTTACCTTGTTGGGCTTTTTGAAGACACCAACCTCCTTGCAATACATGAAAGGAGGATTACCATATCTGCCAAGGACATGCAACTAGCTCGGCGCATTCGAGGCGAGCGAGACACGATCTAGAGATCTTAGATGTTAACCTTTTCTTTTAAGCAACTCTTTGCAATATATATGGAAAGAGGATTACCATATCTGCCAAGGACATGCAACTAGCTCGGCGCATTCGAGGCGAGCAAGACACGATCTAGAGATCTTAGATGTTAACCTTTTTTTTGAAGCAACTCTTTTGTTTCAAACCCCCTTTGTAACAAGCCTATCTGGCTTTCATTTGTAACCTTTTGATAATTAAAATTTTAAGTTTCTCTTACACTCGGGGGGGTCACTATATGTAGAATACCCCTATCGCGTGCGTTCAAGGCCTATATTTTAAATCCCTTATCTGTGAATTTTTTTATCTATATAATATCCCCTATTCTTTATGAATATGTAAATTTTTTTTAAAAAAAATTTAAATCATATCCTTATGTAAATATATTTCTGTAAGTTTCATAAATTAAAAATATGCTTCTGTTGAACGCACGTGATATTCACATTTTTTTGTGAGTGACCCCCCCGAGCTCTTACAATGTCTCGGTGTCATCATGTTTGTTTAACATGGAGTGTCTATCATGTGCCAGTTTGTCACCCAAGGCATTAGAAATACTCTTGGAGGGCTGAGGAAGCTGTGCTAGAACAGTGCGAATTTGGCCTCTGCAAACGGCGATGTAGGCTCAAAATTCGCATTGTTCTGGCACTTCACCCCTAGCCACTCAGGATCATTTTTGATGCATTTATAATGAAGTTGAGCACACTAATTGTGAGAAACAGTAGTTTATAAGATAAAAAAACCTTTAATCATGTGTAAAAATATAGTGTTTATCATCCAATGCATTAGAATTGCTCCCGGAGGACTGGGGAAGCTATGCCAGAACAGTGCGAATTAAGGCTCTGCAACAACAGCGGTGTAGGCTCAAAATTCACACTGTTTTGGCACTGCTCTCCCAGCCACTCAGGATCATTTCTGATGCATGAAGTTGAGTACACTAATTGTGAAATAGCAGTTTATAATATAAAAATATCTTAAATCATGTGTAAAAATATAGTGTTTTTCATCTAATGCATCAAAATTGCTCCTGGAGGATTGGAGAAGCTATGCCAGGACAATGCGAATTTAGGCTCTGCACAGCGGCGGTGCAAGCTAAAAATTTGCATTGTTCTGACACTGCTCCCCCAGCCACTCAGGATCATTTTTGATGCATTTAATGAAGTTGAGCACACTAATTGTGAGAAATATTAGTTTATAAGATAAAAACACCTTTAATCATGTGTAAAAATATAGTGTTTATCATCCAATGCATCAGAATTGCTCCTGGAGGACTGAGGAAGCTGTGCCAGAACAGTGCGAATTTAGGCTCTACAGCGGCGGCGCAGGCTCAAAATTTGCACTATTCTGGCACTGCTCTCCCAGCCACTCTGCATCATTTCTGATGCATTTATTATGAAGTTGAGTACATTAATTTGTGAGAAATAATAGTTTATAAGATAAAAACAGCTTTAATCATGTGTAAAAATATATTGTTTGTCATCCAATGCATCAGAATTGCTCCTGGAGGACTGGGGAAGCTATGCCAGAACAGTGCGAATTTAGGCTCTGCAGCAACGGTGCAAGCTCAAAATTCACACTGTTTTGGCACTGCTCCCCCAGCCACTCAGGATCATTTCTGATGCATTTGTAATAAAGATGAGTACATTAATGAAACAATAGTTTATAAGATAAAAACAGCTTTAATCATGTGTAAAATTACATTGTTTGTCATCCAATGTATCAGAATTGCTCATTGAGGATTGAGGAAGCTATGCAAGAATAGTGCGAATTTAGGCTATGCAGCGGCGATGCATGCTCAAAATTCGCACTATTCTAGCATTGCTTCCCCATCCACTCAGGATCATTTCTGATGCATTTATAATGAAGTTGAGTATATTAATTATAAAAACAGTAATTTACAAAATAAATTTAGGCTATGCAGCGGCGGTGCAAGCTCAAAATTCGCACTATTCTGGCACTGTTTTCCCATCCACTCAGGATCATTTCTGATGCATTTATAATGAAGTTGAGTACATTAATTATAAAAATAGTAATTTATAAAATAAAAATATCTTTAATTATGTATAAAAATATATTATTTGTCATCTAATGCATCAGAATTGCTCCTGGAGGACTGGGGAAGCTATGCCAGAAGAGTGCAAATTTGGGCTCTACAGCAACGGTGCAGGCTCAAAATTCGCACTATTCTGGAAGCACTGCTCCCCCAACCACTCAAAATCATTTTTAATGCATTTATAATCAAGTTGAGTACATTGATTATGAGAAACAGTAATTTACAAGATAAAAATACCTTTAATCATGTGTAAAAATACATTATTTATCATCCAATGCATTAGAATTGCTCCTGAAGGGCTGGGGAAGCTGTTCTGGCACTACTCCCCCAGGCTCCCAGGGTCATTTCTGATGCATTTACAAAAACATTAATGGTACAAACTTAAAAAAATAATGATATACTTGATGAAAATAAGTTTGCAAAAATTGTATTGTATTCAATAAGAAATGATACATCATCTTTACAAAAGCTTTCTTACAATATTGAGCTTCATTCTCTTGTTTTATTGGGCAGAGTGTGCTCAAGGAGTGATTGGGCTATTTCTTGAGGATCCTCTATGCCTATGCTTTGGGTGTGAGCTCGTGCTTGGTTTGTATCGCGTGAAAATGAGAAAGAAGGCACCTTTGGCTATTTATAGTTAAAATTTAAAGTTTGGCCTTTTCACACTAGACCGCTAGACAAAAATATTAAGATTTCAATTAAATAAAGATTGGTTAAAAAAGAGCCTGCTACAAAATTACAAGCATGTCATCTAATCTAAAATTGTTATAATGTCTTCATTTTTTGCCCCTCTTGTGACATTTACTTCATGTTGATCTCCATCTCCTTGTTGACTTCACCTCGATCTTGAAACTCTTTCCCCTCACGTGCATCAGAACAGAGGCTATTTTTCCATATACTCAGTTCATCTTCAAGCTCTTCCACATGCCTACTATGTGTAGGACTATGCACCTTGCTCTGCTGAAAATTCAAGGTCCTCCATTTGCCATGATTATGATACCATGGTTGTCCCCTCCTTATGCTTCCCAATCCGTAAAAATATAGAAAGTGGCACAATAACCAGAAAGTGTAAGGGTTAACTCTAGACATGTAGTGGAATCAGATATACCTTTCTTCTCATCAACTTAAAACTTGACTCTTCCACATTGTCAAAGCCCATGATGCTAAAGTGTTGACGTAGGTCTGCTAGGCTCCAATGCTGGCTTGCTGCCACTCGCTCAATCCATCCATTTTACATCATCACAGCTACCTCAATAGGCATAATTTCTTCTTTTGAGGCTTGAAGTGGGATCCATGTCCCGTGCTTTTGCATCCATCTTTGGTAGTGCAGACGCATGTACAAAAAATAGAGCGCGCCTTCAAGAACCTGAAAGACACTGTAGAATCTACGACTTTGCACTTGTACACATCACCTTGATGTGACCCCTCATTAACCTCCCAACCCTCTCCTAGTAATCCTTGAATGAGGTCAGACCGTACCTCCTTACAAATATTCATTTTTTTTGTTTGGTGCATTGGCATGGAATTGAACATGTGCACAAAAACATGTAAAGGACAAAATCAATTTAGCCCTACTGACCTAGATGCCTTTGAAAACTTGAGTGATGTCTTGATATCACTTAACATCTTAAACTTTAAGCATAAGATGGTCCAAGCATCACGTTTGGGCCATTCGGGATTGTTAAGAGGGGGGTTGGGGATCTCTTCTAGCTTGCCAAATAAACCTGGTTTTTTATCTACAAAATATGAGTGAGAAAAGAAAAAGATATTGTTCTGTACAAGATCACTTGGGCTTGAGATACAAACATTGCCTCTCCAATGGATGCATGCATAGCATAGAAAACTCCAGTGAGGCTTTGTAGTGGTTGTTCCTCAACATAATTAGAGGGGAAAATATCTGCAGAGAGACATAAGAAAATATTTACAGAGAGACATAAGAAAATGGAGAATCATAAGAAAATTTGAAATAAAAAATCTAACATTAGCATGTTGTTAAAGCTGTGTTTATGTTACACTGACAATTTGAAGGAAACCTTGGTCGTTGGCCTTGAATGTACAGGTCTCCAAGGGTATACACATGTTGCACTATGGCAACTAGTCCTTCCTTCTTAGTATGCTTGAAGCCTTGTAGCCTCCCCTTCCAATGATGTAGCATATTCCCCCAGTTGACGCACTCGATGTGGTCCCTTAGAGCTTGGCTGCATGTAGACCCAAGCCCCAACCCTGAATCTTGTTGGAGCCCAAACTCCATTCTCATCTCTTGTATTATGCAACACAAGCTCTTCCACCTTCTCCCTAGGTCTTCTCACATTACTGGAAGAGGCCATGGTGGTAAGAAAAGAGAAGAAGGGAAAAGAAAAGCTTGTTTTACAACAGAAGAGTGGAGAGGAGAGAAAGTTTAGGGTTTTCAGTGCAGCAATGGAAAGCTTAAAAGAGAGTTAGAGTTTGAGAATAGGCTTCCTAAACCTAGGGTAGACTAAAGAGGGATAGAGTTTCTGCAGCAATGGAGAGGGAGGGAGCTTGAGAGAGAGAGAGAGAGGGAGATTGAGAGGGAGAGCTTAGAAAAGGAAGAAAGAGGGAGAGGGAGCTTGACAAGGAGGGAGAGCTTGAGAGGTATGGAGTTTTTGCAGCAGTGGAGAGCTTAGAAGAGGAAGAAAGAGGTTCAAAATGAGCTTTCCAAACCTAGAGTATGTTGGGGGGAAGTTTGAGAGGGAAAACACACTTTTGGAAAAAAATTAAAAATTTTTAATTTTTAGGGTTTTTCATTTGCGCGATTCTAGGTGGGGGGACCTCTAAGTTTGGGCCCAAGAGGTAGGGGGACAAGAGTAGTAATTAGGCCCCATTAGCAAACCAAAGCCTAGGCCCCCTAGGGTCAAAGAAGTCAAAAATGTGCACCCAGCCCTCTTCCTATTGGTCCATTCCTAATCAAAAGTTAATCCAAGAGGCCCTCTTTGGGTCCAAAAAATTCTTAATGTAAGAGAAAGTCCAATTTTCTAAAAATTAGGGTTTCTTGAGAAAAAAACCTAATCCTTGTCCATGGCTTTAAGAAATGCTTCAAATTAAACAAGAGTAGTAATAGCAACTCACCAATGTCACCCATGAAGCCTTAATACTTGTGGTTGATGAAGCTTGCCCTCCTCTTGATGAAAAATGTGGAATCCTTCATTCTTAGCTTTGTTGGCTCCACAGCCCACCTAAATCACTCAAATAGGTTGCATTAAGACTCAAAATAGCAAGAATGGTCCATTGTTAAGTCTAATCAAGTGTCAATGCTTAAGGAAAAGCCTCCATAAAGCCAAAAATTACAAAAAATGTATCGAGTTGCTGTAGATTTCATCACTACCTTACTTCTAGGGTATCAAGAGGAGTATAAGATGCATATAATGCTTAGTAATGAGCTAAAGGTGCCCTAGATGTTGTGTATAAAGTGATTCAAGCAACAAGTAGCCATAGCTAGGGTTTTTCTTAAGGAAAACATGGGCTGAAAATCAGAGTTTCTAAAAATGAAAAATTAGGGCAAATGCCTCTATGGATCAAAGAGTCGGGCTTTAATACTACTGCAAGTAAGAAACCCTAAGATTTGCACTCATAATGGAGTACCACATAGCATCTCATGAAGGGAGAGCTCACCATAAAATATTGAGGCTAAAAACCTATTAATCTTGATTACCTCATGTTTTTTGTAATTAGACATTTACAAGTGACCTTTATACTAGGCTCCCATTTCACACTCACTTAGGACCGTGGCCCCCACACTTGACCTTGGCCCATAATCCGAAACCATGGCTCCTTCACATTGACTTGGCCCATAGGCCCATGGTCCATTATTCATGCCTAATACAACATGTATGGGTGCCCAAGGCAGGCACTCCCGTATGTACATGTGACTATATATATGGAATATCTTGGCTCATGACTCAACTTCATTACAATAGCATGAGATCACATGATCTGACATGCCATGTCAATATGTGTGAGGTGGCATGTAAAGGTGGCAAAATGATGTGGCATATACCATATCATCATGTGTGTGATAGCATGTAAAGGTGATAAAATGATGTGGTAGTCATGATGACTAGGATAATGAGGTAAGTAATCAACTAGGTTGGCTATGCTTGCATGGATGGTGGAGGTGGCATGGTGCATACGTGGATCCTCTCCAAGGTTATGAGGACATAAGATAGCATGTACATATAGGAGGTGTACCCACCACAAAGGCTCATAGATGGAATGATCTCTAGCCTTGTTGGTAGAATTTTAAACCTAGATTTTGAAAGCTAACTAGGATTAGTTTTAGACTTGAAGGGGATAGTGGACACAAAATGGTGATTTTTACTTATGAAGGTTGAAAATGGACCTTCCCTTACTCAATTTGAGTTTTTTTCATGAATTTGTGGTAATAAATACCTTAATCTCTATAATTTTTAGAAAAAAATGTTTAATTTTTTATTCTTTATAATCAAATTAAAAACGATTTACAAGATCTCTAATAGTTTCACAAAAATTTATATAAGAGATTCATGAAAATCCAACCAATTAACCATAGTTCCACATTCTACTAATATTCATTGATGGTTTGGTCACTTGATCCATACAAATTTACCATTTTTACTAGTAGATGTAGTGGATACAAAGATATATGTAGCTTTTAATACTTTCAAGGTCTTCTAAATAATAAAAAAATATAAAAATACCTCAAAAACACTCAATAAATAAAGTTAAACTCTATGTAATGTGAAATTTTGATATACAAAGTGAGAAGGTCATATGAGTTAACATGTAAAAGTTACAAGTAATTTAATAGCATATAGTCCATTATGGCTAAATCTAGGACAGGACATATACATAGATTTTGTATCCATATGAATGGGGCTTTATTGGATTATATTTTTAGATGTCCAAATTTACACATGATGTTTCATTAGAAGACCTTGAAGTGAAGTTCTTTGGCTAACTAGTAGAGATTAGCCATTCTTCATGAAAAAATACATGTTTTTGGGCTAAAGCAAGAGTTTCCACTAAAACAAAAGTAGACATCCTGATCTTACATAGACCCAGGTGTACGACTAGATTTGGGCACTTGAAAGTATTTGGGTGTATTACATATGTGTATATTCTGGGGACGAGGTCCCTAGATTCGAAAGCAAAAATATGTATCTTTATTGCATTCTTCCTTGAGCAAAAGGGGTATAGATACTATAACCTTATCACACGTGAGATGAGAGTGAACAGGATATGGTTTTCAATGAGATGAGCAGTTAGTATGCACCCATAAAAGACTCTTTTGAGATTGATGTGTAGGACATTATGGCTTCCCCAAATGTAGAGTGGCAAATGCAGACACCAATGGACCAGGAGAGTCCTCTAGAAATGATTCTATTGGTAGACCTTGGTTATGCAAGTTGAGCCAAGGTGCTAGATAGTCTAACACATGAAATGATGCAACTACAAGTGCTGAAAATGTAGCAAGTTTAGATGTATCACACAAGGGTAAAGAGAAGGTGGACCAACTCTTTGTAATGCTTGATGTTTTTATAAGGCATTCAATTGTGGATGGAAACAATGACTTCGAATAGAGAGGAGTGTGAGATTCTCATAGTCATTACACCTAGCCTACATAAGATCAAAGAAGCTATGAAGATAACTGCCAGTGATCCATGAGTACACATGTATATGAGGATTAGTTACCTAATTTAGAGGTTAAGATATGATGGGTATGCAGCCTATTATTATGCATATATAGTCAGAGTTGTACAAGAGACAAAGCCCACATGCTTTAAGGAGGCTTTAGGGAATAAATAATGAAAAGAAGAAATGGATAAGAAGATGGCTACCCTAGCTGTCAACATAACATGAGATTTGACACCATTGTATGGAAGGAAGAAGGCAATTAGATGCAAGTGGGTCTACAAGGTAAAGCGTAATTCAAATGGGTTTATTAGTAGGTTAAAGGACCAATTGGTTGCCAAAGGATATGCAAGACATATAGCACTAACTTGTGTGGAGATTAGTCTGGTTGCTAGAATGATAATCGTCAAAGTAGTGATTGCAATGGCTACAACGAAGCATTGGTCATTGCATTAGATAAATGTAAAAAATGCATTTCTACATGGTGATTTGCAAGAAAAATTCCACATAATACAATTACCAGGTTATGAGAGTCAGAGTCATTCTGATTATGTGTGCAGCATGTTGCATAAAGCCTTGTATCGCTTAAAGTAGTTACCTAAAGCATGGCCTAAAAAGATAGAGGAGTATCTTGTCACTATTAGATTCTAGGTTATAGCAATAGATTACTTACTCTATGTGAGAGAATTTAACAAGGGCATTGTGCTCATAGTCATTTATGTTGATAACTTGATTGTTACGGGAGATAGTGATGATGAGATTAGCGATGTGAAGCTACTTCTCAATAGAAAATTTGAGATGAAGGATTTGGGGTGTTGAAATACTTTCTCGGCATAGAGGTGATTCAGACAAAAGAAGAGACTTGGCTTTTACAGTAATAGTATGGATTGAATATATTGTCAAAGTATAGGATGATATGATGTAAGTCAATCTTAATGTAAGTTGATAGCATATGAGTTTAAAAGTGTAAGGGTTGCATTTTTAAAAAAATGTGTTGATAAGATGTGTATAAGATTATATGTAAGAAAAAAATTTAATGCAAAATTATTTATGACTTTATAAAGGTAAGATTACTAGCGTCTATGAGGTTGCTAGTGTTTATCAGTTCATAAACACTAGCGTCTATGAGGTTGCTAGTGGTCATAACTATAAGGTTACTAGTGTTTTAAGAAGAATGTACAAATGTGCATAAAATAATAGAATGTGTTGTAAAGGAAGAGTATTAATGTAAGCAAGTGTATAAGTTTCTAAGTACAAGGGTCTCTAGTATTTTTAATTTTAATGTAAGTATATATGTATTGATAGATGTGTGTAAGAATCTTTTTAAGAAAGTTGTAACAGTGTGTACAAGTTGATAGAATATGTGTAAGGATAAGGAGGAGTACTAATTTGTTTAAAAGGCAATGTTAATGTAAGACTGTGCATGAGTTTCTAAGTGTTAACAATTTGAAAAGAAAGTAAGAGCATGTAAGCATGAGTTTTAAAGTGTTAACAATTTAAAAAGAAAGTAAGACTGTGCATGAGTTTCTAAGTGTTAACAATTTGAAAAGAAAGTAAGAGCATGTAAGCATAAGTTTTAAAGTGTAAAGATAGCTAATGTTTTTAAAAGGATTTGAACACAAAGATAGAATATGTGTAAGTTGTACATGTTAAATGCAAGTGGTAGAATTCAAACACAAAACATTAGCCTTCAATCCACAAAACAAAAGTTGCTTGGCCTTTTTGGGTTTTGATTATAAAACTAATTTAGCTTTCAAGCTATTTTTAGACTTTCCTCAAAAAGTGGCCAAGCAAGGAGCCTTAAAATCTATTTAAATCCCAAGATGTACTAGTTGCTCTTGGTTGCATTGTGTGCCCTATAACTATAAGACAAACTAGAATAACATAATTAGGATCATATATGCAAGACTTCATGTCCATAACCAAGAGCCAAGTGTCTACACTTATAAAATTTCAAGAGTGTAGTATTGTAAATAAGCAAGATATATATGCCGTCTAGGACGTATGCATATTAACAAAACAAGATCAATCTACTCCAAAAAGTGGTAATCAAGAACCCAAATAAGCTCATTATTTATACTCAAGTTACATTACTTAACATATTAAATATACATTGCTAACATATTAAATATACATTAGTAACATATTAAATATACATTGGTAACATATTTGGCACGAAGGTGTGAGTCTTGTTGGTTACAACTCGCAATGTGTGTGTAGAGGCTCCTAGACATGGCTTGTCTCTCAATTAAGCCGGGCTTAAAAATCAAGTGATTCAAAACATGAGCACAAAATGAGTATTATTTTGTGCTCATGTGTTGGATCATGAGCACAAAATGAGTATTATTTTGTGTGCATGTGTGATCAAAAACATGAGCAGCACAAAATGAGTATTATTTTCACAATCCAATAAACATGTAAGATGTATTGAGGTAAGATTGATGAGCTACTTACTCTAAGGGCATGTTTCCACACACCCTAGTTAGGAAACAATTGCTACTTTTTGGGCGAATCAAAGACAAAACAAAGTTTGAACTGTGTGGTTATGAGTTCAGCACATAGGATTACCTATGTGTTGAACTCACAACTAGTTGCTAACCAGAGTCAGGTGGAAACGAGCCCTCAGGTGAGGTTCAAATTCTATGGGAGGAGAAGGCAATGTGGGTAATATCACAGTTGCGTTTTGCCAGACGTCACGTCATGCCCGTTTTTAGGCATTTTGGATGTAAAATACTTGTAAAATTTTTAAATGCCCATCAAAAATTACACAAAAATAAGAATATAAAAACTTGCTACATTTCATCAAACCCGTCGTCATCTTTGAAGGGCAAGGGTGCCCGTCAAAAGTCAGGCTTGCTGGTATCACAGCCAATCGAATGTTAACACCATTTGCAGGCAATCCTACGGCCATCCAGGTCATGGCCATCAAATCGGTGAAGATCGTCTGGCCTACTTTCTTGCTCCTTTGGCCAACCAATGAGCTAGTAGCAATATCCAGCTCAGTTTGCGTCCCGCGCAAGAAAAAACCGGTGGAGGTTGCGGTTGGTCAAACTCTGCGCAGGAAAAGAAAACACATGCTCTTCCAACGCAGACGTTGTGATGTGGCCTCCACCCTGTTGTGAATGGTGTGAGAGGCCCTTCTAGCAGTTGTCGAGTACTTAATTTCCAGTTAACCAAATGTGCGTGCGTTGGCCGTGACTGCTACCTAAGTATCAAAATGACCAACTTAATGCTTTTGTCGCTCGACCTATCCCATCTCTAATTAAAACGGCTATACTAGACTTCCTTGTTTATTTGCTCCCAATACTAAATACTAGATAGTAGTCTCTCGTTAAGTACACTTATGATACAACATCGCCAACAGTTATCATGAGGTAGACTAAAACAATGGATCTCTTGAGTTTGAAAATACAACATTGCCACCAGTGATCTTCAAGGAGACAAAAACAATGGATCTCTTGAGTTTGAAAATACAATTTTTTTTCCCAACTAATCTAAAATAAAAGTGATGCTTGAAAGCAACTTGAATTACTTAGTATTTAACAACACACCACAATGTAACTGAAATGCAATGTATGATTTTTTGTTACTTGAAGACAAAGGCATTGCAAAACTTTAATAAACAACAACAACAAACATCAAAAAAAAAAGGAGGAGGAGGAAAAAAGAAAGGCACACTACAAACGAAGCACCCGGCATGTCCATCTTTAGGAGAAGCAAAAGCAACACAAAAATAGAGCAAATTATAGTGGGTCTCGAATGAGGCTTGTGAGATAATGCGTGGAGCTAACATCGCATTTAGCATTCATGATGGATGCTATTATCCACATGTCGAATGAGCCCGTTATGAGTTCGCTATACATGAGAGGGACAGAGCTCACAGAAGGGACGCTCGAGCCAGATCAGACTAAATAGATATCAAATCTGGAGGGCTGGCAGTGGCGGCCGCTGCGGGCATAGTGGGCTCCTTGGCTTTGGGAATGTCCGTGAGCTGCTGGACAACTTCTGAGCGCCACCTTGAGTGAGCAGCAGCATCACCACCTCATGCATCTGCTTCGACCACTCCGCCACCCCCATCCAGAGAACTTCCCCTGCTCTGCACGTCCCGCAATGTCTATGCACTCCCCACACTCGGGCCTCCTGCCCGTGAGCAGCTCCAAGAGAACCACACCAAAGCTGTAGATGTCCACACAAGGGACTTCAACCCATACCTATATACTAAAGTTGAATCTATTTAGCAAATTTCCACAAATTTGTGCGATGTCGATACACATTTTTTTATTCAATATAGTAAACACGATTTCCTATATATTGCTCTATCAAATTACATTATCTATCTAGCAAATAAATGGTTCCTATATAACAAATGGCAACATCTATATAGAAACCTACTTTACATCTAGTAATGAAGTGATTTCTATATAGAAAATGTGAATATCTATATAGGAAATTAATCTTACAACTAGTAAATAGGTTTTCCCTGTATAGCAAACAATATTTTCTATATAGTATTTTGAAGTGTCTATATAGTAAATGATAATAATCATATAGAAAACCCACCTCACAAGTAGCCAAGAAATGAAGTCTATATAGCAAATTTGAATACCTATATAGGAAATATAACTTTCATCTAGTAAACTAGCGATCTCTATATATCAAAAATAATAACATCTATATAGCTAAGAACTCACAATGTATATAATTATATATATGGTCTTTAATTAAAGGTTTCAATCTTCGTGAAAGAAATCAAGTATTTTAGAATTAAGAAAGAAATCAATCTACATAAATTTAATATTCATTATGTTTTTAAAAAAGATTTTAAATTTATGATTAATAAGCTTTGTATAAAAAACTTGTATTTTTCTTGTAAACAATATGTATCCAAATATAAGAAAGGACATTTGACTTTATAAAATCGATTTACATCCACGAAGATTAGTTTTTTGTTGAATAACAATAATGATATTTATATTAGAAACTCTTTAATACTAAATACTAATCATATTTTTCTAGCAAAAAAATGCTTATATATAAAATTTACTTATGCTATTATAATTTACAAGTTTAAGCATGCCTGTCCTTAAATAATTCTGTCACACACCCTTGCTTCATCTCTCTCTCTCTCTCTAGATGTACCTAATTAAATGTTGCTTTGATTTAAGACTTCTCAATTCTAAAAGAGAGTCATCCCATATATATTATTAAAAGATGCCTCTCTCTATTCTAAAAGAGGGTTATGCCACATATAATATTGAAAGATTATACATGTACACATAAATGTACATATATATATGTACATATGTATATATACATGTACATGTATATATGTATATATATATGTACATATGGTTATATACATGTACATGTATACATGTACACATATGCATGTACATGTATATAAACATATGTACATATATATATGTACATATGTTTATATACATGTACATGTATATATGTTTATATACATATGTTTATATACATGTACATATATACATGTACATGTATATATACATGTACATATATATATACATACATGTACATGTATATGCACATATGTATATATGTTTTATATATAATATATATATATATATATATACATACATACATACATGTATATATATAAATATATATATATATGTACATATATATGTACATGTGCATGTGCATGTACATATATATATACATGTATATGTACATGTACATATACATATACATATATATATATATATATATGTACATGTACATATATATATGTATATATCATGTACATATACATATACATATATATATATATGTACATGTATATATATATATGTATATATATACATATATATATGTACATGTACATATATATATATATATATGTATATGTACATGTACATATATATATATACATATATATATACATGTATATGTACATGTACATATATATATATGTATATATATACATATGTATATGTACATATACATGTATATATATATGTATATGTATATGTACATGTACATATACATGTATATATATATGTATATGTATATGTACATGTATATATACATATGTATATATATACATGTATATGTACATGTACATATACATATACATATATATATACATGTACATGTACATGTACATATACATATACATATATATGTATATGTATATGTATATGTATATGTACATGTACATATACATATATATATACATGTATATGTATACGGTATATATATATGTACATGTACATATACATGTATATATATATGTATATATATATATGTACATGTACATGTACATGTATATATATATCACTACAAGAGTAGAAGCCTGTAGCGACCCTTACGGGGGTCGCTACAGAAGTCGTTCCAAAGGTCGCTTTTGAACATCGTTTAAACGACCTCTATAGCGACGTTTTTGCGATGCATAAACGACGCTATTTGGGTGGCATAAACCACGTTTTTAGGGTGGCATATGCATCGCATTTGGGTGGCATAAACGACGTTTCGAGGGTGGCATAAACCACGTTGTTTGGTGGCATAAACGACGCAAATTGAGTGGCAGAAACACCTAAGTTTGGGTGGCATAAGCGACCTTTTTTGAGTGGCATAAACGACCCTAGGAAGGTGGCATAAACGACCCTATTTTGGGTGGCATAAACGACCCTGTTTGGGTGGCATAAACGACCCTACGAAGGTGGCATAAACGACCCTATTTTGGGTGGCATAAACGACCCTGTTTGGGTGGCATAAACGACGTTACGAAGGTGGCATAAGCAACCCTATTTGTATTATTTTTTTTAGCCGTTGGGGTCGCTTAAAAGACCTTTGTTCTGAACGTTTTTTTTTAGCCGATGCGCATTCTCTCTCGCTCTCTCTCTCATACACATTATCTCCACTTGTGTCTCTTGCACACACATTCTCTCTCTCTTTCTCCCTCTCTCTCTCTCTCACACACACACACACTTCACATAAACATTAGTCTCTCTCTCTCTCTCTCTTTCTCCCTCTCTCTCTCTCTCACACACACACACACTTCACATAAACATTGGTCTCTCTCTCTCTCTCTCTCTCTCTCTCTCTCTCTCTCATACACACTTGCCTCTTTATCACACACACATCGTACGTATACAAACATCATAAAAAATCTCTCTTTCTCTCTCTCTCTCTCAAACACACACACACATACGCACGCGCATTCGTGTACGACAAAAGACCCAAGAATCGACATACATCGACTTTTGAAAAAGCAATGGCCGACATCGATTACGGTAAGTATAAATTAATTTTTGCAATCAATTAACATTTAAATCTGTAGATTTGGGAGGTAGACACTTCAAGAAACTCTTGATAGATATAACACATGTGCATCATGGCCAAAAACACACATACATAAAGAAAATGTTAATGAAAGAGCGCCATCATTCTGAATGAGCGACTATATGTATCAAAAAATTATGTCTACAAACTCAGCACTAAATGGCTCTATCATTAATTGGAGTCATCGGAGGAAGAGTCCTCCTCTTGTACATTCTTGGGTGGTTGCGATGATAACCCTGCTGCTACCTGTCGAGCAACCTCGTCCATGTCGTTCTCACCATGTTGCTCCTGCAATTAAAAATGTCTATTGGCTATTTGTGTATAAAAAAACCATATAACATATAACACATGCAGATCTTGATTGGCATAAAATAATATTTGATAGAATTACTTACAAAAGCATCGGGTGTCGGCATCTCCTTCTGAAGCGCTCTGTAGCCGTAAATTGTGGCTCTCCGTATCTCGTCTGCAGATGGTGCTCGACCATAATCCTTTCTCTGTCATTTAAACATTGCATATATATAAGTAAGAAGTGAATTGAATGCATATGAGATCATAGATACATGGATACATATATATATATATGTATACATATATACAAATACCTATAGATAGTCGAACAAAAAATTTGTGCACTTACAAAGAGTGCTCGAAAGCCATTAGAGCCCATCCGGCCAAGCCGAGAGGTGTGCCCTGACTGGACACGAGCCTGTGCTGCCTCCTGCAAATTAAATGCGCTTTTATATGAATATATAATTAATGCTATTCGAGAAGTACCTATCATATGCATTGAGTGAATTAACTTTGTGTACCTTCTGTTGAGGCCATGTCACTCTCAAGCGAATCTCTTTCCTGAAGTGCCGCCAAGAATCTTTGCACATCGCAGGTGGGCGTGTATGCTCAGGGACGACCGCAAATTTCCTAAGCATTTAACAACAGTGTGTTATTACAAGGTTTCACAATTTACGATCAATAAACATATAGATGGATATATAAACACATATACATAGGTAGGTGGATAGATAAATAGATAAATGTAGCGGTCAGTATGCGCTATGGATGCTCAATTGGGTGCATTTGGAGAGCGTACTAGCTCTCCGAATGGACCAATTGCACATCCATAGTGCATACGGACCGGCTGACGGTCCGTATATGCTATGCTAACGCATTTGGGTGCATGTCAATTACACCTTGAAGAACTATTTTGTGCAAGGTTACTGTAAGCCTCTAATATGGACATAAGTACAGTAAGAAGGTATGATTACAAATTAACTAGTTTCTGCTGAGGGAAGAACATTATTCCTAACCTGGGGATAAGCAAATATGCATTGTGCGCTACCATAGCATTTACAAACACTTCTAGGATGATTTTGTATGTGTATTATTTTTGTTCAAGTTTTCTTTGATTTTTAATGATATTAATATGACATTAATATTTTATGAATGCAGATTCCGGATCATCCTCTGGGACACCACCTCCTCCCACTCTTCCTGTGCGTCCATCTGTAGTTGCGAGAGGAGATGGTTCCTCTTCTTCCACATCATCTACGACACTAGGCAACTCACAAACATATTACGTTGAAAGAATCCCATGTTGGTGTGCAGCATGCCATGGCACTCATCGACGAATGCGACGCATATGTTTTGCCCATATGGAGCAGTATGGTCCATGTCTTGATATGCCCCCACAAGAGGAACGGGAGCATCCCATGGTAAGTGATGTCATTTTAGAACTATGTATAAATTCATATCCAAGTTTACTCCGCACTATTAATCGTGTTCCATGTGTGTCTCACCCTTCATATAATCAACAATGATGCATTATTCAGCACGTACCAGTTCTACATCCTCGATTTCATGAGGATTGTGAAGACCATGGAATTGATCCTTCATTCCTTCCACGCACATGATATGGTCAAGCCGTTTTTCAGTTGCAAATGGAGGCATCATCAACTTCTTTGCCCCTCGGTGCCCAATCAGAGACATTGGGTGATCATCCATTGCCTGATCGTCTTCTCTCTCATTCAAACGTACGATCGTAGACGCTATGGAGGATGGTTGGGAGTAGCCCTTCCAGCAGACGGAGAGGTTTTCAGCTTTTGGGGTGCTCGATATGTGATTGCACCATCTACCATTCCCAATGGTGGATGAGGTCTCTTTATTGCACAGGATTTACGCATGCCCGCAAACTCAGAGGTGACTCTTATGTCATTTTGTGGGCCCATTTATGGTTGGGGCGCATGGCATGCACTTGTTCGCTTTATCAGAAGTATGACAACATATGGGCTTTGTGCTAATGTGGCCTCACTCACCGAAAGAAACATTAGATATAATTGTGGATCGCGGCTTTATATTGATGGAAGACCCTATGCTCAAGGAAATATAGCAGGGCTAATCAATAGTAGTAGAGGGAGAAATGAGAGAACAAATTGTAACTTTATGGAGTGTGAGAATAGTCACGAGCCATGTTATATGATTAGAGATGTACCCATATATATAGTAGTGTGTGCTACAAGATCATTACAAGCTGGCGAGGAATTATTTGTAAATTATGGATGGCGTCGGCCATCACCAGCCCCTCTTTGAGAATGAAATTTGAGATAAAGTGTCGGCCTCTTAAATTATGTATGTTTCAAATAATGTATCCAGCTTTGTAGCCCAATCAGCATTTAATTTTGACAAATATTTGATGATATATTTCATTGTCTCGTCAGTAATACAACTAAGGGTATTTTAGTGTCTTGTCTAAGGTTATCTTGAGTATAGATTTTTGCTGCTAATATGCTTGAATTGTGTTGTAAAAAGGGTTTTAATGTTATGATTATATCACTTAATAATTCGATTGTTGTTACTTTAAATCATTTCTTCATGTAGACTATGTTTATACATGCAGTGTCCAGATGTTGAGGGTGCTCTCACCGAAGTCACCATATCTTGCCAGAGGAGTACATGAGGCTTTTATGTACACAAGATCCAAGTACATATCAACGACTTAGAGATGAGTACAATGCAAAATGCACAGAAAAAGCGACCAATGAGGGACATGTTGATGATGACATCAATGAGTTTATCGACGATTGGTTCCAAGCAAGTAGTGAAGAAGAAACTTGTCCGCATGAAAAATTTCTACGAGAAGAAGCTTCAAGGCCCATCTACGATGGTGCATCCATATCAAGATTGAGTGTGACCTTACTCATCTTGAATCTCCAAACACGCTACCAATGGAGTAATGCATCAGTTTCTGCATTACTATCGTAAGTTATATTTGTATTTTGTTTGCATAAAAATAATGGCTCTCAATCACTTTTGTGCTCATTAAATATTTACAATTGAGTGGTAGGCTTCTTTCGAACAAGATTCTACCATCAAACAATGTGATCCCAAAGTCGAGGGACGAGGCAAAGAAAATGATCGCATCCCTTGGACTCGAATACAACACAATTCATGCATGTGTCAATGATTGCATTTTGTATCGTGGAGAGTATGAAATTGCAACCACTTGTCCCAAATGCGGTATTGCTCGTTTCAAGGCAGGAACCTTGAATGTCCCTATGAAAGTTCTGCGACACTTTCCCTTGGCACCACGAGTTGAACACATCTTCCGCAGCCCCGAAACAGCCAAGCTTATGGATTGGAGTTCGAGAAATGCAAGTATAGACGGAGTCATGAGGATTCCAAGCGATAGCAAAGCATTTAAGCATATCGATGCTACATGGCCAGAGTTTCATTGGGAGCCTCGCCATATAAAATTTGGAGTTGGTTTGGATGGAATCAATCCCTTTTCCATGCGATCGAGCAAGTGGTCAACTTGGCCCGTAGTTCTTATCAACTACAACATCCCACCATTCATGTCAATTAAGAAAGAGCATTTAATATTGTCTTTGTTGATTCCTGGTATGTGACAAATATTCTCATTTCTAAATAGCACACTCATTTCTATTTGAAAAATGTCAAATTTAAACGATGCATCAATGTAGGGAAGCGGCAAGTTAAAGACATCAACGTATATCTTGCACCGCTCATTGATGACTTGCAACAAATATGGAAAGGAGTAAATGTTATTGATATGTCAAAACCTGTGGGTAATAGAAGTTTCAAGGTTCGTGGCATTTTAGCATGGACAATACATGACTATCCTGCCTATGGCTTTGCATCAGGTATAGCAGGGCTCTTTAGTTGTTTGTTTGTTTATACAATCAAAAAATTTGGATGTTGAAAACATAAAAACAGTTTTTGTTTCTCTCAGGCCTATCAACAAAGGGTTACAAAGTATGTCCACCATGCGGTGATTGGCTACGCTCCAAATATAGTCGAAGTTTGAGTAAAAATATATACCTTCGACATCGACGATTTCTGCCTCCAGATCATGTGCTACGTTCCAAAGCGAATGCGAGACATTTTAATGGCAAAGTGGAGAATGGACGTTGTCCAACGTGAATGACTCCAAGAGATTGGTACGTCAAGTGGACAAACGGACCTCTAATAGATCCGGAGGCAGAACTTGCAAGCGATAATGATGACGAATATGATTTGCGGCAGTCGTCGAGAGGCAAGAAATCAATGACACAAAATTCATCCATATGGTATACGTTGGAGTATTGGAAAGATCTAAAAATAACTCATTTGCTTGATCCCATGCACATATTTAAAAATGTTGCACACTCGCTTTGGAATCATCTTATGGGCTTCAAGGATACAGAGGCTGCAAGGGCAGACCTAAAGATTTGCAACTGCAAACGATCACTATGGCCTATAATCAATGAGGAGACAGGAAATATTACTTATTCACAGGCACCATGGGTACTCACAAAGCAAGAGATAAGCGTCATCAATGAGCGGATACGATGCATACGTACTCCTATGGGCTATGGTGCTTCATTGCAAAACATGTTTACCATGGATGATAACTCTCTTTCGGGTCTAAAGACACACGACTGGCATAACTTCATTAAGGTATGGTGCCTCTCTAACATGTATCGTCAATTTCTAATGAAGGTGCCATTACATTATCATTTGTTAACACTAGAGCTAATCTGTGTGCAGCACGTCTTGCCACTTGTTATCGACGGTTGTTTGACTGAGGGTATTAGGGATGTTATATATCGATTGGGATCATTGACAAGGTATTGACAGTGGAACATCATATTGTTCTTACTTCTTTGTCACAAAAATCTTATGCTAATCACATTGTTTCTCTTTATAGATGGATTACATCCAAAGAGATCGACTCACGTGATATCCCGCAACGAAAGCTAGAGTGTATTGAGCTCCGTTGTCTGATGGAGAAGGAGTTACCTACCTCCTTTTTTGACATTCAAGTCCATGTTATGATCCATCTCGTTGAAGAGATAGAGATTGCTGGGACCGTGAGTACACGATGGATGTTCTGGGTTGAAAGGTACATGGGGGTATTGAAAGGATTTGTGCGCCAGCGAGCAAGACCCGAGGGATCCATGGCAGAGGGATGGTTGCTTCACGAGTGCATGTATTATCTATCTGAGTACTTGCAACATGTGGATAACGAAGCTCCTCCTGGTTGGAGAGAAGAACAATCAGACAACGAAACCACAGAGATGTTATGTGGGCAAGGGGTCCCACTAAAGATAAGTGCTGAGGAGAGGGAAGCGCTTAGTACTTTTGTGGTGTATAACTCAGATTGCATGCAAAAATGGATTGACAAGCATGACAAAGAATGCAAAGAGAGAAACATGAGAAGTAGGGCATCCAAAAAGGGTCGGAGTGCACCTCCAACGATGAGCCTAGAATGGTTGAATACACATATCAGAGAGATGCGAGGGCAGGGGTTTGAAATCTCACGAGAAGAGTTTGAGCTTAGCCTAGGATGCGACACCATGGTAAGTTACTCCAATGTTATATTTTAATTTGAATAATACTACATGTTTTTCTGGATTCTAACCATACATGTTCATGTGGTTCCCATGTGGTTTTAGGTCCGAGCTCACAGTAACATGTGGGTGTGTGGTCAGCATCTCCGCGTCAAGAGGATTGATGATCTTCGTGTTACTCAGGACTCTTGCATCGTTGCGTCCTTTCATCAACTCTCTCGTGCAAGTGCTTGTGACACAAATTTGATTGAGGATGAGCTCGGCTACGTAGGGGATCTGGAGGGCATATACGAAATTAACTATCGTGTCATGAAACAGGTACGCATGATTCGTTTCAAAATATTATGCAAACCAAATGATTGAAATATTCAGCATCTTTGAGTAACAAGTTTATATACATTATAATATTGCAGGTAATTTTGAAGGTGCGTTGGTTTCGAGCGGAGTACAAAGGAAAAAGGGCCACCTTGAGGCACGAACAAAGCGGCTTCCGGTCCGTTGACTCATCAAAGCTCCTACGAGCAACCAAAGAGCCCTATCTCTTCCCGATGCATGTGCAACAAGCTTTCTTTTACAAAAATCCAAATGGCAATCCATGGTGGCAAATTGTTCATGTGAACGCTAGAAGCCGAAGATTGTTTGATACCACCTTTTCTACTGAGCGTGAAAATACACCACACACAACAATGACCTCTACAGAGCCCAACAATACACCAGACACAACAATGACCTCTATATCACATGGGCAAGGAGATACAATTCTTCGCATTAGAGAAGCAAATTTGATTTCACAAACAAATGTCACACCACCCTCAACGGATGATGAAGGGGATGATCTGGGTAAAGATTTATCGGATGATCTAGGAGAAGATCTACTAGAGGCTGACATTGAGCAAATCTCAGAATCCACCTCGAACAATGCTCCACTCCCTGATGGACTCGGCATATGCCTAACAGAGATGGAACTTTAAGAGGCTATGGCTGACAACGACGAGGTGTTCTTAGAGATTGATATCTTTGGCAAGGCATAGTTTCCAATTGTTCATAAACAGCTTGGCTCATCAATTCAAAAGAAAATGGTAATGTGTTTCTACCTCGATATCCTTTTTTTTCATCGCTTGTTTTGATTGTACATGATACTAACTATAGGGTGGGGTGGTAGGGGGAGCCTCTTGGTCTTAGAGTGGCCTTATGCTGCTACTTAGGGGTTCGATTCCCCTTAGGCTCGTGTTCTATAGTCATGAGTCCATGTACTATGCGTGTGTGTGTAAGTGCGGGAGTATGTGAACTTTCTAGAGAACGTTTCAGGTGTTTGACGTTCCAAACTTTCTTTATTTAATTTAACAATAATTCAACCATATTACTCAAAGAAATAAGTAGACTTGAATAACATAGCAAAGCAAATAATTGTACCGTGCATTGTTCCGTCGATGCTTTAGAAGCGTTTGCATCTCATGCAATACAGCGGTCTCGTCCCAACCAACGCCGAACTCCTGCGCGAGGATTGCCAACACATATTTCTTGTCATTATCATCTTGATCCCTACAATTTGAAAAAAAAAGTCACTTTAGTTAGATTTATCATTTGATATCAATGTATACAGAGTTTTTAAAAAATACATGAAAGAATTGGACTTACCGCCAGTGGATGTGTATCTTGGCCATGTATGTGTGCACGAGCTCTCTCAAGCGGCGACGGAAAAGTGCCCCACCGTCTACATACTGCACTCGCCCACTCTGATCCACCTGAATGCTAATGGGCATCATGCCCGATAGCATGCGAAGCTCCGAGGTGGCAGGTGGAGGTGCAGAAGGAGGCACACATGGTGAAGAGACTGGTGATGGTGATGGCTGACTACTACTACTGCACAAAAAACACATAATTTTTAAGATTCATTTTGGATGGTTTCATGAAAATTACACCTAGACATGGAGTAGATTAATGCATACCTCGAACGGCGGCGCCTCTGTGCCAAGGGAGTGCCCTCGGCCTGTGTCAAAACACTGGGGCCCGGCGTCTGCTGCACCTGCGTCTGCACCAAAAGCGTATGCACGGGTTGGGGTGTGCCACTACCTCCGGGAATAGGATCCCTCGAAGAGCCCTCCCCAAAGGCTACTGGCCGTACTAGTGTCGAGAGGTGAGTGATGATTAACTCAAGCTGGGGTACAGTCATGGCAGCGTACTCAATCATATCCTCCTGGATGGACTCTCTGTCTACCGCCATTTGTCTCAAGATCCTCTTGATGACCATCAAGAGGGGAGCCTTTTCTTGCTCAGCCATAGCTATTTCAAGGAAAAAAAATTGTAGTCAACTCATGAGAAAGAGAGAGCCAATAGAGATCATGCGTAAAGGACAACACAGTTATGTGCTTGGGCAAGAACTAAGGAAATGCTAAAAAAGCAAGCAAGTACACCACACATTTTTCTCGGAGGAAAAGTCGTGAAACCAAGGTGCACATAGGCCAGCCAAAAGCTACTCTGCTCCCAGGTTATGCTCAAGTGATGCGTGGACTGCCCCTTTTATGTTCCCCTGCTACTCTCGCTTTTGTTTACAATATGCTCTAAAAATAACAAGCATGTATTCTAAAAAAAACGCAACTCTTTAGATCCCCAGCTGCCATGGTTGAGCCTGATGCTCATCATGTACATGATGTACATAGACTTCATGTTTACCATGTCCAAGAAGTACATGGTCTTCTTCCTCGCGCTCCAGCACTATAGCTGCTCTAGGTTCCAATTGTGCAAGATGCACCATGTGTACATGCTCTCTCTCAGTTCCATGTGTGCTGGCCCTTCATCCTGTATAAAAGATGTCACCAACCTGAATTAATCAAATTTAATACATACATTAAGGACAATTACCAGAAGAACCATGGATGGAAGCTGCTAATGTGACATGTAAAGGTCTTCGACCGTAGTAATCACAACCTTAGTCTAACTAAACTGTACTTAATGATGTTTAAGAGATAGACAAATATGTGTTAATGCAATGCAGCTATATTATATGATGAATGCGGTTACAATGAGATCCAAATGGATCTATACTGCTGAATATGCTGCCTATATGCTGAATATTCTGATATGATGAATGAACTGTTGTCCACTATCTTTCCCTTGTCTCCTGGGAAGGAAATGCTGAAGGGATGCTTTGGAACAGATGCTATGCTGACCTGATGATGAAACGCAGATGTGCTCCTGTTACCTGGGAAGGAAACGGTGAGGAGAATAGATGCGTTTGCTGAAGATGAAGTACTGAATGCTGATGATGATGCGTTGCTGAATGTGCTGATGCGTTGGTTGGATATGCTGCTCCCAAAGCTTTCTGGAGGAGATGCGTTGGAGAACACCCTGCTGAATGCTGCTATCTGAGATGCGTTGAGATGCGCTGATGACAGATGATGATGATGTGCTGAACTGAATGCTGAGGTCTCTATATATATGGGTGAGGGGGGCTGGTCGGCCAGCCTGGCTGCAATCGGCCAGATGCAAAAGCCCACGACTGAATATATTATGCCAAAAATAGCATAAATGCTGGTCGGCTGAAGTAGCATCCTGTCGGCTGATGTAAACAAGCTGTCGGCTGCCTCCACAAGCCCTAAATGCTGGTCTATATGGCTAATGTGATGCTACCATGCTGAATCCAACTCATACCATGTGGTACATGCTGAAAACATTCATTTAAATGCCTGATAAATCCTGATGATACTTATGATGCTAAAATGATGCCATGTCACTGTACACTTGAATGGTGTGCACGTGACATTCCCCGCTGCTAAACTGTTGCTGGGTGATATACCTGGCAACCTTCGACTCCTCTGTGATCCTTCTCCTTCGAACCACTGCCCCCTTCTGTCTTCTGCTACCCGGACTGAGGTCGTTCTGCAGGAGTGAAATCCTTCGAGCCAAGACTCTATGTACTGCGGGAACTGAATGGCAAATGCTGCTAAACTGCCTGGAAATACCTGAGTCACCGCTGACCTGTCTCTGGAAACCTTTCATCTACCATCTCTGTCGTTCCTGAAGCTCTGAACCTCCTAAGGCAATGTTGGAGCAAACTTCCGTCTTCTGTGGAAGAGAAACCCCCTACATCAAGTTGAAGCCCAAAACTTATGTCCTCCTTTGATGATGGATGTCATTCTTCCCCAGAGAGTTCATGGGCAACATGTATGCCTTGCAAATGCAAGATGGACTGCTAAGATGACTGCTAAGATATCTGATATTATGATGCTAAAATGATGCCATGTCACTGTACACCTGAATGGTGTGCACATGACACCTAAGCTATTTAGTGAGAGGTAGTCCTAAAGATATTGTAAGGCTCTGATATGAGCACAAGTACAGCGAGATGGTATGGCTACAAGTAGCTAGTGAAGGATAGATAAGTTTAATACCAGCCAGCTGTGGATTGCTGTGGATTAACTCCTCGCAGCTTGCTGTGGATTAACTCTTCTACAATTTCCTAAGTATGGAAACCTAAAGGCCACTAGGGCAGCCCATGTCCCTAAGGCATATGATAGAGAGAGAGAGAGAGAGAGAGAGAGAGAGCATAAGGGCTGGGGGTGCGTGTTAGAGCTAGATCTAGCCTACAAAGGAAATCGCACACCAAAACTGGCTAAGGTCATTTATATCAGCAGAAAGGCATATGCCAAAAGTGAATCGCAGCTCTAAAAGTGAGGAGAAAGGCTCCTTTTGCTCAGCGCAAAAGGAAGGAGGCCAGCCAAGCTGAGAATCACCTTTAGACACCCCCCCGGCCGCCCCCCCCCAGAGCCGTGCCCTCACGCCCCCCCCGGCCGGCCCCCCGGGGAGCCGTGCCCGAACACCCCCCGGCCAGCCCCCCAGAGCCGTGCCCAAACACCCTCCCCGGCCGTTCCCCCGGAGCCGTGCCCGAACACCCCCCGGCCGGCCCCCCGGAGCCGTGCCCTCACGCCCCCCGGCCCCCGCGGTGCCGTGACCGAACACCCTCCCTCGGCCCCCGCGGTGCCGTGCCCTGAACACCCTCCCCCCGCCCCCACGGAGCCGTGCCGTGCCGTCACCCCGGTGAGCCCGAACACCCTCCCCGGCCCCCGTGGTGCCGTGCCCGACCACCCTCCCCGGCCCCCGTGGTGCCGTGCCCGCCCGAACACCCCCCGGAGCCGTGCCCTCATGCCCCCCCCTCAGCCGGCCCCCCCGGAGCCGTGCCCTCACGCCCCCGGCCCCCGTGGTGCCGTGCCCGAACACCCTCCCCGGCCCTCGCCGGAGCCATGCCCTCATGCCTCCGGCCCCCGCGGTGCCGTGCCCGAACACCCTCCCCGGCCCCCGCCGGAGCCGTGCCCTCACACCCCCCCACCCCCCCGCGGTGCCGTGCTGTCGCGCCCCCCACCTCGTGCCGCACGGTGCCGTCATGCCCCACAGCCCCCCGGGTGCCGTGCCGTCACGCCCCGCAGCCCCCCCGGGCCGTGTCGTTGCGCCCCCCCCGACGGTGCCGTGCCGTCATGCCCCGTAGCCCGGAGCCCCCCCCCGGCGGTGCCGTGCCGTCGCGCCCCCGCAGGCCCCCCCGCGCCGTGCCGTCACACCCCCGCAGCCCCCCCTCGTGCCGCGCGGTGCCGTCATGCCTGCCCTGCAGCCCGCAGTAATCATGAGAACTGGGTTTAACTGTGCGGAAGCAATTAACATGATGTCTGAATGAATGACTGATGGAATGAACATGATCTAAGGCTGGTTACCATGTAACACTCTGATACCAATGTGACATGTGAGGCTTCGACCGTAGTAATCACAACCTTAGTCTAACTAAACTGCACTTAATGATGTTTAAGAGATAGACAAATATGTGTCAATGCAATGCAGCTATATTAGATGATGAATGCGGTTACAATGAGATCCAAAGGGATCTATGCTGTCCTAGATGATGTCTACCCCTGGAAGAGAGGGAAACATGCTGAATAATGATGAAGGATGGCTGAAAGATGGCTGTCCTGACTCCAATGCTGAGTTCCACCACTTGTATGCTGGTATCCCTCTATGTAGGAGTTGGGAAGATGGCTGAATATGCTGATGCGCGGATGCGCTGCTGCTCCCAGCCCTCTTGGTGTAGAAACGCTGAAGGAACACACTGTTGGATGCTGAACTGTATCCCCCTTTGCTCCTAGGAAGGAAAACGCTGAAGAGATCCAGATGTCTATGCTGAAATGATGCGTTTCTTTATATATGGGGAATTGGTGCTGGTCGGCCAGCTTGGCTGCAGTCGGCCAGCTCTGAATATGCTCACGACTGCCATTTAAATGCCATAAATGCTTTAAAGGCTGGTCGGCTGACTTGAATGCTGTCTGCTGCCTCCACAATCTATGGTACAAAAAGGTACATGTCTGCAGCCCTTGGCTGCCTTCTTGAAAAGGTGATAACACCCCAAAATTCAGTCCCAAACTAGGACTCCTACTGACTCAAACCCCTAGTGGGCTGAATGATTAAAAACAAGGAGCACTTGGGCTATTTATAGCCCCTTTAAATGCATGGGGAACTGGCCGACTGCTGGTCGGCCCGTTCATAAATTTTTTAATGCTCTTTTAAACACAGTCGACTGGATCACTCCTGCGCATGCTGCTGCCCGACTGCTTTCCAGTCCACACACACCCTAGCGCCTGCCTGCTGCCTCTATGTACTGGTTCAGCCGACCATGGCTATGGGCAGCCGACACCTTCTGCAACCAGCCTACTCAGCTCTTGTCCTGCTGATGTCAGCCGACAGTCCTTTCTGGAACCAACCGACTGCTTCTTGCTCCAAGTCCTGCTCCATGTCCACCTCAGATGTTACACCTGAAGCTCCTACACTCTGGTTCTACCTATCTTCTACTGGTTCATACTCTTTATCTGGTTGCCTTTTCTGGATCTAGCCCTGAGAATGTCCATGGCATCTATGATGCACATGACATCCCCCTCTGCTAAACTTGATGACGGGAATCCAACCTGCTCTTGGATGACTGTCATCATCCCAATCCTGTCCCGAAGTCCATCTGTCATCATCCATTCCTCGCAAACCTTTTTCTTTGAAAACCCGGCCTGTTCTCCAAACCACTCTGTCTCTGATGAAGATCTATGCATCTGGTCTTCCTCTAGTCCACAATCCATTCCTGCCCTGACTCTGAACACGGTCTTGGTCTTCATTCCTGGAACTGAGTCTGGCACTCTCACATCACCCTTGGAGGATCAACCTCCCTTGGGACCGTTACCTGAGAACCTATCTGGCTCACGGAACTGCCATCCCCATCTGGCACTGTGGAACACCACCAACAAACCTCCTGGGAGTTCTTCCCGATCTGTGTTCTTGCCTTGGGCTTCGAATCCGTGTACTTTCCTGTACGCATATGTTCCAAAGCATCCCTTCAGCATTTCCTTCCCAGGAGACAAGGGAAAGATAGTGGACAACAGTTCATTCATCAACAATAATGGCTGAATATGCTGATGCGTGGATGCGCTGTTGTTCCCAGCCCTCTTGGTGTAGAAACGCTGAAGGAACACACTAATGGATGCTGAATTGTATCCCCCTTTGCTCCTAGGAAGGAAAACGTTGAAGAGATCCAGATATCTATGCTAAAATGATGCGTTTCTTTATATATGGGGAATTGGTGCTGGTCGGCCAGCTTGGCTGCAGTCGGCCAGCTTTGAATATGCTCACGAGTGCCATTTAAATGCCATAAATGCTTTAAAGGCTGGTCGGCTGACTTGAATGCTGTCGGCTGCCTCCACAAGCCCCAATGCTTTTGTCTAGATGGTTAATATGATGCTACAATGCTGAATCCAACCCATACCATGTGGTACATGCTGAAAACATTCATTTAAATGTCCATAAAATGCCTGATAAATCCTGATTAAATGCCTGATGATGCCATGCCATAAAATAATGCCATGTCACTGTACACCTGAATGGTGTGCACGTGACAGCAATGGCATGCCACATGGAAGCTCTGGAAGTAGAAGTTTGCGAGGCATAAACAGAGGCAAACTCCCAAATATCACCATTGACATCACATTGAATCACCATCCATCTGCCATCACAATCATTGAAGGCAAGCTGGGGCTGCAGTTCATGTCTGACCAATATGCAAAGACCCAAGAAATGCTTAGTACCTGCATAGCGGATATCATAGCCCCCAAAATAGCCAAAGAGAATTAGCATGTGAATGAATCCATGGTGATGGCTGGAGGAAAGAGTATATCATCCTAACCGTTAGTCCAGAAAGAATAACAGGACGAGAATTTGAGCCCACCGGGTGTAACTGCCAATCCTGTAATCTGTCCCTGTTAGATAAAGGAGGGATGGGAAGAAAAGGCTGCAACAAGTCAGCAATTTTCCTCCAAATGAACCTGGGAAGGAAAGCATTTGACCAGTAGCATCAACAACATCATTATGCACCTAATCCCCAATTTGCTGAGATTGTCTCCGAATCGGCTCTTGCAGGGCCAATGGAGAATCAAAAACAGCACTCCAGTAAATGCTTTCCTGCCGAAGGGAATTGGCATGAGACAAAAGGAAGGGTGCCCAATGAGCATGCGAAAGGACCTGTTTCCAATCGCAAAATAAGTGAAGTGGCAAAAGGGCAGCCCGAGATAGAACCTACAAATCTGCCCAAAATGACCTCCCAGTGATGATCAGTGATCCATGCATCATGTCCAGAAGTGCGTAAGGCCGTGCACATGGTTGCAAGCATATGAGTCCATGGCTGCGTCTGACGAAAAAAGGTGAGTAGGAGAGGAATTTTCCTTGCCAAGACATGATGCGCAATATTCAACATATTCAATCCACCATGCATCCTCGGGGAACAAACTTTTGCCATCCGCATAAGTCTTAAGGCTTTAGCACAGAAGACTTTGTTTTCCATAACAGCTCCATAGCCTGAGACATGAAAGCAGAAGTATCCTGAGAGGTCCAATGTATCAAAGGCAAATAGTACTGAACATAGGCCATGATAATCGACTGGACAATCCGGAGCCTAACATGGAGTGGCCAGGTGGAGAGCTTCTAGTAGTGGAGCTTGGCATGAAGTTTCTCAAAAATCCACTTTAACTGTTGTTTCCTAGTGATGTACCAGCCAATAGGGTAACCAAGATGGCGGACCACATCATAGGGTTGCATAATGTGTCCAGGCCATAAAAGAACATGCCAATCATATAAATGCAGAGGTATGAGGCTAGATTTGTCAAAATTGACATGCAGGCCAGCAGCCATGCCATATATAGAGAGAGTGTCCATAAGAGTCTTCAACTGCTGTGGAGAATTATGCTGCATAAAGAAGGAGTCATCTGCATATGCCTGAGCCATAAAGGGAGGGGCTCCAGGAATCTGAAGACCAATGAGAAGGTCCTGCGCGGTAAGATGATCCAAGTATCTGAGAAGTGGGTGAGTGGCAATGGCATATAAGAGGGCACTGAGTGGACACCCTTGTCTGACCGAACAACCCAAGGACCAAGATTGAGAAAGATGATTACCAAGGATGCATTGGGCTGTAGAGTCAGCATACAAGCAGTAGATGACATTAGCCATTTTTGGCCCGAATCCCATCTGAGCCATTGTCTGTGAGATAAAATCCCAGTTGACCGTGTCAAAAGCTTTAGCAAAGTCCACTTGCATAATAAAAACATCTTGGTCAGAATATTTTGCATATTCAATAGCCATGAGAGCATTGCCAATATTATCATGGATCTGCCGCCTAGGAACAAAGCCATATTGCAAGGGATGCAGACCCTCATAAAGCACTTGCAACAGGCATCAATGTGATGGGCCTCCAATCCATGAGATGCTCACACAAATTCCGCTTGGGGATGAGTTTACCTATGCCATGCTTCCATGATTGGGGGAGTACTCCTATATGCCAAGCCTCATTAATCATTTGCAGGATAACACCTTTAAGGTCTTCCCAAAAGTGTAAGAAAAATTCCACCGTGAGGCCATCATATCCTGGTGCCTTACCAGTGCTGAGATGGGACAAGGCATCATCAAGCTCCACATCAGTGAAAGGCATATCAAGTTTGAGAGCTTCCTGTGGGTTGAGAATGGGAAGAACCTCGGGGGGGTCACTCACAAAAAAATGTGAATATCACGTGCGTTCAACAGAAGCATAATTTTAATTTATGAAATTTACAGAAATATATTTACATAAGGGTATGATTTAAAATTTTTTTAAAAAAATTTACAGATTCATAAAGAAAAGGGGATATTTTATAGATTAAAAAATTCACAAATAAGGGATTTAAAATATAGGCCTTGAACGCACGCGATAGGGATATTTTACATATAGTGACCCCCCCGAGGGAAGAACATGCTGTAAAAGAGTATCCCGAGCTTGTAATTCATGCAAAGAAGTGGTAGCAGGGGGTGCAAACAGTTTTTGAAAATAAGAAAAGCATTCATGTTGGAGCTCTGAGAAAGACCGAGTCCATTCACCATCCAGTTTACGGACTCTGAGGCAAGAGGTCTTCCTCCTGGAAGCATGTAACCCTTGAAAGAAAGATTTTGAAGAGCAGCCTTTATCCATGAATTGAGTCATCCTTGCCCGAACCTGCCACTTGACCAATTTCCATCGGTCATTAGCTTGCAAGAGAGCTGTTGTGACTGAGAGAGAGTGTCCATTTGTTGAGAGGAGAGGGGCTGCAATTGGGAATGTGCAGTCAAGGACTGAGCTACTGCTTTGGCATGCTGAACTTTGGCTCTCCAGTCAGGCATGAAATTACTCCCATATTCATGAATAGCATGCTGAAGCCTGTCCACAAGGCGTTGCCATGCAAAATTACAGTCATAATGGACATGGGCTGTAAGAGGAATTATGGCATATCGGATCAATTGTTGAAATTGTGCATGCTGCAGGTATTCTTTATTGTTATGTTTCATCCGAATGGAATGTAAAGGCATGTCATCCCAGGGCTGCCAAACTGAATATTCAGCCATAAAGGAGCATGGTCAGAGAGACCAAGAGAGTGATCAACCTCAATATGAAGACTGAAATCTGTATATTGTTGAGCATACAGTAAATACCATCTATCCAAGCGAGCCCAGTAGTTAGTAAAGGCATTATGATGATAGGTGTAGCCCACTATTCCAGTGTGCATGGTTGTCCATAAATCTTGTGCATGTGTCGTGGTAAGTAACTCCTC
Source organism: Cibotium barometz (assembly GCF_041138505.1). NCBI lineage: Eukaryota > Viridiplantae > Streptophyta > Polypodiopsida > Cyatheales > Cibotiaceae > Cibotium > Cibotium barometz. Next base: position 39,114,220 of record NC_141059.1, on the reverse strand, counting down.
CCATGATCGCTTTTCAGAAGGGATCATATGAGATCTATGAGTAGTGTTGTCTGATGGCATGGGAGAGTTATTAAAGTCTCCACCAAGAAGAGCACAAGATCGCCATGGGTAAGAAGCAATGGCATGCCACATGGAAGCTCTGGAAGCAGAAGTTTGCAAGGCATAAATAGAGGCAAATTCCCAAATATCACCATTGACATCACATTGAATCACCATCCATCTGCCATCACAATCATTGAAGGCAAGCTGGGGCTGCAGTTCATGTCTGACCAATATGCTGCAGCCCCCAAAATAGCCAGCCTGGCCAGCCATAGAATGTTGGTTATGTTCTTGCAAACAGAGAATGTCCGGCTGCCTAGTTAAAACATAATTCCACACTAGCCTCCACCCACTTTAGAAGGATTGCAGAGGCCCTGTACATTAAGAGTGACACAATGGAGTTTGTCAAGCATGAGGATATATACAAAGGAGGAGACCAAGAATATACAACCAAAGAGTGCTTAAGCATCAGCCATCATGGGCTGCAGCCCTTCCTTCCCTGGGTCAAAGGATAGCCCTTCCTCAGACTCACAAACAGGAATGTGTTTTTTGAGAACTCCAACCCAATTGAGAAGAACGGGGGAGTGGCTGAGGTAGAGGCTTGGCCTGGAGTAGGAGTAGATGCATCCTAGTGGCGAGATTGAAGGGGTCTTTGCCTCAACACCCTCTTGGGCTGTAAAAAACCATCATTATCAGGGGCCTTCTCTTTCTCTTTACCTTTGTCCTTGCCTTTATCTATGGCTAGCATTTACGAAGCCACTTTCCCAACTTTGGAGGCATTTTTATCCAAATTCTTGGACCCAGTAGTCTCTTGCTTATGAGTGGGCTGAACCAGGGGAGAAGGTATAGCAGTGGCTGGAGGGGGATGCAAGACAGTAGGGCATGCAGAGGCCAGATGCCCGTACTTATGGCATGAAAAACAAGCACCTGCAAAAATTTCCCATTTCAATTCAAAGTACTTTTGGCCCATTGGCAAACCTTCAACCTCGACTGCAATGGAGGGGAGGGTAGGGGTATCTGTGTCCCACAAAACAAAATCTATTACGATTCCCAGTAGGGCGAGGGGGGCAGATAACTTGGCCCAGTGCAGCGGCCAATCCTGGCAATTCTTCTCGCATATAGTCTGGGAAATTAACCACCTCCACCCAGACAGGACAATGATGTCGTATGAGACTTTGATAGTCCTTATTGGGGAACCATGGCATAGCATGTACCATTTTCTTGCCATAAAATAAAGGAGAAAATTCAAGCACACGCTGCTTCTGCAAGGCATCGGTGAGGTGAACTTCATAAAACCCACGGGAGGCAAAGTACACCCCCTCCACAAAAGAGCCACCAAGGATAGACTGGTTGTACCAAAGATGGTAGCTGCAATTTATAAGTAACCTGAGGAATAGGCTTGCTCCAATCCTGGCGAGATTGATGGAAGTCCTCTTTCAGAGTATCAAAAACATATTGAGCCTCTTATGGTGCGACATTGTATAACCTATGAGAGAGGGTTGAATCCATCTTGAGACAATGGAATCTCCCTTGAATCAAATAATAGGGTGGGCATCTGAACATATAATGCTTCTCAATCTGCACCTCCCTAACTGTGTACCTTGCATAACTATGCCTCTCAAGTAATGCCCTTTGCTCTACCAAATTCAATCTGATTCAATCTACACATAGTGGGATGATACTCTTTATTGGCCGATGATAATATGGCATGTGATCTTCCGATGAGGGTATCTAGGGCTGACAATGAATCCATCCTCAAAAACTTGCAGGAAGTGCTCTTTATAAAATTAGAGTTTTATAGGGAGATATAGTGGTAAAAGGAATCAAAAGATATTGATATCTAGATTACCTATCATCTTCTTGGAGATTTCAATTGTGTGCCTCAAGGCCACGTGATCTACTTGCAAGGCTGCCAGAATGTGAGGAAGGGAGCTGGTCGGCCAGTCCAGAAGGCTGTTGGCTGGAGAACACCTTGAGATATTTAAAGAAGATGAAGAACTCCTTAAGCTTAGGGTTCCCAATACAATAGAGGATGAAATGATGGGCTCTTAAAGCGAATGTTGAAATATAGTGTTGCATGGATGATGACCTATAGGAAGCCTAATCAATGCATAACCAGCTAGATTCATCTCATTCATAGATGTACAAGCCATTGGAAATCCTAAAGCTTCATTCCATTGTCAGTGGTCACCTACTTTATCTAGCTCAGAATCCTAATTCTAATGGTCACTTCATAGAGAGGGACATGTTAGCTACCCACAAATAATAGTGGAAGAGGAACTCATTGGAGGACCTATCTAATTAGAAAGTCACATCATGTGTGGCCTAAAGAATGGGATATGATAGATGCACAAATTGTGTTGACCACACTGACTGCCCCACCATAAACTTTGCATTCATTATTTTACTTGCAAATAAATAAGGATGTTGAGGATCTTCAAAGGTAGTTGCTGCTAGAGAATATAGATTACATTAACATATTTCACACATGCAAGGCAGTGGTGGTACATCATCTTGAAGATAATATCTTTGACAGCCTAGAATCTTGGGAATATGACTTCATCACATGAGGCAAGATCCATCAAAGGCCAGATCTTTTGTATAGGGTTGTAAGCGCATATAAATAAGTGTGACAGGTTCATTCTTGACTAATACAATGCTTATTATTGAAGCAGTGCTGAGACTGATACAGTGCTTATTAAAGCAATGTTGATAGAAGGAGGGAGAGTTAGGCTCAGTACTGTCTGAATCGGATCATATTGGAGGAAGAAGAGTCCAGATAGGAGTCGACAAATTTAAAGCTGGTCAGGAGCTATCAGATTTGAGTCTACTTGAGTCAGATACAGATTTGAGTCTGTTTGAGTCAAATACATATAATTTGGGAGCTAGTTAAGATTTAAGTGTCTTGATCTGTGCTGCTAATTGAAACGATGCTGACTGAATCAGTGTTGTCTAAACCACAACTGAATGGAGAAAGAAAAGGAACGAAGCTAACAGGTTGAGAGCTGTGTTTGATTGAGAAACTGTCTGAATAAGAGCTGATAGAAATAAGTGCTGACGAACCTGGCCGCCGTGAGCGTGGATTGAGAGACGAACTGCGCGCAGCGTGGAAAAATTTGCTGATGATCGTGCGAAACGGGGAAGAAAATGAACACTTTTAGTTTTTTTAAAAAATTGCGATGCATAAACGACTCCAAAAAAAAAGGTGGCTTATGCATCGCAAATCCGATGCATAAACCACTCAATTCGTCATTTACAAGGAAGCTCCTACTAATGGTTCGAGAGGTATGCCGCCGCAGAGTCCCATGCATTCACAGCAGTGTCGACCAGCTTCTGGTCCTCATACCCAGAGGGGAAGGAGTCGATGCGCGCGGAGTACCCAGTCGAGTATTCACATTTTATTTTTAAAAAAATTTCGGGTGGCATAAACGACCCAAAAACAAAAGGTGGCTTATGCATCGCAAGTCCGATGCATAAACCACTCAATTCCAGTTTGCAAGGGTCGCTACAATGGTGGCATAAACAACTGCAATTTAAACGTCGCATAAGCATCCTGCCATCCACAAAAGCGACCCCCGCTATTTTCTTCATATTTATATGAGGGTCGCTATGTATAGACCATTCTTGTAGTGTATTTATATACACATGTGCATATGTGTATATAAATATATATATATATATATATATTTATATACACATATGCACATGTGTATATATATGTACATGTATAAGTATATATATATATAATGTACATGTACATATATATACATGTATATATATATATATATACATGTATATATATGTACATGTACATTATATATATATATATATACACGTGTATATATTATATATATATACACATGTATATATATATATATATATAGTACGTTGATGGTGAAAATGATAATTAGAAAAGATAGAGAAAAATAAAATAGAAAATTAAATGTCGCCAGCCTGTCTTCGATTCTTCCCGCCCGTTGCTGCCGAGTTCTAGGTTGCCACCGCCATATTTAACGTCTAGCTACCTACTGCACCGGACGGCGCCTAGTTCTTGCCCAATGTTCAGTTCGGTGGCTCATCTTCCCGTTCAGCAATAGCTGCGTCTTGCACTACGTCTGGCTCATCTTCGCGTTGAGGCGCAATAGCGTCTTGCAGTACAGGCTCATTTTCGCTATAGCTAGCTGCCACCACAGCGTTATGCCACTGTTCATCATGAGCAATAGCATCTTGTAGCACTACGTACAGGCTGTTGAACAATCGATGAGCCACTGCCACCTCGTTACGCAACTGTTCATCAGCAATAGCGTCTTGCAGCACTACGTACAGGCTGTTGAACGATCTTCGCTGGCTAATAGATCTTTCACTAGCTGCTATGTACGGCGCTGGCACCTCATCTTCGCGTTGATCAGCAATATATAGTGTCTTACACTTATACAGGCTGGCTCAATATCTTTGCGTTCATCGCTAGCTGCCACGTACAGCCCTGGCGCCTCATCTTCACGTTGATCAGCATATAGCGTCTTGCACTTATACACGCTGGCGCTTCTTGCACTTATACAGGCTGGCTCAATATAATCTAGCTTGCTCTTCCATTGCTAGGCACGGCCAGCGCTACAGTTTTGGCACAGTTCTCTTCCGTCTCGCTAGCCACAGCCAACGCTACAGTTCTGCCACAGTAATTATGCCAGCGCTACTCAATATTGTGTTTAGCCACACCTATGCCTCTGCAAATGATGCTTGCATCATAGCTGCATCAACATCGTTGAAAATTACCTGTTGCGAGCTTGTTTACCGGCCATAGTACCTGTGATCGCATCCAAGCTCCAGAGAGAGTGCAAGAGAGAGTACTGACCTAGGTGCAGAGAGTGCGAGAGAGAGTGCTGACCTAGGTGCAGAGAGTGTGGGGATCCGAGAGTTTATGCCTGTGACCTGATCAGCGCCTATAACATCCAGGTTAATTATATACCAACATTGTGCTTTTAATTTTAATACTTGGAAAAGTCTTTGTATTTTGAAATCCTTGCCTTTTAATTCTTGTAACTCCAACGCTTTCCCAAAGCCTATGTTCTAATTTTTTAAATGAAAAGCCTTGAAAGAACTACTTAATATTAAATAAACAAAAGGATGTGCACCATTGTTGACAAGGCTATGGAAGATGAACTCAAACATTTTTTTCATCTTCAAATTGGGTTGTATTCTCTTTCACAAGCTCTTGCGCAAGAAAGATCCCATTAATGATACACCCCAGGATGATCATATGAATGAGGAGAATACCAATGGTATTGATACATTGCAGGTAATATAATTTAAAAATACGTCTTTCATGTTTTGTTGAAAAAAGATTTAATATTATTTATGAAAAAATAATAATGTTAATATTATTGACTTGTTCATTTATTCTTATGATCTTAGAGTGACAATGCAAGCTCAATTCCTACTCCAAATATGCTCTTGATTGAAGAAGGTTACAAACATTGATGAGGTAGGTATGTTTCAAGTTGTACAAATATTATTTCATCCTTGGATCAATTTATAAAGCCGTATTTCAAGTTGTACAAATATAATTTCATCCTTGGATCAGTTTATAAAGCCGTATTTCAAGTTGTACAAATATTATTTCATCCTTGGATAAGTTTATAAAGCCGTATGTGTATTTGATACTTTAACCTTAGTATCATTGATCATTTTTAACTATAGAGAAGTTTATGGAGTCATACGTGTATTTGATACTTTAACACTAGTTCTGTAATTGAACACTAAAGTGTCCTTAGGACACTTTAGTGTCCTGTTTCTCACCAAAACTTTGGAATTTTTTGGGGAACCTAGAAACAACATTTCTACACCTTGTTTCAATCATAGGTCGGTTAAAAGTCAAAAAATAAAGGAGATTTTTCATGATGTCAAAACACAAGCTATATTAGAAATTCAACAAAAAACTCTAACTTGAAATTTGCATTGAAATTTGAAGCTGTTTTGTCAAAAATCCCATGAAATGCCTTTAACTTCTTGAATAAATCATGTTTTTCATGTTTGTAAAAGTCAATTGGTAGAACTTGGGGTTTCAAAACAACACAATCTCCTTTAGGTCCTAGTTCCTAAGCTACTTGTGAACTATAACAAAAATCTCATAATTACCAAGATGCTGAAAAAGAGAAAAATTTTGGCCTTCCAAAGGTACTTCCATAAAACTAGGATTATGTTGGTGCAAATTGGCAATCGAAAATGATTATATAGTTCAAAACCAAGTTAATACATATTTTTTGGGGTCCCAAGCTCAAGTAAATCTTGCTACTTGAGCGCTATCTTAGTTTTTCAATCGTGCTACATTTTTCAAAATTTCTAAATTCTCTCTCAACAACCATGAAACAAAGGTTTTAGGTACCCAAATTATGTTTGTACAATGTACCTTAGCAGAATTATTCTATACAGACAAAATGTTACAAGTTTACTAAGGAATGTAATGCGTATGACTCAAGAATCTAAATCCAGAATTTTTGTTGTGTGCAGTTTTGACATTTTGAAACAATTAATATTTGTAGCTTACTAAGGGGCTTTTACATATAACTTTAAGATCTCAATGGATAGAGTAAGCATTGTATCACCTTAAAAAACTTACAAACACATTAAAACCATGTATTGGTTTGGATACAAATGGATGCTAAAAAGTCGTGTATCAAACACACACAACTTCCTACTATTTTAGACACTCTCAATTGAATTTTATTTCATGTGAAACTTGGCAAAATCTTTGACAAAAATATGAAATAATTACTTGGAATTTTTCACGGGACTTAGTGTTCTTTTTCTCTAAGCTTATAAGGCGGTTTTCTCAAACTTGAGTTGCAGTCTCATGCAAGTCCTATTTATGGGTGTAATTCCTTATCGTGCCAGCATCCAAATTGCAAGGTTACATTTTTCAAAGACACACTAGGTCACATATTCAAACTCCTCAAGAGGGATTATGCCATACTCAAGAGGTCCAATTATCACATTTTTATTATTTTTTTATAAATTTATCGAGTAGATTTAGATATACTAACGAATATCACTTTTTATATAAATATTGTTGGAGATAAAAGTGCCTCACCAATGCATGAAGCAAATACAAGAAAAAGCTCACGAGCACGAAAGGTAATATTTCTACCATATCTGCTTTCTTTATGATGATTAAAAGCATAGAGATATTTTTTAATTTATTTTTTGGTATTGGTGTAGATAAGTAAAGATCAAGTATTCTCTGCTAACAAAAATAGTAAACAAAGTTATAAAGGATGAGAGAAGACCTTGTAAAGAAGGACGAGTGACCATCGCCAAGAAGAGAAATGACTCTTTATCTTTAGATGATGTTAACTTGATGTTTAAACTATAAAAAACTTCATTTCTTAAACTATTGATGTACAATTAAGATCTCACAGTAATGTATTGTTTTTATTTACTTTTATTTTTTTAATCTCAAACTATTGTAATGTTCTTTTATCTAAAATTATTTAAAAGTTTTAGCTATTTAGAAATATTATATTGTAGTACGTTATTTAGTTATAAAGTGTAAAAGAAGCTTTTTGTTTTAAAATATTATAACCTAGGTGTTGATGATGAAATTTATGAAGTTTTACTTTATAAGTATGCTTAAAAATGCTCCAAATCTATTTCTCTCTCTCTCTCTCTCACACACACACACACACACACAAATAAAAACGAAATGTGGGTGTCTTTAGGTGTCCACATAATAGTGCAATATTCTCTACTACATATAGTAAAAAATAATTTGAATCTCTCTCTCAAAGTTAACGTGTGTCTTTAGCTATCTACATAATCGTACAATATTCTCTATGATATATAGAAATCATTTGAATAACACTTAGTAAAATAAAAAACCTAATTTTCAATGTATTTCTCCTTTAAAAAACTAATCTTCAACTTAAAAAAAAAATCTATAACCATTATTATATAATGATTTTTACATATTAATTTGCTATATAGTAATATTTGATTAGATAAATTATTATATAGTAATATTTAACTAGATAAATCACTATATAGTAATTTTTTATTATTGATTACTATATAGCAATTATTTTCTATATAGATTACTATATAGGAAAGTTTTTCAGTTTTCAATCTATTAGGATATGGATGTACAAATTTGGATTGTTCTCAGCAACTCGAGAACTCATTTAGCCAGCTTCCAATCTCTATTCACTAGTTCTTCCACGCCTGAGACATCAAAATATCGTTTTTCTAGATCGATTACTATATAGTGAATGCTTTCATGACTTTTGCTATAGTGAATGCTTTCATGACTTATAGCAACTTTTTATTGCATAGTTTACTATATAGGGATTTTTTTTCCAAGTTTACTTGCTATATAGCAAGAGTTTTTCTAGAATGAAGAACTAGCAAGTGTTTCACTTTTCCTAAATGGCGACTTTTACTAGATATGTTCAATTTTTTTTTAGTAAACTATCTAGCTATATAGAAATGTGTTAAAAGTCCCTTGTGGCTCGTTGATCTTCAGAGTGTAGGCATACTCTGCATCAATGGGCGATGAGAGAGATCAGTTGAACAACCGTCAGCCTCTGCCGCCCCACGAGTGGAGAAGAGAGAGGCATAAGAGGCGTACGTACCTGGCGCAATGTAGCCATAAGAGCCCGCTACAGAGGACATGGATTCGGACTTGCCGGCATCTTGCAGAGCACGTGCAAGGCCAAAGTCTGCAACATGCGCTTCGTAGTTGGAATCGAGAAGAATGTTGTTGGACTTGACGTCTCTGTGCACAATCACAGGAGTGCAATCGTGGTAGAGGTAGCAGAGATTCTGTGGCTATTCTGTATCTAGTCAGCCACCTCTCGGCCCGTGAAGCAGCTCGCCCAGACTGCCGTTGGGCATGTACTCATAGAGCAGAAGATTTGCTGCATGATTTGAGCAGCACCCCAGCAGCCTCACGATGTAGCGATGCCTGATGTTGCCCAGCGTTTGAATCTCGGCCGAGAAGCCGTGATCATCATCTTCTATAGAGCCCTAGCTTGCGTATGGCCGGTAGCCTCTTGATTGCCACCATCTTCCCATTTGGCATCAAACCCTTGTAGACTGTCCCTGACCCACCCTTGCCTATGTCTGCAAGGCAGTCTAGCACGTTATTGACAGTGAAATCCAACCTCTCAAAAGCAGTAAGCTTCTACCTTTTTTCTAATAGGTTCACTTTGAAAAGGGACCAGAGAAACTGCTTGTCACGCTCATTGCGAAGGACATACACAACTGCGGCTACCGTTAGGATGAACAGCCCCACTACCAAACCACTCATGCCGTAGATGAGTGACCTCGACTGTTTGGTCTGTCTTGAACTTGCCGCACTGGCCAGCGGGGGGTTGCAATCAACTTGCATTTTTCTTGCCGCAAAGCTCAGGATTGCCGATGAAGGAGCTCTGGTTGAAGTTGGCGAACTGCCCCCAATCAGGGATCATCCCTGACAGGTTGTTGAAGGAGAAATCCACCGTGGCCAGAGTCACCATATTCTCCAGAGCGAGAGGGATGGCCCCCTGGAGATGATTCCTGGACAGATTTAAAGATGCAAGCACATTGAGATTCAAGAGCTGGGAAGGAATTTCTCCATCAAGTTGGTTGCGGCTGAGGTCGAGAGAAGCCAGACCTGCACACTCGCTGATGATGGGCAGGGACATAGGACCTGTGAGAAGATTGCCGCTCAGGTCCAGCTTAGCGAGATGCTTTAGTTGGCCTACCTCTCGAGGAATACTGCCTGAGATCCGATTACCGGAAAGATCCAGCTCCACTATCTGCGACAGGTTGCCAATGCTGGGTGGCAGAGCGCCGGTCAGCTGATTATTGGACAAGTCCAAGCTTCCCAGTATGGAGGAGGCAGGGATTTTGTTGGGGAAAGAGCCAATAAGATTGTTGGAGGGAACCTCCAGCAGGCTGAGCTCAGGAAGGGCCAGCAAGCCCGGCGGCAAAGGGCCGCTCAGCTGGTTTTGGCCAAGGCGTGCACGAACAAGCTTTGGGCAGTTACCCAGACCGGTCGGGATTGGGCCGGTAAGGCGGTTGCGGAGGAGGATGAGGCGCTGCAAATTTCCGCCTCTGCACAGGTCAGGAGGGATAGGTCCAGTAAAGGAGTTTGAGGAAAGGTCCACCTCGAGAAGCTGCCCATTACGGCCGAGATGCTGCGGGACAGGGCCGGTGAAGTTGTTCTCCCACAGAGTAAGGACTTGGAGATGGGGAAGGTCCCCTATGAAAGCAGGCATGCTGCAATGGAGAGTGTTGAGGAAGAGGTTGAGCAACTCCAGCTTCTGCAAGTTGGCCAGCTCCGCCGGTATGGTGCCGGTAAGGCGGTTATTGGAGAGATCCAGTGACTTGAGGTTGGTGAGGTTGCCCAGCTGGGCGGGGATAGGCCCAACCAGACTGTTGGTCTGAAGGAAAAGAGAATCAAGGCTAGAAAGGGAGCCCAAAGCCGCAGGAATGACCCCGCTCAGGCCACTGTTGGCGATATCCAGCCGAACCAGATTTGTCAGCCTCTCTAGCTCCACCGGAATGCCACCGTCGAACTGGTTGAAGTAGCCTAGGTACATCTGCTGCAGCTTCTGCAAGATGCCCAACTGTGGCGGTATGCGCCCGGTGAGAGCGTTTCCCGACAATGCTAGATATTGCAGGTTCTCTATGTTGCCGTATTGCGGGTGAATGGCACCGGAGAAGAAGTTGCCGCCCAGATGTAGGTGCTGCAAGTCCGTCAGCAGGCTCACTTCCAACGGAAGCTCGCCGCTGAAGTTGTTGTTGAAGGCATCCAACACCTCTAAGGCCTTGAGGCGGGAGAAATTTCTCGGAAACAAATTGCTGAACAAGTTGTTGGAGATGTTGAGAGAACGCAAGCATACCAGGTTGGTGATCTCCGTCGGTAGGCTGCCGGAGAGATTGTTGACGGCAACGGAGATGTTGATGAGGTTGGTCAGTTGGCCGATGGCTGGGGAAAGAGAACCAGAGAGATTCATTCTGGAAAGGTCAAGGGCGACGACAAGCTGAGATGCGTTGCACGTGACACCACTCCAAGTGCAAGGGTTGAGATCATTGGCTATCCAGTTGTGAAGATGGCCGACGTCGTCGACGACGGCCGCCTTCACCGACAGAAGGGCCTTTCCTTCTTCCGACAACGCCGCAACTCCCCCATGCGCGCCCGCCCAGCACACGAGCAATGTCATCGTCAACCACTTAGCCACTGCCAATACCATCTCTAGTTCACTTTTCTCTACAACCTACTACTATTACCGAGCCACTTCTATGCAAGGAAGGTAGACTTTACCAGCAAGCCGCATACAGAGCTCACGAAGAACAGGATATGGAAATACAGCTAATGAAATTCAGAACTTTCTACTATTTTGGCTCAGAACCCAGTCACATCTTCTTCAACGCAACGCTGAGCGCATTGCCTGTATTATCAATGAGGGACTATGGGTCATCGGTTGGGTAGACAGCCGAGCAGCGGTGACCTACAAGTAGTTAGTTACTGGCGGGGCCGGGATGTGAGCGACAGGAGAGGTCTTATTGGAGCAGCTTTCACAGAGGCAAAAAGACGGGACGATACGGAGGCATTGAGAGGCAGGGAGGGGGAGCAAAAAGAGAATTGGTGGTCAAAGGGCCAGCTGCAGTAGTGGGTTATGACTCATGAGGGGAGGAGGTTCGAGCCTCGAGGACGCACGGCCTTCAAAAGTGAGGGTCGGGGTTGGGTGAAATTCTGGCACGATAATGGGGGTGCGGCCCGGGTAAAGGTAGCATGATGATATCATATGGAGAGTCTAGACTCTAGAGAGCTTTGTGTAATGATTTGTTTATTAGATTTACGTCACGAGTCTGTAGTCCCAGCAAACTCGGCAAGCGGCTCACCCGTGGCCGTGACTCAGAGTCTCAGACGGACGTTAGTGCAGTAGCCTCTGAGACCAGACAACTTTCACTATCCTTATTGAAATCAGGGTAAATGCCGGCTAGCTTTGTGGCCACCTTTGCCCACAAGTTGACCCCTTGTTTCCCAGGATTGTTGAACTCCTCACTCATGCCCCCCCTGACATGAATGAGTTGGTCAACCCAAAATTCTTGCCACTTGCTTTTCTTATTGTCGTTGTCGTCATCTTCCCCCAAGTCCACCACCACCTTCTTTTTGGAGTTCCTGGGTTTCTTTGGCGCAGGTTGGGTCTCTAACACAATCTCCTCATCGCTAGGCTCCTTCCTCATGCCACGAACTCGCTTTGGTTGAGAAGATAAAGGGGGGTTATTGAGTGAGTTGGGTGATGGTTGGCTTCCTAGGGAATTGGGAATGGAACCCATGTTTGGGATACCTAGGGGGGATGATCGATTAGGAGGTTGCGCTACCATAGGTGAATGGGGGGGGGCGAAACATGAAGGGAGAGTTTGGAGAAAAGGAAGGAGAATTGAGCATGGCTTGGAAGCCATGAGGTGGCACATGAAAAGGAGGAGGGGGAAATGAATAGAAATTAGAGTGCGGGAGAGGAGTTTGGGAGAAAATAGGATCATCGTCGCCTCGTTGTTGCGATGAATCAAATTCATGGCTCGTGTTGGAATCCATAGTACCTACATGGAACACGAAGAGAATATTAGCACCACATAAAATAAAAACACATACATTAGTCATGATAATGGAAATGTGGTTTGTGAGGGGTCACCTTATGCGCTCGCTTCACGTTGTCTCCCGCCCTTTTCGCACACCCCTAAAAGAAAAACAAAAGCACACAATGTCAAAGGCATGGCAAGTGTACCACAAAAACATTAAAAGAAAGGTAAATGGGTGGATAAAAAGAAAGCATGATTGAAGTGCATGTAAAAGCACCTTGGAGAATGGAAATTGTGAAGCTTATTATTATGTTCTCTAGAAATTCTAGAGGGTACAAAATCTCACCCTAGACCCTTTAATTTATAGGAAATTGAAGGGTGTTGGGGGGAGGGACGTTGGAAAAAGAACGTTCGAAAGTGGAAAGTGGCCGTTGGGAAAAAGGCCGTTGGGAAAAACAGCCGTTGGGAATCCATTTTTGGAAATTTTGGAAATGCTGCAGGCTGGAAGCCGTTTTGGGCGAGGGGGGGGGTCGGCACAATTTCAACCGCAATCTTCCATGACGTGGCAAGGGGGGGTGGATTTCCACCGCCCGCTGTGAACGCAGAGTGCCATGGGGCACTCTGCGATTGCATGGCAGGAAGGCGGCAGCTTGGCTGCCGCCTTATCTGAACCGGGCCTTATTGGAGCAGCTTTCACAGAGGCAAAAAGACGGGACGATACGGAGTGTTAACCCATGGCGGACATTGCGACATACTATATTTTACGTCATTAATTTAAATATTCTGAGTCATGGGCCGGGCTTGTCGGCACCATATGTTAAGGATGAAGGGATTGGGTGATCGCCGATGAGAGGCGCACCTTGGATATCAGTAGGATAAGGGTTAGGGTCGGCCGGCCATGTATGGGCACCCAAGTGTGAACGGCCAAGTCACCTATATGAGTCAAATGTAACCCTAAAATCCTCATTCTCATGTGTTGTGAATACAAGAGTGCTCTTGCCTTGTCTCTTTGGTTTCCTTCTCCTGCGTTTGTGAGAGAGAGAGAGAGAGTGAGTGAGAGAGCGATCGAGCACTGTGTAGCGGCACGGCGACGGCGGAGAGGCGGTAGAGCGGCGACGGCGGCTCCTCCTTCACGGCTGCGACGCGGGAATCCTTTAAGGCGGCAGTTAAGCGGTGAGTGACACACCTTTTGCATTCTGTTTTGAGCTTGCCTTCCTGGTTGTATGCTTGCAGCCATTCGTGGCTCGCATACGGTGTCCGGCAAGTCCCCAGCTACGACCTGTGCGGCAAAAGCGCACATTTTTGGCGCCGCCGCCGGGGAGTTGCCCTGCACCAAGCTCCAGTTTGCAGCTCGGCTACTGCGTGAAGTTTAATCTACACTGTAGGAAAGGCGTCTGTGTTGCTGTTGAGGTGTTTCTGTGGTTTTCAATCTCTGTTTCTGCAATTTGTCTTCTGTATTCCTGTTTCTTTTGTTATATTTTCGCTCCGCGTGTGGGCGTACGTTCTGTTATCTGGTTTCTACGTGTGAGAGGGATTTCTGAATCCCCAGATCTGTGCTGTGTGTGCGAACTGCGCCGCGGCCAAGGTTGAACCGTAAGGAAACCCTAGAAAACTTATCCCACAAAAAAAAATAGAAAATAAAAAATAAGAAAATTATAAAAAAGAAAAAAGAAAAAATTAAATTTTATTTTCAAAGAAAGAACCAAACGTGTGGAGAGGAAAGCTTTTCTAATTGGAGAAAAAATTTTTGAAAAGAAAGAACCCCAATTGACCCACGACCCCGGCCTCGGCCTCGGTCTCGGTCTCGGTCTTTTGATATATATATATAGGAGAGTGAGCCTCCATAGCTTTCTCTCAAGTGAGAGCTTATGGGAAGTCGTGCCCTATATGTAGCCCACTCCCCAAGGAGTAAAGTGAGCATGTGGGATAAAGCCCTCACCCTTTCCTCCACAAGCAAATAGGCTTTTGCCCCTTTCCCCCAAAGGAAACGGACTGTTTTGAGGACTACAAGAGCTCTGGATAGGCAAACACGGTGCTGTAAAGCACACTAGGACCCTTTAAACGATACGCTCGTTTCGAGCTATCATACGCCCTAGTCCAAGTTCGACCGTAAGTAAGGGGGTCAAAAACGGGTTAAAAACAACACAAAAACAAGTAAAAACGGGGTGCGAAACACCTAAGAAACCACTTGTGTGAGTTTCAAGGGTAGTTACCAACGCACGTAGGGTACCCACGTCACATGCATCTACGCTCTGGTCGGGTGCTAGAGCCTGAACCACTAGAAAGCGTTTCAGTCTACGCAGGCTCACACTATCCCTCCACGTTGGCATCTTGGCCTTCGGCTGGAACCCAAGGGAGTGCAACCCAAGATCCACGAATAGTGGATAGTGACTCGTCCTCTGACTCAGAAGCCATGGAAGGACACCCTACCAAGAACCCTGAGGAGACAAGCCAAAACATGCCAGTGTGGGCCCCACAACCCGGATCTAGCATGTTTAGTCGTCTAATAGAGACCTTTAGTAGAGCTACACGCTCTGAACATGCGACAAGCGAAGTAAATGAGGAAGGAGGGTAGTAGATTCGCCATTCACATCTTATGTAGACCCTACCCTCCCGAAGAGTGTCCATGTGGATATTCTACCCACTTCGTTTAATGAGGGCCCTACTGAGCTACCACATTCCGATGCTCTTCCTAAAGTAGAGGTCCCTAGAAGCCAATCCATAAGAAGTGACATTGCGTCCACTTCAAGAGAACCGTTTGGCACACCAAGTCTAGATGGGACATTTCTCAATGAAAATTGGGAATATGATCTACACACAGAGACTCTAACGGACCTATACACGGGTTACACATACCATGTAGGTTGGTTAGAAGTCCTACGATCTACATCTAGCGCCACTAATCTAGAGGAGCAACAACACATGATATGTGAGGTGATTCATAGAATTATCCAAATTGAGAGGAAAAATAGGGGAGTGAACCTAGTTTCCACTGGCCCTATGAGATTTTTGGATACGGGCAAGGCCAAACAACCAACCCTATCACAATTGGAGACTCCCTCCGTGAGTCCCATAGACCCTTCATATGTTGTTTCGCCTGGAGTCTCAATGCAGGTTGAGCCCACGAGTAGTAACTTTAGCTTTCCAACCTTGGCTCAACTTTCCATTAGGGAATCCGCAATGCCTACCCCAATGATGAGCATGACAGAAAGTGCACCTGTTACCACTGTAGTTAGTACGACACCACTACCTAGTGGAACAGTACCTACAACAGTGCATGGTAGTGCCTATCGGCCTTATGTACCTATTGCTACTCATGCCCATGTAGCTCCTACGCCTCCTAGTATGCCAATGGCGTATGCTCCACGACCGCCTTATCACCACCCTTATCCAAGAGGAGCTAGGCCTAGCCACATATCATATCCTACGTCATTTGCCAACCTACTCAGACCAACGCCAACTCCTATCAGCCAGGCTATCCCAGAAGTGCCTCCACCAACTATGCCTGCTCACTTAGGTGATCTCGCAGCATTTGCTCAGACAATCGGACGATCCATTGCGGAAAACATGCGGGGCATGCCTGAGAGAGAACCTAGAAGCAAGGCAGTACAAGTGGCTAAGCTCACTCAAAACTTCAGTGGTAACGAGGATGTTAGGAAGCACATTGAAGTCTTTGAACACGTGTGTGATTCCTTGGAAGAGCACAATGAGCTCCATAAGTGTAAAGCCTTAGGCTTAACCTTAAGTGGGAAGGCCGGAGATTGGTATCGAACCTTAAGGGTTGAAGAGCGCACTCACTACCCCACTCTCAAGAGATTGTTCTTGAAAGAATACATACGCGAGGGTGTGCTTTGGGGGGTAGCATCTCAACTCCAAAAAGCTGAACGCGAGGAAGGGGAGTCAGTGAGAGACTTTATAAGTCGATTGAAGCATCTAAATTCTCGCTGCACTCCCGATGAACGCTTCAATAACAACCAACTCCTCGATAGATTCATCCGAGGATTGCGCCACGAGGACATTTACAATGGCCTAGTCATTAGAGGTCTTACAACATGGGAAGCAGTCACTGCCAATGCAATCCAGTTAGAAGACAACTTGATGATTACAGGTAAAAAGGTGTCTTCAGAAACAAAATCCGTTAGTTCGCAAGTATCTGGGCACGAGCCAATGACGGTAAAACCAATTGCCAAGGAGCCCAAGATATCTGAAATGTCTGTGACCGACCTTACTAAGGCTCTCCAAGAATACTTCAGGGGTAATCGAGCTCCTCAGAATAGCCATATGTACCCAAGGAGAGAGCAACAATGGTGTTCGGTGTGCTTAGGACCACATAGCACGAGTGAATGTCCCACATTCAGAGTCAAATTCAATGGGAATTGCAATGCATGTGGTAAGTATGGCCATCAATCTAAAGATTGCCTAACACTTAAGCGAATGTTGGCAAACCAGGCACCACTAGCTTGGTCAAACACACCTCAAGTACCCGCGCTAATGCCTGCACAACCTATCGAGCAACCATCACAGCACATAGTTCCAAGGAATCCGAATGTAGTCCAGTCTGTGCCATTACCACCGCCAGTGCTAGGACCACAACCTCCACATCCAAGGATTACCCCTGTAAACCAGATGGGTTGTGAGTCACATAGTGCATGTGGGGATTATGAAGAGGAGATAGACCCCACTGCTCCATACGGGATTGATACGTTTGAAATGATTCCCCAGTACTACATGGAGGATCATTTCGGGCAAGTCAAGCCTGTATATCAAGCGGCTGCTCTTGCCACAAGAGGGCAAAACCTTAATACCATGGCGAGGAGACCACCTCTTCAATGTTACGAGTGTGGTGGACCGCATCGTGTAGCGGAGTGCCCTAATAGGTTACAAAAGATCGCTACTCAGATGCAACCAAATCAAGGGAGCACATCGGGAATGCCGGTACTTACATGTAATCGTTGTGGCATAGATCATTTGATCGCTCAATGTCCACATAATCCTAATGCACCCAAGATTACGCCATTGAATTTGGTTGAGGTCACCAACCAAGCACGAAGAACCACACCCGTTGTACCCGCGAATGTAGTTACACGGTCAATGCTTCAAAATCAAAACTACATTCTTGAAGAAAGGGATACTGCATCAATCGCTCAGGCAAAGAAAAAGAAAACACGGCGGAAGAGATCGCTTAATGCCACGAGCTCCAAGCCTAGTTCAAAGACTAACATAGGGACAGGAGACGACCCCGTGTATATGAATGATCCTGAAGATGATTCCGATTCAATAGAAACCATGGGGACCAAAGCCACTACCTTAAGGGAGGAACCCACTCGGGAGCTCAATGAAGGAGAATCAAGCGAGTACAAAAATAAGGGGAAACGAAAGGAAACTTCCTCGGCCCCACAACCAAGTCAGTTAATGCCCCCTCGACCACCCAAACTGACTGAGACTCCCCAAGACAAGCCACGTGGGCCAAAAACCCTCAAGAAAAAGATTGGAACTTACCCAAACCCAGTTGAGGAGATTGAACAAGTGCAACACTTAAGGGGTTTGGTGGAAGAAACACAAAGAGAACTGGAGCCAAACCCGAGAAAAATCAAAATTCCAGACACAGTGTTTCCTACGCAAGTTCAGCCTCACCGGAACCATAAACCGTTAGCTATACCTAGTATCATTCGGGAAGAAAGTGAGGATAGGACATCTGGAAGTGGGCAAACACCCTTCTTGCTGGAAAGAATGTTTAGTGAGGGAATGCCTGACCCCATCGAAGAGGAAGTGATTCCATCTTCACCAGTCCCTAGTCAAGGGGCGATGTCTCGAAAAGTACCGTTGAATGTGTCTAAGCTAATGGATTTCATGTCCTCTGAGATCAGAACCACGATCATATCCAAATTATACGGAGATCCTGAGCTATTCTTAGCTCTTCGGGCATTTCTCAATGGAGAACTAAAGGCGGGGTTACCACAATTTGCAAATATGGATAGACCCGACACGCTTCAAGATGAAGGGGAGCATTGGGATCTACAACCCAACTTTGATGAAGATTCGGTCGTGGAAATACCTGTGAACAAGTTGGGACAGTACTTTGAAGGTGACGAATCTAATGCCACCCTCCCCATTACTACCAAGGGATTAACTCTAAAGGGAATCCTTGATGGTGGTGCTGGAGTGAGCATTGTGACTAAAAACTGTTGGGAATCTATGGGAAGGCCTCACCTCGAAGTCACAAACATAGTGGTTAAGATGGCAAACGGAACCATAGCTAAACCTATTGGGATGTTAAGGGACCTTAAGATCAAGGTCCTAGGATACAAGGTAAAACATACCTTCATTGTAATGGATTTCTCCAAGCATCCTATGTCATATCAAATGATCTTAGGACGTCCTTTCATGAGGGAAGCACAAATGGTACATGACTGGTCGAAAAACCATGTCTACCTACAATTCCAGGACTCTGTCATTCGAGTTGATCTTGAGAATGGTCGTGCACATCCTTTAGGAAGCAAGGTTATCATCGATAATCGATCGGATACCACTGTTCACTCTGCCCCATTAAGGTATTGCTATACATGCAAAAAAGAGACTGATGATGGGAAAGATTCTCCTTATATGGATGTCCTACCGGGTATGACTGAGTCGGATAACGTGGATTGGGTACACCTAGCGGCAACCATAGACACATGGGGAAATAGAGGCACAAGTTGGGTAACACCTGAAGGGCAAGATATGCCACCGTTAGTGCCAATAAATATGATAGGTGTTATGCACATGACTCCTGATGGCGAGAACGTGGCAAACTCCACCGACACTGAAAGTAGCGAAGACTCTGACCAATGCAACTCTGAGTATGAATCTCAAGAAGAAACTGACCCTGAGCCTGATGGGGAAAATGAATCAAATATTCACCCAAATGTGGAAGCAAGGTGCTCAAGGCCTAGGACAGTGGCCTCCTGCAGTTCATCCGAAAGTGAAGATCGACCAAGTGAGTCTGAATCGGATAGAAACAAAAATCAAAAACTTGGTAAGAAGAAAACGAGACATAAGCGCCAACGCTATCGAGCTAATGTACGAACTGCAATAAACAAGGAAAGATCCACTGCAGAATGGCTTAGTTATGTAGGAGCCATTGATGCTCATCGGAAGATAGTGGATAATTGGGGACAATACCTCCAAAGCGTCATGTGGTGTATTCCGCAACCTCATGACGTCGCCCAATTAGAAATCGAAGAGAAGCCGAAACTAAGTCGTACTGCAAGAAGGCGGCAAAACCAAGAGTTGGCTCAACAACAAAAGGAAGCGGAATTGAAAGAAAAAAGTCTGGCACAATAAGAACCAGTAGACTTACACCCTGCACCCGAGCATTTCAAATCATTCACCACAGGGGAACGTAAAGTGGTCTACACAAAAGCCCAACGAACGCCTACCAATGGGAGTAGCGGTGTCTACGATGGCCCTGCGGTAGTTAAGGAGATAGACTTAGCAGATCCGGGTGAAGAGTCTAAACCAGTTTATATTGCTCAAGACCTCACCAAGGCGGAAGAAGCTGCACTTACGAAGCTTCTTAAAGAATTCAAGGACATATTTGCTTGGACATATCATGATATGAAGGGTGTTCCACCCTCGGTGGTGCAACACACGATTCCAATGATTAGCACTACTAAACCAGTCCAGCAACGTCCCTACCCAATGAATCCTAAGTACGCAAAGATTGTACAAGAGGAAATTGAAAAGCTGGTAAAATGTGGATTCATATATCCTATTGAGCACTCAGAATGGGTTTCTCCGATAGTCATCGTGCCAAAGAAGAATGGGAAACTCAGAGTGTGTGTTGATCTCAAAAAGGTTAATGCAGCCACCAGAAGGGATCATTACCCCTTGCCATATTCTGAACATGTTCTTGAAAGAGTGGCAGGCAAGGAGGCATATAGCTTTTTAGATGGGTACTCGGGTTACAATCAGATCACAATTGCAGTCGAGGACCAAGCTAAAACAGCATTTATCACGGAGTTTGGAGTGTTTGCCTTTCGCGTCATGGCTTTTGGCTTGACCAATGCACCTGCAACATTCCAACGATTGATAAACACGGCCTTTAAGGAATATCTAAGGGACTTCTGTGAAGCTTTCTTAGATGATCTTTGTGTTCATTCCTCTTGGGACGAGCACTTGATGTGTTTACGAAAAATATTTGAAAGGTGTAGATTATATCGCATCTCATTGAATCCTTTCAAATGCCAATTCTGGGTTAAACACGGAGTTATCTTAGGGCATATAGTGTCCAAAAATGGGATTTCCACTGACGAGAGTAAAATCAAGGTCATTCTGGAATTACCCCCACCCACCAACTACAAGGGAGTCCAACGCTTTATGGGCCACGTTGGTTATTATCGAAGATTTATTCTCTTCTTCGCCGAGATAGCTCGACCATTGTATAAGCTTCTCATCGAGTTTATTTGGACCGAAGAATGTGACCGTGCCTATGAGCTATTAAAGAAGGCCTTGGCGAGTGCTCCAATCTTGAGAATGCCTAACTGGGATTTACTCTTCCATGTGCATATTGATGCATCAAACTTTGCTATTGGGTGTGTGTTAACTCAACCTGGAGAACATAAGCTAGACTACCCCATTAGCTTTGCCAGTCGCCAGTTGAACGATGCTGAGATGAACTACACCACTACGGAGCGAGAAGGGTTGGCAATGATATATGCAGTAAGGAAATTTCGTTATTACCTCCTTGCCACCAAGTTTGTTTTCTATGTGGATCATCAAGCATTGTTGTATCTGGTAAATAAACCATGCTCCACAGGAAGAATCACACGATGGCTATTGATTCTTCTTGAGTTTGATTTCACGGTTGTTGTGAGACCTGGCAAGAAACATGTTATGGCTGATCATTTGTCTCGCATACCCAATGGTGAGGCTCCTACAGGGGTTGATGATGACTTACCTGACACTTCCCTGTTCATGGTGGAGACAATGCCTGAATGGAGTGAGAAGATTGTTAACTTTTTGGTTAATGGCTTTCCACCCAAGGAGTTTCGTAAAGATCTAGCTCGAAAGCTGATCAAAGAATGCGAACCCTATTGCCTGATAGCCGGGACTCTTTATAAAAGAGGAAAGGATGACATTCTTAGGCGTTGTGCCCGAGAAGATGAGTATCTATACATTTTGCAAGAGGCACATATGGGTGTAGCCGGTGGTCACTTCTCAGGAGACTTAACTGCGCGAAAGATCTTACAATCAGGGTATTGGTGGCCCACTATGTTCCAAGATGCATCACTCTTTGTGAAGGGTTGTGATGAATGCCAACGATATAAGAAACCCCAGAGGAAAGATCAGATGCCCCTACATCCAATCAAAGTAAACCAACCATTTGAAAAGTGGGGTTTAGACTTTGTAGGTCCAATTAGCCCAGCGGCCCGAAACACACAATCTCGCTATATTATTGTGGCCACTGACTATATGACCAAATGGGCTGAAGCAAAAGCGACACGTAAGGCAGATGCGAGGACAACAGCCAAGTTCCTCTTTGAAAATATAATCACACGCTTCGGTTGTCCTTTTGAACTTGTGAGCGACAATGGAACGCATTTTATAAATGACGTGATTAAGGAGCTCACAACAAATTTCATGATATCCCATCACAAATCTACTCATTATCCGCAAGCGAATGGCCAAGCCGAGAGTACAAACAAGACATTAATCTCTGTTTTGACAAAGACAGTTGAAGCTCATCGCACGGATTGGGATCTAAAGCTCACGACAGCTTTATGGGCCTATCGTACTGCGTACAAAGTGGCTATTAATTGCACACCATTCAAAATGGTATATGGCCAAGAAGCAGTCATGCCGTGGGAATTTGTCATTCCTAGTCTTCGTGTTGCTACTCAAGAGGGTTGGGATGGTAATCCCTTAGCAGAGCGTCTGTATATCCTTGAGCGACTAAACGAAGAAAGACAATTGGCTGTATACAATGCCCTTGTGGAGAAGGATAGAAGGAAAAAATGGTTTGATCGCCATCTAAAGGACAAGGACATCAAGGTTGGGGATAAAGTCCTGATGTATGGAGTGCGAAACGAAAAGAAGAAGCTCAAATATGCTGGTAAGGGACCATATAGAGTATGTGAAATTACACCGCAAGGTACCATCAGAGTGGAGACTCTCGACGGAGTTGAAACCATTGGATTCCTTAATGGGAGTAAATTCAAAAGATACTATGACCCCCTGAGCCAGGAGGAGTTACACGCAATCCATCAAAAGAAGGCAGCTAAAGAACAGGCTGAGCTTAAAAAGATACAAGCAAGAGTTGAAGCCAAAGAACGTCAACAGCGTGCTAGGAGACAACGAGAAGCCAACTTGGAAATTACGCAAGTATTTTTCGAGGAAGCAGAGGAGGATGCATTGGAATCTGACCCACCTCTAAGATACCCAATTGAGTTACAGAGTCCTTACGGGAAGGTGCTGTATAATGCATTATTGGATACAGGAGCTCAACACAATTTGCTATCATATGGCATGTGGTGTCAACTGGGAAAACCATCTTTATCCAAGAGTTCTATCCAAGTTCAAGGAATCAGCAAGAAGAAAACCCCTGTCTCAGGAATTCTGCACACTCCGGTTGCTTATGACAAGGGAACCATAATTCAAAGCTTTTTGGTTATGCCTGCTGGTACCATGGAAGGGACTGTAATCTTAGGGCGTAAATGGATGATGGCCACCAAGTGCAATATCGATTGGGCAACCAGACAAGTCACAACGCAAGAACCAACACTAGGTCTGACCGCTCAAAATCCCGCACCTAAGTCATCCACTCAAATATTAGATAACGAAAAATCACAAAGTCCAGTGGCAAAACCATCTTCGATTGTTGGCCACCCCTCTAACGCTTCAACGCCAAGAGTGGAAACAGGCAAGGTGGTCCCTAAAGCTTCGCTTACTATGCCAAAGAGTACATATAAATGGGTCCCCAAAGCTTCGTTAACAGTTACTTTCCCTGCTCAATCTCGTTCAGCCACCAAGAAGCCTCGTAAAAGGAAAGTAGCTACCCACCCGAGAAAGGGCAATGTAACATTGCGGTGGATCCCTAAAAAATTATTAGTAGCCCAAGGGTACTACGAGGGGAATGACCAGATTTGGGTTCCTAAACATAAGGTGAATCCCTCTACATCACCTATAAAACCTTGCAAACCAATTGTTGCCACCCCAATGACAATTCAAGACCGTGGTAAGGGAAAGGTAACAGAGTGCTCCGCACCACTTCCAGAGTTAGTTTGGATTCCCAAACGATATCGATCATTACCACCTAGCTCAGGAAGGGGGGAGCCACATGAAGCTTCTAGCTCCTCATGCCAGGCACACAATCATATAGAAGTTTCTACATGCTCTACACCTACTCTTGTCAACACCCAACAAAAAACCGATGAGTCTACGTCTCCCCTTGTAATAGTATCGTCGGAAACCATTTCCTCCATTCGTCAATGGGAGCGTACACTACCATCTCTACAATTGGATGTGGCCACAAGGGTCATAAAAAGCTATTTGCCCACAACCTATGACCCGCTGGACAAATTGGTTCCAAGAGGCTGCAACATCATTGCAAATAATATGATCTACCCAAGGAAAGGGGGAGCATGTACTCACGCTCGACATTCTAATGCTTCCTCCTTAACCTTCTCCCCTGACCATGTAATTGCCAAATTCAAGGGGATGTATATATATAGCTTCATACATAAACAAAACAAAGAAAACAAAATAAAAAAATAGTAAAAAGAGCAAGAGCATGTTAAGAGCAGAGATATCCGTATACAATCAAGAACTAGATTGTCCTGTCATAAACCTACTGATGCTATATCTGTGTTTGCAGATATGGCAGATGCCCGATCATCATACACTTCATCCACTCCTACCTTTGGTGAGAGGTATCATCTGTACCTTTCTCAGATATTCCACATGTGCTATCCTGTAATTGAAACTGAATGGGATCATATAGATGTACTAGCCAGAGAGGAAAATATTGAGGAATTAGAATGGCTAATTCGCCTATTGACCATGACCGACCCCTACTCCGTAGAGGACATATCCCCGATAGCCCAATGCTTTCCTTTTCCACAAGATGACTATCCTCGCATGGTTACATTTTTGATGAGTTTATGTGGATGGGAAAATGAAAAGGAAATATCTGACAATGATGAATGGACGGATGAAACTCATGACACTACTGAGGTTGATTTTATTTATTTGGATGATGCGGATAGAGGCTTAGCCTTAGGGCTAGAGCCAGGACTCTACAACATCCTCTTACCGTATCCTCAGTAGTAGTGTGGTGACTGGTAGGTAGGTTAGCGTTTCCAAGTTTTTTCTAGTTTAGATTCCTTAAACAAGTCTTGAAATTTTCACACTGATGTGCCTCTCGAGGTATAGTGCTTGTTAGTTGATTGTACAGGTTAAAAAGTTTGAGGTGGGTTCGCTTCCAAGTCCAGAGACTGCCGCAATGTTCATCAAAATATATCTACATCAAATTGCAAGCTGTCTCGTCAAATCAAGGAGATCTCCAATTACAGGTGTAATTCTTCCATACCCACTCTCTTTCGTTTTTACTGTTCAATCAATTGCATAAACTATAATGCATGACCACATGGAAATTATCAATGTACTACTTAGTTTTTGAAGTTGCTTGCATGCTAGTGTAAATCATTAATGAGCTTAACTTTATTGGAAATATTCCTAGGCAGCATGACGTCTTTAGTTAACCTTGGAATACGATTGTCTTAGGTCTAGGGTCAAACCATCTTAATGTTTGAACACCTGGCTGTGTGTGTGTTGACCTCTAGGACATAGATTTTACCCCTTGTCGAAAAGATGTAAGAACACATTTTAGTTCAGGAGCGAAGATCAAAACAAACTTTAAAAAAAAAAAAAAGCCTACAATAAATGGCAATACAAGTCTATGATGTGCTTTAATGTTGGCCTATCGCCTTATTGATACTTGGTAGGCGAGGAGTATTCTACTCCAGACCGATGCCTTGGTTGGTAGGGGGTAGCCTTGCCTAAAGTGAGCTAATAGATTCCTGGATAATGCCTTGTGTTAAACATAGTACCAAGATCGATGTTAGTTTTGCCTTAGGAAGGTCGCCATTGTGTATAAAAATTGTCATGTGCAAAAAAAAAAAATAAAGGCAAAAGGCTCCTGTAACTCTGATGTTTCTTGTGTCCCTAGGCTCGTGGTAACTACTTGTTCTTAGAGTAGACATAGTATGGTCATCTGTTTATTTATTAAGCTTGGTTATTTTCCTTGACTTAGGTCAGTTATAAACCTTGATTAACCTTTGACACCTTGCTAACTCTTGAATTCTTTTCAATAATTTTAAACTCCTATTAATTTGCTACACTAGCTCACTCATGTACCCTTAAACTAAGTTCTAATAGCATCATCCATTGTGGTCTCACACGCTTGAATTTATACACTTTATATCTTTTGAATTCCAGCATACCTTCACTCTACTTCCTTGTTTTGCAGACGGTCTACCACAACAACCCTCTCGAGCTTACCATACCATAGCTTCCGAGGACGGAATCTACATCAGGAAGGGGGGCATGTTAACCCATGGCGGACATTGCGACATACTATATTTTACGTCATTAATTTAAATATTCTGAGTCATGGGCCGGGCTTGTCGGCACCATATGTTAAGGATGAAGGGATTGGGTGATCGACGATGAGAGGCGCACCTTGGATATCAGTAGGATAAGGGTTAGGGTCGGCCGGCCATGTATGGGCACCCAAGTGTGAACGGCCAAGTCACCTATATGAGTCAAATGTAACCCTAAAATCCTCATTCTCATGTGTTATGAATACAAGAGTGCTCTTGCCTTATCTCTTTGGTTTCCTTCTCCTGCGTTTGTGAGAGAGAGAGAGAGAGAGTGAGTGAGAGAGCGATCGAGCACTGTGTAGCGGCACGGCGGCGGCGGCGGAGAGGCGGTAGAGCGGCGACGGCGGCTCCTCCTTCACGGCTGCGACGCGGGAATCCTTCAAGGCGGCAGTTAAGCGGTGAGTGACACACCTTTTGCATTCTGTTTTGAGCTTGCCTTCCTGGTTGTATGCTTGCAGCCATTCGTGGCTCGCATACGGTGTCCGGCAAGTCCCCAGCTACGACCTGTGCGGCAAAAGCGCACACGGAGGCATTGAGAGGCAGGGAGGGGGAGCAAAAAGAGAAGTGGTGGTCAAAGGGCCAGCTGCAGTAGTGGGTTATGACTCATGAGGGGAGGAGGTTCGAGCCTCGAGGACGCACGGCCTTCAAAAGTGAGGGTCGGGGTTGGGTGAAATTCTGGCACGATAATGGGGGTGCGGCCCGGGTAAAGGTAGCATGATGATATCATATGGAGAGTCTAGACTCTAGAGAGCTTTGTGTAATGATTTGTTTATTAGATTTACGTCACGAGTCTGTAGTCCCAGCAAACTCGGCAAGCGGCTCACCCGTGGCCGTGACTCAGAGTCTCAGACGGACGTTAGTGCAGTAGCCTCTGAGACCAGGCAACGCCGCCGTGGGCACTGCACGCAAGAGAGCTCAGAGCCCGGCCGGAACCCCGTCCGGAGATTCCCAGTTCACCTTTTCCAACTTCTAGATACCGACGGGCCACAGCGTTCCTCCCCATCCACGGCGCCCAAACGCCCAACAAGCCACCGTCCACCGCATGCGGCAACGCTAGTTCCGAAGTCCTCAAGTTCAGCTCACCTGTACAAGACCCACTCCATTATGCACGGGTTAACCAGACGAGGTGATCACAAGCGTCCCTTAAAATGTCCAACCAAGGCAGGTCATCAGCCGCACAGAGTGCCACAGACCCTGCTCTAGTTCCGGTTCCCGAGCTTCAGCCTGCCGGCCCTTCCCAAGGAATCCCGCCGGCCATGTGACGAGACTGAGGGTCCACAGACGCCCATCATATCGCAAGTCAGTGATGGTTATGAACCCACGCTGCCCGAGGGGCGTGCGTCCGTCCGAGTCACGATTCTTTAGGGCGTCACGCATCTCACAGGCTACAGAAAAAAAAAATCAGCAGCAGACGCGAATAGCACTACTTCAATTTTTTAAAATATCACAAGTGCTAGCAGTGGCAGAACGAATGCACCACGGTGGCAAAGGCCGCAGGGCATGCCAAAAAACTCTCGTTAATCCTCTTATAATACAGTGTCTTAAGACGGATAAGAGACTTATTAACAATTTTATGCAGGAGTCCGGAGGGGGAGCAGGTGCCAGCCTCCAGGGACGGAGAGTCCAGAGTCATGAAACGTTTGAAGGTACTTCCATCTTTAATAAATTTATGGTTGTTACCGGTAACTTACCATCGGTGAGCACTTTGTCTGAAGGACTAGTCCGGAGGAGAGAGGGAGGGGCCTTCAATCATATAGTAAAGGTATTCCTATTGTCCTTGCAGCTTTCAATACACGAAATTGCCATCTTGCTACGTATGCAGCACTAGTATTATATGTACACAGTACCCTCAATGTAATCAAAGCATCTCTGCAGAGACCAATGGACAAAACCTTTCCGTTGTTCTAACTTCTACTACAGGTCTACAGCTCGATTGCTGTCGCATTTGCTATCGTGCTTGTTAATTTCTCAGACTTTTCTTGTCATGCGGGCTCAGGCCAGTTCGAAAATCATTACCATTTTCTGCGAAAAATGCTTCGCGGTTGTCTCATTACCGGGACGCCTCTGGGGCTCGCCGCTTGAGTCGAGACTCCTGTGGACAAGAGTCTCGACTTTCCACTCTTGACGCTTGGAGTCGTACTGTTACCTGCTGGAAGGTTGGATGATTAAAATTTGTTAATCATAGTGTTTTTTTACACTTTAAATAGTGCTTTTTCTTCTAGGAAGAGCCACTCCCAAGTGCTTCTTAAAAAACAACATTATACTGTATTTTCACACTCCAAAAATAAACATTGCGTAGCCTTTTTGGCCTGTGCGATGGCCGCACGGACGCGAGCCCTGTACGAGCGGACGTCCGGCACGAAACACCACGTCTTTGCCGCACGCTGTCGTGACGTGTGCGGTATAGCTAGGAAAGTACGAGACTTCTAGCTGTGAGAGTAGGTACCAAATCTAACAAGGAAACTCGCACACAAAATTTCCCAAGGAGTATTGGACATCTCCATTTTCAATGACATATACATGTGTCGATTCACCTCAATACATCCTTGAATTCATCCTGATGATTGCACAAAATTGCGTATCAAGTGCTTGTCCCTTTATTCACTGACTCCTTTCTCCAAATCCTTTGAACCAATCACATGTAGGCATAACATAACCTTCAATTTTTTCCAACATACATGTGACCATTTACATTCTTTACATCCAGTGCCATCAAAACCATCATTTCAAGATGCTCTTTATCACCTGAAAACCTGCCTTAATATTCTAACATCTCACAAGCAAAAGATAGCATACGGCATAGCTATAACATACTCGTAATTTTCAAAATTCAATCGAGTAGAAAGTAAGACCAACTTCCCTCGACTTAAATGTATTTTTGTTACCTTTTTTTCCACAAATCTCCAAGCTCCAAATCCTTTAACTTTTTCTCCAAATCCTTCTACTCATTTCCAAAATCCTTTTGATATATGAGATATACGATTTTCTTAAATCGTATGGAGTGAAAGTAATTAAAAAAAATAAAAAAAAAATCACTTAACTGAAGGTTTACAAGCGAAATTTTCCTTGATTTTATTCACTATTCTCAAAAGCCGCTCGCTGCAGACAATTCGATGAAGAAAGCGTAGAAACCAAAAAGCATCTCCTATTATAGTACTCGAAATCCTCTTCAAATCTAACACCTACAAGCCATGAACAGTAGATATATTCTTGAAATAAAAATCTCTGGTCGATTGGGCACTGGTTCGCGTTTTCTGCAGACGTCCCCTCTCTGATATTCGCCGCCTACTACCCTCTGGTTTTTTTCTCTCCTTTTTCCCACAAGAGATGCGGCCTTCCACCACCTTTTGCAGCTTATAATCCGGAATTTTCCATTTCAAAAAAGCTGCGCTCGCATCTATTTTGCACATTATCTAGAAAATTCCAATAAAAAGAAAAACATTTCTTTTCATTCCACGTACGCTGCCACCCGCCATTTCCACTTCTAATACTTTCCATTATTTTCCCTTTTAATGCCACGCAATCTGCCCCCTTAGTGTAATGCACCTAACCTTGGCATTAAGGCAAGGTTCCCAATGCAAAGTAGATCATCCAATTTTTATTCCCCCGCATTCAATAAAGACTTCGGCACTCTAATGCCCATTGAATCTCCATTACTCTTGATGCCTCCATAGTTTATAATGTCATCACATCGGCCATGTGATTTATAGAATTCCCCAATTGTTTACTCAAATATTTTTCCATGTCTTCATAAATGCATTCCTTTGTACATTGGCATGCCCTCATGTTTGCATTCCATAAGAGGTGTTCACTAATTTGACCCAATCGATACCATTAAGAAGCTACCACACATTATGCACATGGGAAGCCATTAACATCATTAACTTATCCCTTTGGCGTGCCACTCATACCATCATATATAACTGGATGTTTCTAACTTACCCATGGGCACTGAGTAACAGCAGAACCATCACCCTCCACACTCATATACAAAAACTCCTAGATCTGGCTCAGCCCGCAGCTCGTCTTATTGAACCTCATTTACAATATGAACATATGTACATGGCATCATATAATGACTCGTCATGGCACTTAACCCCATGCATCTGGATGTGTATTTGATGGCCTCACATGCATGGTTTCACACCATAGACGTGCCATGGCACGACATCCACCCCCTCTAAACCTGCACATCCTCTGGTATGTGCCAAATCATCATCAAGATCTACATATAGCTGGATGTCGTCTTCATCTTCTGCATTGCCAGGAAGATCATCCTCTTTCTCTTCAACCATATCCATACTACCACTATCAAGCCTCTCATCCTGAGTCTCCTGTGAATCAAAAGGATCATTATCATGCCTTCTTTTAAATATCTTGATTCTTTTGCCTGCCACAAGATTCTTTATTTCTGTTCCATCAAGCTCACACAGAGTATACGTGGCATTTCCATGCACATGCTTGACAATGTAAGGGCCAACCATCCTTTTGCAAATTTTCTTTGAACAGTGAATTGGTTGTCAAGGCTACTATCATACATTAGAACCCAATCACCTTCTTCAATAGGTTTTGGCCGGAGTCTGTGTCTTCTATCAAACCTTTCTTTATTTTTCAACCTTGCATCTTTTAAGCGAGCTTTAGCAAGCTCTACATCTTCAGGCCTCCTCTCCAACTGTCTTATTCGCAATTCAAGGAGGTCATCTCTGCTCAATCCTTCCACCCACCAGGGCAATACATTCCAAGTTAGAACTACTTCTTCAACTGGCATCACTGGCTTCTGACCATACATTAATTCTGCAGGCATGTATCCTGTTACTGAGCTATGAGTTGTACGGTCAGCCCACAAGGCATATGGTAGCAGCTTTGGCCACTCTCGCATTCTTTCTTTGCATGCCTTAGCCAAAGCCTTAATGATTGGAGGATGTCCTCGCTCACTTTTTCCATTGCCCTCAGGATTGTAAGCACATGTTAGGGATAGTTTGATACCAATTCTAGAGAAGAATTCCCTTGCTTCTTCAACATCTAGCTCACCCCTGTCAGCTGTTATTTTCCCAACACAACCATACCGGCAGATCACATCTTCCAAGAGAAATTTGCATATTGTTTCCGTACTCTTTGTTCTAAGAGCACGCCCCTCTACCTGATTTGTCAAATCTTCTCTTGCAAGTGCTATATACCGCATCTGCCAAATTCCCAAAGGCATTGTAACTAGATCCACTACCCATTTATAGTGCATGGCAGGTGGGTAGGTTGGTTGCAAGCCATCACGATGCCGCACATTTCAGTACATTTGGCATACCATGCATGTTTCCACATATTGGGAAATATCCTTGTACATTCCTTTCCACCAATATTTTTCCTTTATTTTGGTAAAGGTGGCCCACACACTTCTATGTCCAGCCCAGAGACTCTCATGGAATTCTTTCACAAGCTTTCCTTGAGTCTCCTTATCACATATGACTCTCTGTGGTATAGCATTCCTCTGCTTAGGATGCTTCCAGAGATACCCATCCTTTAGGAAATAACCATATGCTTTTCTGCGGATCCTCTTAAATTCTGAGTCAGACCAATTTTCTTGCCTTGTTAGAGTACTCAAATATTGACCAATAAGCAACCAATCTCCTTCATATATTTCCTCAATAAAAGACTCAAGTGCATTTGATAGGCAAATATGGTCTCCTTTTGCATATGCTGTAGTATAGAACTTTGTACCCACATCATCAATGTCACTAATCATCTCTTTCTCATCTTCATACCTGGCTCTTGATAGCATATCTGCAACTGGATTATCTTTTCCCGCAATATGCTCAAACTCAGGATTTAGTGACTTGATATAAGCAATCCACCTAAGCATAGCAATATCTGGAGTGGTACAACTTGCTATCATCCCAAGAAGTGGCAAGCAATCAGCTTCCACAAGTACAGATGCCCCAATAAGATATTCTTTTTCACATTTTAGAGCAGTGACTATTTCCCATAACTCTCTCTTGATCTGTGGATACTTTCGTTGTCGAAAGCTTAATACCTTTGCTCCAAATCTAATTACATACCTATGATCATCCTCATCATCTTGCCCTACTGCCCATCCTATCCCAGTAGGACTAGTATCAACTGTAACAATCACAGGCCTGCCACACTCATAATCTGCCTTTCTCAGAGTGGGTGATGATTGGAGCAAACATTTCAGCTTCCGCATAGCTTTAATATGTACTGCACTCCACAGAAATTTTTGATTTTTCCTCAAAAGTTGATAAAGAGGATCTGCTACATGTGCATAATGTGGGATCCAAATAACATAAAAGACACATGCTCCAAGAAATCTCCTCAGCTCTGTAACATTAATGCATGTCTCTTTCATTCTTTGTATTGCATCTATCTTGGCTGGACAAGGTCGGCGTCCACTAGTACTACAAAGATGTCCCACTATTAGCACTTTACCAACTCTAAACACTGATTTCAGCCCAGATAAAGTAAGATTCACTTCTTCAAGCCTGGATAGAATCATGTCACAATCCTTTATATGATTTGCCACAAACTTGCGGCACCCCTTTGAATCCAAATCCCCATCTTTGTCTTTCTCATCACAGCCCTTTATTGGCACATCATCCAAAAATGGCATAGTTTTTTGTGGTATGAAGTCTCGTAAGACTTTATTCATTCCATTCATCATATGTGCCACTGAGTTGGTGGCTCCCTGTGGTAAGGTACACATCCTTACTAATCCCAAAGGAGTTCTCATTGTGGTCAAGTCCCTGCTTTGTATATCCAGCTGGAACTGATCATATCCCGAATACAGATCACCCATAGAGTATATAGCTTTCCCTGCAAATGCTTCTGCAAACTCATCCACAATTGGACCTGCTCCCACATTCCTGATTGTGACTTTGTTTACAGGTTGCATGTCTTGAATAAAGCGCAATGTCCCATTTTTCTTTGGTACAGTAAACCATATGTTGGAATATGGGGCACATGATGGCTCCAAGATTCCCATCCTGATCTTTTCTTTTAGTAATTCCATCAACTTTGGCAAGAGAGCCTTTGGTACTGGAATTGGCCGCAGGTTCCAGGGCACATGTGGAACAGTAAAGATCACCATTGGTGCTGTTACACTTGGATCAACACAGCCTATCTCATGCGGCTGAAAAGCAAAGGCTTTCCCATGTTTTACAAGCATCTCCTCCTTCCCTTTCAACTGGCAACAGAAAATCCTTCTCACCAATCTTCAGCTCTTTTAGAGTTTCTTGAGTAAATTTATGCCCAATTTTCTTCGGATCTCTAAGATTTGGTTGCATAGAAGCTTCATCTATCTTCTCCTTGCTTCCTGGTGGCAAGGGCAAGGCAACTGGTTTCACCTTCTTTGCAACCGTTTTGTACTTTGTATCAACATGAGCATCCATCTCGCAATTCATGTTTTTACATTCCACCCCCTCGAATTCCTGGATTATATCATACATCTCCACAGATGACACCTCTATCATTTCATTTCCAGCCTGTAAGCATGCTCTTCCCATATCAAAAAGCACATCCATAGTATCTACAAATGACACCTCATCAAGCACCCCTGAAATAAACTCATTCTTCCCCAAAAGACCACACTGCTCAAAACTTTTTTGTTCATTTTGTATATGTTTTCGCATGCCACGCTTCACATTAGGGCCAAAAACGTCTCAAAATGGGCTGTGTAAGGAATTTCGCTAACTTGCTAATTAGTAGAATGTTGACGGTCAAAACGGCTCCAAATTTAGCCGTTTTGGGTATTTAAAGCGTATCTATCTGATTGAATACGTATCTAAGTGCATATTTTAAAATCTAAAAAAATAGATCGTTTTCATGCTACTCTTTAATGGCTCGTCTCGAAATTTGTCCTCTTTTAGTGACTACGCGGCAAAATGACCATTCTCTCCAAACGCGCTCTTATCCATTCTCCAAAAAAATTTCACTCCTCTGCTTCTCTAAAAATTTCACAAGCTACATCTCATTCTCATTCTTCTGTGTCTCTCATGATCTAATAGCTCTGCTTATATTTTTTGCTCGGTTAGTAATGAGTGATACATCTAATCGTAAGTTTCATTTGAACATCAAGCTCAACCAAGAGTATGCAACTACACGGAGTGTCTACCAAAGATCCCTTTCATGTGCAAATGAAGCTCAACATCTTCGCAACGAAGGAAAGAAGCATATTGACCTATGGACAGATGGAAGTCTATATCCACCGGCGGATCCCAAAACAGGAAGGTATCCTTCTTTTCACACACCACATGATTTGATTAGATTTGTTGGTGATGGGGAGGATGGCTTACTTGGTTATAGTTCAAGACTATCTCAATCACATATTAATTATGCAGAATATACTACATATCTTCAAAATACTTCATCTTTGAATGCAACAAAAATTTTAGAACTTGAAAACAAAATAGTGTCTTTGAAACAAGAAAATGATCAATTGAAAACCTTAAAAGAAACTCCAATAGGATTAAGAGCACGAGTAAAACGAATGCGGGATGTAGTTAACTTAACAGAGAGATCTGGACAAAGAAAAAAAAGGTTAAAACTTGTAAGAGATCATGTTACTAACCTTCTAGGATTTGACATGTCTAATGCTCAGGAAAGGGTAAGATTTTTGAATGAGCTTATGAATAGGTTGGATATCTTGAAACTTTTAGAACTTCCTGAAAATCAAACTAAAAAAAAAAACTGGTCTTTCAACATCTATTAAAAGATATGGACTTATTAGTCCAGCCTTCCCAAATGCAAGAAGTTTGTGACACAGTGGGAGTGAGTAGAAAGGGATACAGAGCCATCTCTAAAACCTGGTTCAGGATCCTTAAGTATTACAAAATCAAAGCTTTTGGGTTGCCTAGACCTCACAATGTTGGAAAATATAGAACTCTGTTAAATGAGGAAATTTCTAAACATTTCGGAGAATATTTCCATATTGAGGGAACAATGCCATATGAGAGACAAAAAAAAAATCATCTTTTGAATACAACGTTTATAATAATATTTGGATGAACATTAGAAAAGTCCAATCTTTTATGGTGAGATATTACAACATAAGAGAAATAGATTGTGAAGGAAAACTTGTATTGGTTTTAAAATTAGATGAAGCTCAAATCCAAAAGTGTCAAAAAATGAAAAGAATATCTATATCCCTAATGAATAAAGCATTGGACTATAGTCAAGGTAAGCTTGATTCTCCATACCACAAAACTCAATCAGAAATGGAGCTATGGTGGATTGGATCAGCTCAGGTACCAGTAGAGAGTCATGAAACATAAAGTGGCTCTTCTCAAAAACAGACATTCCTTCAGTTATTCAGAGCCAAAATACAGGTGAACACCTTCATGTTGACGACATAGGTGATTTCATTGTGGAATGGCATTTGAGTGCCGACCTCAAGGCGTTGAAGTGTAAAGTCAATATTAGGTAATTTGGGAAAAATCTCACATTTTGGGAATCAATTACTCCATATAGTTTTGGACATATCTTAAACATACTAACTCCAAATTTGTCGGAGATCATAGATTTAGATTCTACTCTTCAAGAGCTTTCCGATGATATGTCACATGAGGGGGTTTTGACAAACTTTTGGACAAGTTCACCATGCTCCCATTTTTCACTGAATGGGAATGGGATTTTTCCCAAATTATCTAATATGGTGTTTGTATGTTTGGTGTATGTGGAGGAGCAAATACCAAATATCCATGTCTTTATTGCATGGCAAGCACAGGGACAAAAGAATGGCTTGCAGAAAATGAGATTGGAAAACCACCATCCAGAAATAATGTGAATGTTGTCGATTATCCAACTTCTGTTAAAATATGGGATCCAATTCTACCAATACATTTGAAAAATGTGCATATATGTACACTGCATGCAGAGATAAGAATCTTGGACAAATTGCTCAGACTTCATCTGGACTATGCATATTCTATTAAGCCGACTAAACTTGCAGATGAGTGCATAGAAAAGTGCGAAGCCTTGCTCTCTCAAATGGGTTTTCATGGTGGGGAAGTGCATCTTAAAAAAGATCCTGTTCTTTCTGGAGGTACAGGTGATGTTCTGCAAGATGTTTCAATGGGAGGAGCAAAAGCGAGAAGATTTTTGAGCAACCATGACACCAAACAAGTCAACGCAATGTGGAACTGTTGGAAACAGCTATGTGTCATCACCACAAATGTCAAAAGTAGACCAGATGTAGCCAACAAACGTATGGAAGTTTGGAAAAAACTCGACAATTTTTTCAAAGTCCTTAGACGACAAGTTGGTTCAAATACTTATGCAGATGATTTCAAAAACGCAATAAAGCTTTTGATCAAAGCTATCATAGATGCCTAGGGAGAAAAAGACATAACTTATTACTTGGTGAGTATTCAGACTTATCAAAACAGTTATAAATTGGTGTGTCCAGACTTATTACTTGTAATTTCTTAAATGTACTAACAAAAATTTTCTTTGTAGCATATTCTTTACTTGCATGGACCATATTTTGCTACAGAAGGACCACTTGCAACATGGAATACACAAGGAATGGAAAAGTCTCATTATCAAGCGAGAACTTCCTTTTTTAGATGTACCCGAAGAGGAGGAGGTGGACAAAGAAGAAGCAATGCACTAAACGAATTATTCAATTGGTTCTACAGGAGGCAATTACAAAGGATGAGATCAAAGACCCAGCAATCTGAAACTACACCAACACCTCAAGAAAGAGACTAATGATTACTAACACATTTGTACCTCTAACAAAAAATTTTGCTGAAATAAAATTGGTCCTTGCAAAATATTGTGTACATTAGTATTTGATTCTCTTGGGACTACTTGGCATGTCACCTCTGTATCTCAAAAATTTTCTCCTTCTATAACCTCCAAGAAGATTGATATCTGACACCTCAGCTACAGCTGCATAGCTAGAGTAGCAAAAAAAGTATCCTGCTCTTGAGGCATTGAAACCTGCAGCATATCCAAAGATTCTAAGAGCAGCAGCTCTCTCCAGAAGCAAAACCTTGTTAGCATTTATTTGAAGGGGAGTATATCCCATGAACCTTGACAACACCTTCAAGGTAAATATTGGCAACTCAGCATCTTCAGAGAAGTTCATGTGGAATGCACAGAACACAGCCTTATCCAATGTAGGCAAGTAGTGCATGAGAGCAGATGAAGGCCTTCTTGACCTAGTTTCTGTAGATTTCACTCTGCTGCCTCTAGCTCTTCCCAGAAAATCATCCTTATCAAGCAATTCAATCTGCAAGACAAAAACCTCAATTAAAAAAATTTACAATCACAATAACATTTAACAAAAGATTAAATGGAAGCTACCTTCTGCAACTCATCCTCAATTACTACTTTGTCTTTCATCAAGTTGCATGAGCCAACCCTTTCCACTTTATCAGAATCTGCCTGAAGCTTGAAATCTCTGCCAAAAGACTCAATACCTAACTCAATTAGCCTGTTCTCAAAATCCTCATCACTCAAGGAAGGTTTCCCCTCTTCCATTTTTTTAAGGCACAAGGCAAGTGCATCAGTAGCAGGGATAAATGAGTTGTCAGATGTTTGCAAATCAAGTGCCAAAAACTCTTCCTTTGGCGCTACTTCTGTATCAATAAAGTCTTTGGCCACTTCACAAGCTTCGAAAATTGCTGCAATACAGTAGTCTTCTCTGATATTGAAGAGACATTGAAGATAGGAAAGAGGAATAAAATCTTTCTCATTGATATAAAAGAAAGGAAGGTTTGGAAGAGTAACAGAGGATTCAGATATGCTTGCTTCCTCTGAAGGCTCTTCAGTAATAGTGGAAGCCCTAAATTCTGCAACATCAAGATTGGCACTTTCTCTCTCCTCAGCTTGAACATCAATTTCTTCCTCTTCTAAAACTTCACATTTCTCTAACTTTGAAACTGTGGTGACATTTAAGTTTTCTTCCTCATTCTCTGCATCAATTTCTGGTTGTTGCTCTTTATCCTGTATTTCTGCTTTCAAAAATAGGAAGAAAAGAAAGGAGACATCCTTGGGGACAAGGTTGCAATGCTTTTTATGGATAGGACAAGAAATGGATGAAGGGCATGTGAAAGAGGTTCTATTTGAAAATCTACTGAACCTCTTTGTTACTTTGGCTTTCTCCACAGATAGCTGTGTAAAATCTGTAAGGTGACAAAAATCATGGTCTCCGATACGAAAACAATGAGCTTGAATTGACATTTCAAATTGCTTGTACTCATCTTCAAGAATGTCCTTTAGCTTCAACAAAACATCTGAAAGAGAAAACCTTGGATTGAAAATCTCCACTGCATCAACGTATATCTTCATATCATGACCATCTTGCAAAATAGCATTCAAGAGTTTCTCACTTGGGCTTTCTTCAACAAGTTCATGTCGACCCGCAACACCTTTACTCATTGAGATATTTGAGAAAAATGCCTGAAAAATTCTGATGAGCCAGAACGAAGCGAAAATGAAAGGTCCAAAAAATTTGGAATGCCTCTATCGCTTGGTGCGGGCTTTGACAATTCCAAGGTCTCGAAATAAATTTTGAGTTTTGCAAAATAGGGCTAGGAAGAGAAAACGGTGCACAGCTTGATCTGACGCAAATAAGTGGTCCAAAACTGGGGAAAAAAATTGAAAGTGCGTGATTAAAAGACATTAAATAGTGACCGTTTATGCCACGTGGCAATAATGATTACATGCCACGTGTACCCAACGGTACTTTGTACGACATATCCGAGGTATAAAAACTTAATATTGTTGAAAATATTCATATTTTTCTCCGACACTGTATCAAGCGAAAGCAGGCTACCTTTTTTTTCCCAAACCTACTTTTCCCATATCATTAGGACTTGTTTGGGGTCTTCTTGGGCCCTTTTATTTGGACACTTAGTGAAATGCTTAAAATGCTAATCAAGCTTTGACCAAGCTAGTGGCCTAGGCCTGAAAATGCATTTTTCCTTTTCTACAAAAAAGAAAATAGGCCTAAAGGTAATCTAATCATTAGATCTTCTGTCCTTGGGAAGGAATATGGACCTAAATGCCTTTTTGTCTTGTAGTGAAGTACCTTTCACAAAGAATGTTTGAAAATTTTCGTCACTTTGTTCCCTCCCTTTTTGGAGGTGCTGCAGATCCCACTCTCTCTCTACACTCTCTCTCTAAAACGCGTTTAGGGTGTTTTACTTGGGTAAGGGCTTCTTTTTCTCTCTCTAGGAGCCATGGCCTGCAGATCTGGACCTCCTACTCCATCATCCTCTCCACCAGCTCTCATGGAAGAGCTCACCATCCCCTCTTGTGAAGGTACAGATCTACACATCCTTGCAAGCTGAAGCTCTCCATCTCCATCACTAGCAAGCTCTCCATATCTATCATCCTCTCCACCAGCTCTCATGGAAGAGCTCACCATCCCCTCCTGTGAAGGTACAGATCTACACATCCTTGCAAGCTGAAGCTCTCCATCTCCATCACTAGCAAGCTCTCCATATCTATCTCCTCAAGGCCTCCATTTCTCTATATCCATCTGCATCTCCTCCACCTCCATCTCCATCACCATCTCCATCTTCATCTCCTCCATCACCATCCACATTTCCATCCTCCACCTCCATCCTCCATCTCCATCATCTCCATCACCATCCACATTTCCATCTCTGTATCCATCTACATCTCCATCTCCATCACCATCCACATTTCCATCTCTGTATCCATCTACATCTCCATCTCCATTTGCTAGGTACAATGGCTCTACGGGACATCACCAACAAGCAATCAAAGTTTCGCTTGCACGTGGACTTAGACGAGGAGTATGCCACAATGCGAAGTAATCGAACGAAGGGATGTATTCCTGCTGAGGTGCTATGACTTCAAGGTGCAAAAGCCATTGATCTTTGGACTGATGGAAGCATTTATCCCCTTGATCCACAGACTGGTGCACCTCCCCCTTTTCGTAATATCACGCAGGTCGTACGCTTCTTGGGTGATGGTTATAATGGTTTTCCTAGGGTACTGTCAGAGGCTCTATTCTTTGTACTTGCAGGAACTCTCAAATCAAAATCACCTCAGGAAGCTTCTAAAATTATGCAAGGCAGAAAAGGAAGAATGTGCGTCAACTTTCATGGCCACAAAAGAACATATGCTGGCTCGAGTCAAGGATCTAGAGAAGGAGGATGCAGAGCAGAAGATGAAGCTTGATAAAGGTGTGGAAAGGAGGGATCGAGCTATAGAGAACTATCTCCGTCTTCGAAACTCAACTCGGAACCTTCGCCGACGTGTCGATCATTTCACTCACCTCCCCGTGGGATATAATGCAAGGCAGCGAAAGCGCAAGCCTCTGAGTCTTCTTTCCAAAGATGGGGGGGCTCGCAAGCGACGTGTGCGTCAAACAAGGTAATCACAGCTTCAAAACTAGCATTACATTCCTTTTTCATATAGTTATGTCATTGACTCTGAACTATGTGATGTCCAGGGAATGTGCTAAAGCAATATTAGGTTGTTCCAATACTGAGGAGTCTATCCTTGAGCACATTATTCCAGAGCAGAAAGTAATCAATATGATAACCAATCCAGTAAATGGTGCGTTGCGTGACAGGATTCAAAAGTATTTTCTCAAGGAATTCGAGCAGATTGTCAGTCCCATTGACATGCTCACTGTGTGCGACACAGCAGGTATCAGTGATAAGGGATACAGGGCTTTGTATACTTGCATCACAGCACGTCTACGAGGCAAAGGAATGACACGATCTATACTTCCAACACCATACAGTATAGTTATGGCAAGGAAGTCAGCAAACAACAATATTGCCGACTTGCTAGGCGGCTACAGATGGGTGGATGGTAGCATGCCAATGTCAAATTCAAAAGATTTTGCTTACAACAAGTTTAACAATGTTTACGTCGAGGTGGAGGCGCTTCAACGAGCTATGATTCAGTTTTATGATATGACATTAGAGGAGACGGATGGAAAGGCTATATTTGTCCTCAAATTGGATGAATGTCAGGTTGTAAAGGGCCAAAGGGTGGAACGTACAAGTCTGACACTCATGAGCAGGGCATTGAAGCGAAAGAGCTTAGACGGCGAAGATGAAACAGGTGATGCGGAGAATAACTTGCACACAAAGCGACGCAAGCAAGATTACTTTGGAGTGCAGTCTGAGAAGAACATATGGTGGCAGGCGGCATGGACCCTTCCGCACGAGGACCATGACAGTCTGAGGTGGTACTTCACCCGTACAGGTATTCAAGGAGTGATACACAGGCAATCAAATGGTGAAGTCTTGCATGTGCCTGGCACTGGTCACTTTGAAATAGAGTGGCACCTTGGTGGTGATCTCAAGACCCTCAAATGCATGTTGGGAACTAAAAGCGGTGCTAACACTTTGTTTCCATGCATCTTTTGTTGTCATCCAAGGATGCCAAGTGTCGCAGTGGGGAAGGCCAAACAAGCAACCAAGGTGAAAGGTCGTAAGCAGGCAAGTGCAAAGGGCTCAAATCAATTACAAAAAGGGAAGGGTATGCACGTCTGGCTCAATGGAATTATGAGCTGCAATCAAAGCAAGGCACCATCTCGCGCAGAGGAGGATGCTACTTGGAACCCTATTCTTTCAATTCCACTGTCGCGAGTACATGTGTGTACCTTGCACGCAAGACTTAGAATTTTGGACAAATTGTTGATGCTCCACATCAATTATGCTTGGAACATGGAGCCAGAGTCACGGCGAGAACAGGGCATCCAAGAGCTTGAAGTTGTTTTATCATCCGTGGGGCTTCACGCAGGTGCTGTCACCCTCTCTAAGGATCGCAAAAACCCATCAAGTACCCAAGATAACCCTAATAAGATATGTATGGGTGGTGCAGAAGCAAGACACCTGCTCTCAAACTATGGTGAGTCTCAAAGCCATACACATTTTGAATTATGGAAGCAGATTTGTGATGTAACAACCTATCGAGGCAATGAGGCGACACTAGGATTGAAGCGTGCACATGTGTGGGAAGCTTGTGATGAGATGATGAGGCTTCTTGAGCGCCCGTATCTTGATGAAGCAGAGATAGCTACATTCAAGACTTCGATTGACAGATTCACAGAAGAAATGATCGATGCTTGGGGGGAAACTCATATAACACACTACATGCATATTCTCTATGCGCACAGTTCCTTCTTTCTAGATGAATATGGGTCTCTTGCACTCTGGAGCAACCAAGGCATGGAACGATCACATTACCAAGCCAAGGCGGCCTATTTTAAGAACACGGGTCATGGTGGTGGCAAGGTTCGCAGCAATGCGTTTCAGGAAATGTTCAATTGGTTTTACCGTGCACTTACTGGGAGAAAGGCCCAAAAGCGAGCCGGAAATTTGTCTTTGAGGCGCAAAATCATGAAGGTGTTAGGTGCAAGGCGAAAGAGAAGGGTGCAATGCGTCAATGGCACGTGAAAGAGCGAGGCAATGGCACAGTGGTCGACTAAGAAATGGCCGTGTGTGGTTACCCACCCAATAATTCTTGTTCGCCACTTTTTGGCGCGTTCATTTTGTAAATTGACTTTTTTGTAATTTTGGCCTCCTATAAATATCAATGAGTTTTATAGTCATTTTTAAAAGTCTTGACTTGTGAGCTCTCTCTCTTCCTCTCCCCTTGACTCTCTCGCGCGCGCTCTCTCTCTCTCTCTCTCGCTCGTGCAGTAATATCTCACCCACATGGAGCCCCCAAATGATCCTCCCTCCAATACGCAGGATGACATTTTCAAAGACCTTGGGCCCTTACCGGTGGCACATAGAACTGCAATCCCAAACATTTACCCACAAGCCCAAGTGGATCTGGAAGCTGAGCGTGTGAGGCTTGAGCGAGAGGCCCAAGAGGCCCAAGAAGCCCAAGAAGCGAAGAGATTACACAAAGAAGCAGAGGACATGGAGGCAGCTGAG
Organism: Cibotium barometz; assembly: GCF_041138505.1. Taxonomy (NCBI): domain Eukaryota; kingdom Viridiplantae; phylum Streptophyta; class Polypodiopsida; order Cyatheales; family Cibotiaceae; genus Cibotium; species Cibotium barometz. Next base: position 39,071,088 of record NC_141059.1, on the reverse strand, counting down.
AGAGCAAGAAAAGAAGCCGAAGAGACGGTCAGAACTCAAGAGGACGAGGCAGCAAAGAAAGCACAGGAGGATGAGGCTGCCAAGAAGGAGGAAGAAGACGAGGCAGTTAGGAAGGCGGAGGCAGATAAGAAGGCTGTAGAAGAAGCTCAGGCCGCCGCAAGCAACAAGAGAAGATTAGCATTCTTTGCTGCGGAGGAGGATTGGCTTAACAGAAAAGCTCACGGATTTGTTGCTGACCTGCGAATGGACGGATACGAAGATGACACAATTTTGGAAGCGGCCATACAAAGTCTTCGAGCAGAATATACAAAGAGGAGAAATGAAGACACAGTAGAAAGGGAGCACCTGCCGAGCAATAGGATTGTCAATGCAATGCTAGACAGAGTATTGGCTCGTGCACTTGGTAAAGGAAAGAGAAAACTCTCAGCTGAGGAAGTAGAAAATAAGAGACAGAAGCTTGAACGAGAAGCCAGGGCAGCAAACACACGGAGGCTTCGTGAGGAAAAAGACAGGAAAGATGAAGAGGAGCGAGTAAGGAAGGAGGCAGAGCAGCGAGCAGCTCCGAAGACTCCATCTGCAAAGACAAAGAAAACTCCAACACCTGCAAAGGCTAAGAAGGGGAAAACCATTCCTAAACGCTCAAAACTCCCTTCCGATAACTTCCAAGAGCAGCGACAGAAGTTTAAAAATGACACGCCAGCTTGGACTCGCCACGCGCAAGCACCACCGCCCCCAACAACGCAGAAGAAGCAAAGGTGGAGACCAGGGACAGTTGCCCTTAGAGAAATTCGCAAATATCAAAAGACCTGCACACCAATTATTCCAAAGGCACCTTTTGGGCGTCTCGTCAAAGAGATTATCCACGACCAGCGCCGGGATGTCAATCGTGTGCAAGCGGCGGCACTAGGCGCTCTGCAACAAGGTGCCGAGGATATTTTGGTTTCGCTTTTCCAAGACGCGGTTTTGTGCATGGTGCATGCAAAACGTGTCACTTTGAAGCCATCTGATCTTCATCTAGCTAGGCGTATCCGTGGAGAGGAAGCTCTCTTTCACTAGATAGGGGAAGCCTTGTAATGCAACAAACCGTGTTTTGTAATCTCAATTTGATTAATGAAAAACCATGTCTATTTTCAAAAAAGTTATTTTCTATTGCAAGTGATTGTTGTCTTGTCAAGGTAATTGTAGTCTTTTGCATGTAATTGTTGTCGCTATGTACATTCGACCTCATGTGAACGCTCGTCTGCCACCGCCCGTCCGACTTTGGCTCGACTCGACGGGCCAATTTCTCCCGCGTATGGCCCCAGAAGGGTATATCAGCTGTGCGGGGTGCGCCGGGGCCGGGGGGGGGGGGCCGGTGGTCGCTCCGTGGAGCCTGTGTGCCACGGAGCGACTTTTGGCTGTTTGACCTGGGGCCGAGGGGGGGGGGGCCGGTGGTCGCTCCGTGGAGCCTGTGTGCCACGGAGCGACCACCGGCCCCCCCCCCTCGGCCCCGGCGCACCCCGCACAGCTGATATACCCTTCTGGGGCCATACGCGGGAGAAATTGGCCCGTCGAGTCGAGCCAAAGTCGGACGGGCGGTGGCAGACAAGCGTTCGCAAAAATTGATTGAAACATCATAACAGGACACGACAACAACATATAAACACATCAAGAAGATAAAACTTAAAATCAGCTCGAAAAACATCTTGATGTCATTAATTGTTTGATTTTCACAGACGAGCGTTCACAAAAATTAATTGAAACATCATGACAGGACACGACAACAACATATAAACACATCAAGAAGATAAAACTTAAAATCAGCTCGAAAAATATCTTGATGTCATTAATTGTTTGATTTTCACAGAAGGCAAATGATTACATTGGATCTAGCCAACTCGCTTGATGAGCTTGGTGAAAGCCTCGTGGGTGAGAGTCTTTACTGATGGTTTGTCACCAATGCGTTCGGCTATCTCTTTGGCATCAGTGATGCCTTGTCCAAGGCTAAGGCCACAAAATCCTAGGAAAGACCCTGCACCTTTATCACCAAAGCTATAGATAGCTGCTTCCCTATTTACAAGAATACATTTATGGGCATTTTGGGCTATAGGGGCTTCAGACAGGACGGCGCTTAGGGCTCTGCACTTCAAAAATTCAGCTTGCGCATCATTTGAAAAGTCGTTGTGAATTACGCGAAGCATCTCGGCATTGAAGCTCGGGATGTAGTGCCATAGCGCAGCATCTTTCCCCTCCACCTCCTTTCGTGCTCCACCCTTTCGGCTTGCGAACTAGTCCATTTCTCTTGCGGTCTACAAAGTAGATAGAAGAATGAGTTGACTTCAAAAAATTACAAATTAAGAAGGGAAGAAATTGGGTGTACTACCTCAGTGGCATCATCATGATCCGCAAGGTCTGCATCACTAATATTGATGCTCCCGAGGCTGACAGAATCCGAAATGGCAAGCGGCTTGTGAGGGGCAAAGCTAGTTTCTGGCACACTCTCGTAGAAATCCTTGCACTGGGATATTTGTACAAGAGTCTCTGCCACAAGGGACTCTATTGAGACATGATTTTCCGGGAGCGCAAGCACCTTTGTGACATCTGCGGAACTGAAGTCAATGTGGATGTCATCATCTTTGGATGGCTGTTGTGTGTCTCGCATGCCCGCGTACATAGCAATGACTGAGAGAGTTTCATCCTGGTGTAGCCCAAGGACATGGGCGATGTCATCCAAAAATAAGAACTCTACACCTTCTACTATGATGGGGTGTAGAGTTCGCACTTCGAGCTCTGGAACTTCATCCATGACATCGTCCCCTTCGATGTCCCGTTTCACAGCCTCAGCTTGCGGCTCTTCCGCCAGAGTCACAAGTGCAAGAGATGCTTCTTGCACTGGGGTGACAATCTCTTCCTTTGGGTCAGCTTCCTTGATCAAGAGATAAGGTGTGGCTTTCTTTGGAGGAGTGGCCTTCCTCTTTCCCTTGCTTTTCTCTGTTCCCTCTAAGATCAGGAGGGCAAGAGTCATGTCCCACCTCAAAAAACTTGTGCCAATGTTGCCCATTCCAAGACCTACGAGGTTATCTTCTTCCTCCTCCCTTAAATATGCGCTACTAAGGCCTTTGAGGAATCTTGCAAGCCTAAACCTGAAATTTTTGTCCGCTTTGTAGGTATGCTTGATAAGATCCACAGGCACCCAAGTTCCCTCCTCGTCTTCAAAGTTGACACAATATTCAACCATGTATGTGTCCATGTAGCTAGTGAACGCCCCAAACACGTCATTATGGAGTTCGGCGGTGCCTTCCATGTCAATAGATGTCTGAAAGATGGGTGCAAGCTTCTCGATCAAGTGATCGAGGTCAAGCTTGTGCAATTGAGATAGGAGAGCTTGGGCGGGGGTGGCCATGCTTGAGTAGCGAAGAAGGCGAGGGGACCGCAAAGATGCCGAGAGTGAGGAGATGAACTCAAAGTGGCCAAAAGTGACTTATAAAGAGGTCTTTAAAAATTTTTTTATGTTTAAAAACTCACTTAAAACCTCCAAAAAAATAAAAACACGCGACAAAACTTAAAAGTGCACAAAATTGAACGCAAATTGCGAGTAGCCAAAATTGTTTTGAATTAATCTCTTAAAATCTGTTACATAGCTTGCTTGATATGGATACATCTGGGGAAGGGAATGCTTTTACAAAAGTAAGATGCCTCTTTCCTCTTACGTAGAGGTGTGTTATCAATCACAAATGAAAAGTCACCTTTCAGTGCAAACCTAAGGCCTAAGTACTCCCTTAGGTTCGCCATATTCCAATCAGCATTTACTACGATATCCCACACATCAGCTTGCGTGCTAACATGTACATCAAGCTGTTCTGCATCGTTGATGTCCGAATCGAGTGCTTGCCATTCGCCGCCAATCCACATTGTAGGAGTCCGGTGAACATCAGCCTCCTTGAACAAAAACACAAACAAATGTAAAGGCATGAAGAACGTGAGAGTCGCACGATGTGACCCATAGGTGCACTTCATTGCATTGCACACATCAATCTCAATCCGACGTCTGGTTAGTGCAACCAAAGTATTGTCGGGCTTTGGCCAATCATGGTCCATGAGACTTGGTGTAGGGAGCCTCCGTAGAGTCCCAGAACCATCTCTTGACGTGGGTACAATATACTCTGCATGAAAGAAGAAAACTGAGCGCTCTAAAAGCTCTGATGTTGAACAACCAGTATATAGTAGCTTGCCGATTTCAAAGTGGTGCGCCTCAAAGGTTCCAGAAAGGGCCTCTAAAGACTCCCATTCCACAAATGTCGACGGAAAGATGTCTGCACAGAACATTACAAGAACACACTTGAAAAAATCAAGCTTCCGTAACATGAAATGATATTAGCATGTCTCAGTGCAGCCCATAAAACAAGAAGCACAAATAAAACTTACAATTTGCAGGAAAGCGTTTGTGATTGGCATTGTCAACACGGAGTTGCGATGCCTTGTAGACGTGTTGGATCATCACCTGCTTGCTTCCGTCAGCCCCCTGCTTGAGATCCACTATGTGACTTTAACCCTATGTATCTGCGAGAGACTTTGTGGGCTCCCCTTGTGCTTGGACGCATCGTCACCCACATTCCTTTTGCAAAGGTGCTTGTAACCCACAAGCCAGTGTCGTCTTGTTTGTTGCTGCTGCTAAAGGACTCCACCCTTGAATGAGGTCGGCGACTCATTGTGCTTGGCTAACCGACTAAGCTAAATGCTATGAAGTTGTAGGTGTGTGAGAAGATCTCTGCAACCTAATGCTAGCAGAGCATATAAGCTGGCAAGAGGAGTCAAGAATGTGTATAAGCTAGCAAGAGGAGAGTGAAGAATGTGTGCAAGCAAGAGAGGATGGACTTGATGGGGAAAAAAGGACTGTTTTCCAAGCTTTCCATAGCCAAGAAGATCTCTGCAACCTAATGCTAGCAGAGCATATAAGCTGGCAAGAGGAGTCAAGAATGTGTATAAGCTAGCAAGAGGAGAGTGAAGAATGTGTGCAAGCAAGAGAGGATGGACTTGATGGGGGAAAAAGTGGACTGTTTTCCAAGCTTTCCATAGCCAAGAAGGCACAGAAAGATAGATCTAACTTTAGGAGGGAAGGGGAAGGCAGAATGGGGAGGGAGGAGGCCAAAAAAGATTCTTTTAGTTAGAGAGAGACTCAAAACCGAATTGCTAGTTTTAGAGAGAGGAAGAGGGAGTGGGGAGAGGGAAAAGTAGCTTTAAATGAGGGATAATGATGGGGGGGCGTTTCTGGCCCTAGCCCACTTTTTGAGGTGGGGTCATTTATGCCAGTTTGAGCTGTCTTTATTAAAAAAAGGTGGGAAATCTGATTTTATTGAAAGATTTTGCATTTTCAGCCCAATTTCTTTTTAAAAAAAAGGTATGATTCAAGTTTGACCCCTACATATTAGGGGCAGGGAAACCCAACATTTTTCTCCACATGGCCTTCTCCCATTGCACCATTCCTTAATGACTGTCATTAGGCTTGGGGCAAATTAAAGGGCCCAAGAAGACCCCAAACAAGTCCTAATTCAAGCGATTTCACAATTCCCTGCCCGAATCAAGCGATTACGCTCATCCGAGATCCTTGGATTCGTTCGGGACTTCTAGTTTTCTTTAGTTCCTGCCCGCATCAAGCGATTACACTCATTCGATTCTCTAGGATTCTCCTCATCGCTTCGTTCGGGACTTCTCCTTTTTTTTTATTTCGTGCCCGAATCAAGCGATTATCACTTTCCATAATCTTTGGATTCGCTCTATCGCTTCGTTCGGGCTACCTCATTTCTTTGTCCTATTATACAAATCGCTTCATCTGGTCTCTTTTTTAAGCTTCAATGGCAAGGACAAAGCAGACTGCAAGGAAAGTCTACCCACCATTGGAGACTGAAAAAGCTGAAGACAAGCCAGGTTCTTCCGAACAAGAAAAGCCTCTTCCAAAGCCTCGTGGGAGTGCGACAGCAAGAAAGAGATTGAATTATCAGGTGAAGTCCTTAAGAGAGATAAGAGCAGCACAGAAATCTACAAGTCTTCTCATCCCTCGACTGCCATTTACTCGGGTTGTCAGGGACATATCAGAAAGGTTAGTTGGTAAAATGAGAAACACATATCTTCAGAAAGTTCGATGGGAGACCCAAGCCCTCATGTGTCTTCAAGAGGCTGCTGAAGATTTTTTAATCGACTTTATGAATGATGGCTACATTGCTGCTGCATTTGCTCATAGGATCACTCTTATGAGCAAAGATTTTGTGCTGGTGTCCAGACTTAGATATAAGTTTGACAAAGCTTTGGAGCCTATTCCAAGTCAAGATATGAGAGCTTTTGAAATTCTTAATATCCCTCCAGCAAGGCAACCCAAGCAATCTGTTGTTATTGAAGATATTTCTCATCCTTATGATACAAGAAAAGCTCAGGATATCAAAGAAGAAGTTGAAAAAGAGAGAGAGCAGGAGAAAATTTCAGAGGATGCCATTCTTTCTCAGCAAGCTGAAATTCTCCATTCATCCAATTCAGAGCTTTATCAGAATGTGACAGGTCAAATGATAGTAGATGTGTCCATGCCTGGAGAGGATGAGGTGTATTGTGACATTGCCCCTGAGGACACAAGCATGCTTGTGAATCCTAATATTGAGATATCTGACACAGTCCTCTTCATCTGTCTGAGGTTTGTGTGGATTTGCTTTTGTTTTCTTGATAAATTTCTCAGAAACCATATTTTGTTGACATGTTTTGTTTGTGTCTCCAGATGTCTTATGAGGGATCTTCATGAATCAATGGCTGTGCAAGTGACAATTCTTGATCCCCTTGTTACACAGTGCCTTTTCAATAGGCAAGGGGATCTTGCAAGTTTTCTCAAAAACTTTGATATGCTTACCTGCAATTACATTGTGTACCCTTATGTTGAAGTGTAAGACTCATACTCAATTACCTTTTGCCTATTATAGACATGACAGTATTCATAACTAATTTCAGTACTCATATTATCACAGAGGCCATTGGAGTCTTATTATCATCAATCTATTGGATAGAGATGTGATCTTTATGAACTCTTTGGCATCCATCCATGGGAGAAGTAAAATGTAAGAATCAACTTTTCCATGTGTTGACCCTCAAATTTCTTGCATGATTTCAATTATTTGGTTGACCCTCAAAATTTTATGTTTGCAGTGCTGCCAAACTTATCTTGAGTTTTCTAGCTTCTACCTATGTAGACTACAAACTTGAAGATTTTAAGTACTTCAATCAGGAAGTTCCCTTGCAGAAAGACTCAACATCTTGTGGATGGATGGTTCTTGCTAATGCTTGGAGATTTCTTGAGTCAAGATTTAGAATGATAACACTTCCTGTAAGTTCATGAATGAAAACCATTGATTGATTTAGTGAATACATTTAGTGACCTGTTTTCTTACTTTCTTATTTTCTTTTGTCTTAGTTGCATGAGTATCCAGATTCTTGGGTAAGTTGGGTAAGGGAGAAGGCAGTGTCCATGGTTTTGAGCAGATCCATCAATCCATATGATCCTGATTCTCCCTTTCCACCTGGAGCCAAGGATACAACTTCAAAGAAAAGGAAAAGGGAGAAGAAGGAAAGCAAAGACAAGGATGACTCATTCAAGAAGGAAAAGACCTCTGCCAAAGAGAAGAAGAAGAGAAAGAAGAGCCCTTCCAAGAGCAGATCTTCCAAGGGGAAAAAGAGCCATTCTAAAGAGAAGAGCCATTCTAAAGTAAAGATCCCTCAGGCTACAGAGAAGATCCCTACCCCTCCTGTTAAAGAGAAGAGCCCTAGCCCACTTGCTAAAGAGAAGACCCCTAGCCCTCCTGCCAAAGAGATGAGCTCTTCACCAGCTCAAGGGAAGACACCTATCAAAGAGAAGATCCCTAGTCCTCCTACCAAAGAGAAGAGCTCTTCTCCAGCTCAAGAGAAGACACCTATCAAAGAGAAGACCCCTGTCAAAGAGAGGAGTGCTGCTAAAGGTCTTCCTTTTCACTCACCAGTGAAATTTAAAATTCAGAAGCGTCGTTTGTCCAACAAAGGTAGTAAGAGGGCAAATGTTGGCTCTCCATTAAATTTCTTGTTTATGTTCCCCAAGAAGACTGCCAAGTCTCCAAGGCCAACCTCCAAAGAACCTTCTCCAAAACCAGACCCCACTGCCAAATCTCCCTCGCCAACACGTGAAGGTCTCAGAGAGGAGCCCAACTTACCACCATTAGTTAGGGGAATCCACTCTAAAGTCTTCCTCTCCAACACCTCAAGTGCTGAAAACTCCAGAACTTGAACCTCAATCAGCAAAATTTGATCGAAGCAAACAGAAGAGAGAAAGATTCTCTAAAGATGCAGGGTCATCTCATGCCAAAAGGAAAGTTGATTTTGTAGAGTGATTCCACATATTGGATTTTGTTTTGTTCATTTTGTCCATATGAACACACCCTTTTTGGGACAATTTTCTGTACTTAAATTCAGTATCAATAATTTGATATTCAACTGTTAAACCTTGTTTTGTGTTGCGAACAATTTGTTAACCAATTTTGTGAAGAAGTCAAGACGAAATCTAGCAGAATATATTGATTACATTATTGGAGAAATCCTTTTCAACTATACAAACTTGCCCTTGCAAGTGGCTCAAATACAACTTTTTTTGGGGGGAGACATGTGATGCATGAGGTTACACTCTCCATCCTTGTACGGATAACAATATCATCTACTTTGAATCTATATTCAGATGATATTTCATCCAGAAACTCAAGCGACTCTCTAACATGTTGTAGTCGCCAGTTTGATGTTACTATGAGTTTCCTGGGATCTATGAATGGATGGACTATGATGTTAAATTCAAACTCTGGACAATTCTCTTCAGAATCCAAAGGGACACAACTACCAAGCTTGCTTTTCCATCTCCTATAGTCATAGCCCAAAACTAAGGATTGGCGACACAGTTGGTATGAGATGGACAAAGAATTTGGGCTTACTCTACAACTGATATTGTCCCCCATATGAAAAGTTTCCTTGGTACTCCATCCTTCTCCAAGTACAGTGTCCAGATCAGTCAGAGATAGTCTTCTATTAAGTCAGAGATAGTCTTCTATTAAGCCACATCGTTCTTGTCCTCTCCAATTCCATTGTTTTGAAACATGCCACAAAGACATGTATAGGCAAGAACCATTGAAGTTTAATCCTTCTTGAAATCCTTCCAGGAGACATTGCTTTAAGAATATCATCTTTGATTTTAGATTTGAAGCTTGTTATGGTATTTGGATCAGGAACTTCCCATTCTAGTGACATTATTGTGGGAATAGGTATGTCATACAATTCTCCATGAACACCTTCTCTTGATGGAACCCTGTATTCTGCAAAATACACAAATACATCCACTGATTTGTAAAATGAAGGTGGTTTGTCTGCGTACATGACATCTGCGATCCCCTTGTGAATTGCTTTGAATGTGCCACTTAAGCTCTCAACAGGCTGCCACTCCACAGCTGTTGACGGAAAGATAACTGAAATGAAACAAACAACAAATATATCAGAAAGAGAAATATTGTGTTGTATCAAATAGATAAAGGTTTGTTGAATTACAGTAAGAATGGAGAATTGGATGTTCATCCAAGTTCAACACCATGTCTTTGGCCATGTAGACATGTTGAACTTTTGCAAGCCAGCCATTGTCGGTCACTTTGAATGCAAGAACACGACCTTTCCAATGGGATTTCACTTCATTTCGCTTGGTTCTTTTCACCTTGTGGGCACCTTTGCAAGAGGGAAGCATTGTTACCCAATCATTCACAAGAAAAGACATGGGTTTCCAAACACCATCTTCTCTCGTGTTATGAAAATCACAAGAAGTTATATTATGAGAAGGACGACGTGAGGACGCCATAGAAGCTCACAAATAAGAGAAAAATAGTAAATCTTTTGAATAGTGAATCTTTTGAATAGTGAATCTTTTGAAAGTGCAAAGAAAGGAGAATAAACCATATGCCAAAATGAAGGGAAGGTGGAAAGTAGACGTCTGAAAAATTTGGTGTTTTGTCATTAATAGCGTTGTTTTCAAGGCCTGAAAAGAGGATTTCGTATCTTCATGCTTGATTTTTTGAAATAAAAAATGGAACAAGATGTCACTATTTTGGACCCAAACTTTAATGTTAGCCATCGTAAACGTCTAAATTTAGCCGTTTTAGCCGTTCGCCACTAAAATAGAACCGTTAAGAAGACATTTGGAGGAGACAAGAATGCCATACTTTTGTATACGTGTCAATTTACAATTGGATAATTTATTAATCCTTAGATTAACAAACAGCCCTTTTCTAGCCATTTTTGGCCCTAATGAATCCTTGCTTTTTACAAAAACCAGTGACCCATAGCTGGAGAATCCCTGAAAATTTGCTGAAAAACTATTTACATTGATTGAGTCCTGCGAGAACTCATTTTTCCTTGTACCATTGGAATCCCGCTTTACAATGGCACCTGGCCAAAATCCCTCATCTCCCTGTAATTCATGAACTCTCTGTTTATCTTTGGGAGTGACTGTGCCCGAAGAGACTCACTATTCCTTTCATGGTTAATGCAAACTGTCAAAAACTGAACAACTTTTTTGCCATCCTTACTCCTTATTCTTGCATATGCCGAGCCATCATCCAAAACTTTTGTTTCCATCCTCACAGCTGTAATGTAGGGTTGCCCAAGGATAAGGGGATACGATGACATCTCCTGAACAAAGAAGTTCTGATCATCTTTCACATCCCCTATAGTTACCCTTACATTTGGACATGCTGCATAAAGCTCTCCAGATGAGTTATTAGCTGCTTTAATCATCCACCCATGATCCACATCCATTGGCCACTTACATTTGTTGTAGAGATTTTTAGCCATAAGATTTATTTCAGACCCATGATCAATTAGAGCGACATATGGCTCTTCCAAATCACCTATCTTGACAAGGGTTTCAGTGGTTGCTCTTGCCCAATGGCTCCTGGAGTAATGACTCTTTGTAAGAACTTCTTTTTCATCATCCTCTTCCACAAAGCGCACTTGTCGTGCCCCATCAGCAGAGTGATTACATTCCACCACATTTTCTCTCTCTTCCTTTTTCTGTACCTGTACTCCATGAGTCTTGGAAGTGCTTGCCTCCCCTTGTGATGGAATAGATTCAATTATGGACTGCCTTTTCCTTCGTATAATATCAATTATCTCATCATGAAATTCTTTCTTTGCAATCCCCAAGACTTCCTAGTGTAAATTCCACCCTGCTGTTTAGAATCCTCTCTTCAAGCACCTTTTTAAGATATGTTGCAACTTCAATATCAGATTGAAGCTTGTAGAGTGGACTTTTCCCTTTACCCTTCTCCTTCTCATGCTTCATTTTTGCTGGCACTTCTTCCATTGATACTTCCTGTGGAGGTCTGCTATGCGGTGGAGGCATTTGTGATGGCCCAGAATCCTTCTTTTCATTTCCACGTGTAACTCTTTTTGATGGCCCTCCTTCCTCATTTTCCCTTTTTCGCTTCTCCTCTACCTGTGCCTCATTATTTTGGCATTTGGCAATATAGGCATGAATAGATAAAGAATCCACAGGCTCCTCCCAGCCAGTCTCAAGACGTATACAATCACCTGCCTCATGCAAAGCTTGCTTAGACACTTTCTTTGACGCAATTAATTCCATTGTTGATGGCCAAAAATCCTCATTTTCATAATCCTCATCATTCTCAAATCCCTGCTTTAATTGACCAACCTTTAATCCATAGGTTGCTGCCTCAACCATAGAAATGGCATGACTAGCAGCCATATCCTCTACCAGCTTTTTCATCCCTCCTTTCCCAAAGTTTGTACTCAATGGAAGACCAGTCTCTGTAAGATGGATTTTCCCATCTTTGAAAAACACAAGTTGATTTTTAAGAGCTTCTTTATAGCTAGCACAATCCTTCTTTGCATGTTCTGGGTCATCACACCATATGCATCTATATGTAAACCCTTCTTTGCTTTGAGGCCTTTGCATAGAAGCCTGCCCCAATGGTAGACCCTTTTCTTCAATCCTGGACATCTTCAATTTTAGGTCACGCATACCCTTGATAAGCTCATCCATCGGCCCATCTACCTTTGGAATTGTAGCAGCTGGTTTGGGTAGATTCTCAGGGGTAACAGCAGTTATGGGGGTTGCAGAGCCCATCACCATTTTATCCCTCCTCCGCTGCCGCTTTGCTAACATGGTGACTGCATCCTCAACATCATTCCAATCACTCTTTAATCCCTGCTCTGTATCCTTATCCTCAAGGAGGATTTCCAATTTCTCTTGGAGATCTTTCCCAGCTGCTTGTAAGAAGAGCTCTGTTTTTTCTCTGTCCAAAGTTGTGCGTTCTATTCTTGACAGCTGGGCATAGCGTTTCTCAAACTCTCTTAGCAATTCTGTGGCAGAAATCCCCATTTTAGGTTTTGTGACCCACTCCAAGAAAGTTCGTTTGGTCACTCGCTCAGAATCCTCCATGAAATATTCATCCTTTAAAGCAAGCTTGAACTCCTCCCAATTTCTGCCACCATGTGCTGTCTGCAATCCTCTTATGCGCTCTCTTATTTCAGGAACACACACCAGCTCGAAACTTCGAACCATATCCTCCTCAGTCACCCTGTTTAGCTCCATCTCCTTTATATAATTGCGCAGGTACTTTGTGATGTCCTTCCCATCAACTTGATCCATCTTTTTCACAATTGATTGTAATGCTTTGGTCGTGGAAATTTGTCCCCTTTCAGCAGCTTGTTGCTGTTGCATGTACATGGTAAACATCTGAAACATTTGAATAACTCCGGGGTCAAAATGAACCCCCTGACCCTCAGAATTCTCAGCCATAGCTTCCCTGTATATTTCACCACACTCTCACCCCAGCAGTTTCACGTCGGGTTCACCAAAGAGCTGTCGTGACATGTGCGGTATAGCTAGGAAAGTACGAGACTTCTAGCTGTGAGAGTAGGTACCAAATCTAACAAGGAAACTCGCACACAAAATTTCCCAAGGAGTATTGGACATCTCCATTTTCAATGACATATACATGTGTCGATTCACCTCAATACATCCTTGAATTCATCCTGATGATTGCACAAAATTGCGTATCAAGTGCTTGTCCCTTTATTCACTGACTCCTTTCTCCAAATCCTTTGAACCAATCACATGTAGGCATAACATAACCTTCAATTTTTTCCAACATACATGTGACCATTTACATTCTTTACATCCAGTGCCATCAAAACCATCATTTCAAGATGCTCTTTATCACCTGAAAACCCGCCTTAATATTCTAACATCTCACAAGCAAAAGATAGCATACGGCATAGCTATAACATACTCGTAATTTCCAAAATTCAATCGAGTAGAAAGTAAGACCAACTTCCCTCGACTTAAATGTATTTTTGTTACCTTTTTTCCCACAAATCTCCAAGCTCCAAATCCTTTAACTTTTTCTCCAAATCCTTCTACTCATTTCCAAAATCCTTTTGATATATGAGATATACGATTTTCTTAAATCGTATGGAGTGAAAGTAATTAAAAAAATAAAAAAAAAGTCACTTAACTGAAGGTTTACAAGCAAAATTTTCCTTGATTTTATTCACTATTCTCAAAAGCCGCTCGCTGCAGACAATTCAATGAAGAAAGCGTAGAAACCAAAAAGCATCTCCTATTATAGTACTCGAAATCCTCTTCAAATCTAACACCTACAAGCCATGAACAGTAGGTATATTCTTGAAATAAAAATCTCTGGTCGATTGGGCACTGGTTCGCGTTTTCTGCAGACGTCCCCTCTTTGATATTCGCCGCCTACTACCCTCTGGTTTTTTTCTCTCCTTTTTCCCGCAAGAGATGCGGCCTTCCACCACCTTTTGCAGCTTATAATCCGGAATTTTTCATTTCAAAAAAGCTGCGCTCGCATCTATTTTGCACATTATCTAGAAAATTCCAATAAAAAGAAAAACATTTCTTTTCATTCCACGTACGCTGCCACCCGCCATTTCCACTTCTAATACTTTCCATTATTTTCCCTTTTAATGCCACGCAATCTGCCCCCTTAGTGTAATGCACCTAACCTTGGCATTAAGGCAAGGTTCCCAATGCAAAGTAGATCATCCAATTTTTATTCCCCCGCATTCAATAAAGACTTCGGCACTCTAATGCCCATTGAATCTCCATTACTCTTGATGCCTCCATAGTTTATAATGTCATCACATCGGCCATGTGATTTATAGAATTCCCCAATTGTTTACTCAAATATTTTTCCATGTCTTCATAAATGCATTCCTTTGTACATTGGCATGCCCTCATGTTTGCATTCCATAAGAGGTGTTCACTAATTTGACCCAATCGATACCATTAAGAAGCTACCACACATTATGCACATGGGAAGCCATTAACATCATTAACTTATCCCTTTGGCGTGCCACTCATACCATCATATATAACTGGATGTTTCTAACTTACCCATGGGCACTGAGTAACAGCAGAACCATCACCCTCCACACTCATATACAAAAACTCCTAGATCTGGCTCAGCCGCAGCTCGTCTTATTGAACCTCATTTACAATATGAACATATGTGCATGGCATCATATAATGACTCGTCATGGCACTTAACCCCATGCATCTGGATGTGTATTTGATGGCCTCACATGCATGGTCTCACACCATAGACGTGCCATGGCACGACAACGCGGCCCTTGATGGCTCATGACGGCTCCACTGGCCCGTCGAGCGCGTTGCGCGCGTTTGCCTTGCGGGTCTCACCGATCACTTGCCCTTCATGCCCGGCTCGGCTCCAGGGGCCTCACTCGGGACTTGTCTTCCATCCATGCCCTGCCGGCCTAGGGTCCATCGCGGCCCCGTCGGCACGGCCCGGCCCGCCGGCTCGCCGGTCGGCCGTTTTTCCACCATCCACGGTCCCGTCGGCTCATTCGGTCCCGACTCCATCAAGGTTGGGAGGGCAACCCCCGGGCACACTGCTCCCTAGCAACCCCACTCGCAACGCGGGAGGCCTAACGTGCCTACCCGGTGCGTGAGTGCGTCTAGGTGCCTACCATGGGTCCATGCTTTGCCCCTCCAAGCACTTCCTCCCCATGTAGATGCATTATATTTGGGGCGGTCTAGCATACCCCTCGGGCACCATGTCCCTCCGGATAGAAATCCCGCGATGCGTTATGGTAAACGGCCGTTTTGGCCGTTTTTAGCCAAAACGGCGAAAACTGACGGAACGCGTCACATACACCCCCCCTTTATAGAATTGACGCCCTCGTCAATTACTTTTGAAACCAAAGGTTGGGTGCATGACCTGATTATAACGCATCTGTGCAACGTGTTAATATATAATGAAGGACGGGAGGTCCTTACCCTGCTTTATAGCCATGAGCAAGGTAGGTGTCTAACCCGTTTACAAAATAAAAAACGGTGCATATTTTTGTATTTTTGCCATTTTTAAAATTTTTTTTTTGGCTTTTTTCAAATATAAGGTCAGAACTTCAAGCCCCCGCTTGAGAGTCCCCCCAATCCCAACAAAATTGGCGAGGTTGCTGCGTGGTCTCGCCAGAGCTCCTGTCTGAGCTAAGTAAGAGTGATTACCTTCAGCAATGCAGCTTTGCCGGGAAAGTAAGAGTCTTCCTTGGAGTCGAGATTTGTTAGCCGAGTTGACACCAACTTGGTTTGCAAGATCTTTACTTCAAATCTGACTTTACATTCCTTGTCGTTGGAGCTTTGTCTTGAGCCTTACTGCTCTCTGATGCCCCGTGCGCTCTTTGTGCCGAATCTTTAATGTACAAGAGTCGCCCACCTCACTGACGCCAGCTTGGTTGCCTCTTCTTGTACCACTTCAAATCCTGCACTTTGTTGCCTTGGACCTTGATGTCCTGCTTCAACCTGTTTCAGTACATAAGTGCATTGATTCTCTGTGACAAAGTGCCTTTGGCCCCCACCTGACACCAAGTGAAAACCACCGCGAACCTTTGGCATTCGAATCTTTACACTTCTTCGGCTTCGGTTCACCTGACTTGAGTGCCCTAGCTTGCCTTGACTCCAAGACCCCGCTTTGCCATGCTCTAGCCAACTGCCCCCAAACCTGTTCAGGCGGTTTTGACCTTTAAGCCAGCATCTGCCCGTTCCTGTTCATTAAGGCGCAAAGTCTTTCCACTTCATCTTGCTTAGGCCCCTATGACACCATGCTGACCTTCACACGGCTCCGTTTCCTGACTCTGCACCATCACCTTGAGCCTTTGATGCCCAGAATGTGTCTTTCGGCACTGCGAAGCCCCAGTCTTCTTCGACGTCATTGCCACAAGCTCTACTTGGACGGCTAGGAGCCAAGCTTCACCTGCTTTAACTTCGCCTCGGGCCGCGCCAACATGTCTCTGAGAAGCAGAAAAGTACCATGCATCCAGATATTGACTAACCTCATCAATAACCCCATTTCTTTCTTGCAACTCTATAGTAGCTCTATCATGTCCTTTGTATACGTACTTATACAAATATTTTACAGCTGTAATGGTAGAGCATACTTCTATGTTAATATGGGCTTTGTACCTCAAAGCGAGACTCAAAGCGAGAAAAGGGTTATATGGAACAACCCATCGACTATTCACCCTATAATCCTTTACCTGGATGAAACTACCATCATCTCGTCGCATGTAAGTTGGATACCCATTGTTCATCAATGCTAGTATTCTCGTAAAAATTTCGAGGATACCGATGTTTGGAGCTCCCATTAACCATGCAAGGAGAGTGCATATTCAGTTCACCACATGGTCCATGGACATTACAATGACTAATTATGCTATGTAACTCTGGAAACATCACCTTGTCAGGAAGTTCACCACACACCAACATATCATAGTGAGGGATCTCGATCAGTTTACATCCACTTTACAAAATCAATAATATATTTGCATGTGGCAAGCCTCTTTTTTGAAATTCAATAACAGAAACAAATCCCAATACCGTTCAAATATTGATTTTTTCACCAATAAGTGCATCATGTCCTTATGCTTCTCATAAAAGACCCGTGCAGTCAAGTCAAGTCGATCTTGGGCAACCTGACCCGGTAATAAAGAATTGGTTATTTCATCCCACTTAGGATTGCAAGTAAAGGTGATAAATAGGTCAAGTTTACCCATATTTCTAACAATAGCCATTGAATCTTGGTACAATTGATGCATATATCTAAGCCCCCCAGCCAGTATATGTAGATGGCAGTACCACCCTGTGTCTAGCAATGCCTGATGAGACTCTATTAACTCCATCACTTAAATTAACCATATTTGCAAGACCCTGGTATACTTTTGCACGCAATGCTTTCTAGTTATTGTGTATCCATACTAATCTAGATTCTTCCATGCTACTAAATGCATCAACAATGTACTGTTGTGCAAAAGACGACCACCGCATAGAAGGCATTTGTATCTTCCCTAATCTGTAGTCTATAAGCATAATATTGTCGTTGAGTTATAGTCTTTGTATCCTCATTTGAGCCTTCTCTATTGAGTGGAATTCCAACATGCCAACCATCCTCTCCTTGAGGAAATAGAAGAATATATAATAGAGGCATATATGAGTGATGCTCGATATTTTTTTTTATAGTACCTGTGCGTGACATTATTTGAATGTCTCTATGCCCCACATGAAAATCATCTCCTTGACCCGGCATGATAGCTGCTACCTCACTTCCTGTAAGGACCAAGTATTGCCATCAGGTTGATTGAGCTTCAGAGTGATGACCATTCTCAAATCTCCATGTGGACTTGATAGCAACATTTCTCTCATTGAACGAAGTGAAAAGATGCAGGGGAGAAGAGAGCTTGAGCTCTTGCAAGCACACACACACTCACAAAACCCTAGAAGAGAACACACAAGGTGAGAGACTAAAAATCTTCTTCTTCTTCTTCACACAACACTCAACACACCATATACAAAGATAAGAGTACATACATATGAAAAGGTACTCAACCAAATTCATTCTAGGGTTCTCTATAGTGTGAACCCAACTAAATGAGCTGGCGCTATAACTATGCCTATCTCTAGAATGGCTGTCACACAGCCTGTCATCCCACTGGCCGCATATCATCCATGATCTTACCAACCATGCCAGTGGTGTAAGTGTGGGGCCTATCTCCCAGGCGGGTCATCAGTGTCCACCGCCTCACTAGATGAGCTCGATATCTCAACACTCCCCCTCGAGCTCAACTCCATCTCATGTACACCAAGCGAAGCCCCGAATCTGTGGAGCTTCTCTGTACACAATGCTTTGGTGAAGATGTCAGCGACCTGATCCTGTGTGCTGACATAAACAAGGTCAATGTCCCCTGCCAAAACCTTCTCTCTGACAAAATGGTAGTGGACCTCTATATGCTTCGTGCGAGCATGAAAAATTGGGTTCTTAGCCAACTGTATACTGCTGATGTTGTCACAGAAAATGACTTGTCTATCCACTGATAGACCCAAATCTACAAGTAGCTTTCTCAACCAAGCTACCTCACATGCTGCCATAGCAGCACCTCTGTACTCAGCCTCTGTACTCGATAGAGTAACCGTAGGCTGCTTCTTACTGCTCCAAGTCATAGCAGCACTCCCCAAAGAAAACATGAAGCCACTAGTAGATCTCCTATCTGAGATACTACCATCCCAATCAGCATCTGTGTACCCATGCATACATATCTCTGTCCCAGTTTTATAAAATAGTCCACAATGCAAAGTAGACCTCACATACCTCAGTATGCGTCTCAATGCATCCAAATGCGGCTTCCGAGGAACCTGCATAAATTGACTCACCAACCCAACAGCATAGCTCAAATCTGGCCTGGTGATCATCATGTAGATCAAGCTTCCTACTATGCACCTATACATAGTAGGATCCTCCAAAATCTCTCCTGAATCTGCACTCAACTTGCCATTCTGATCTAATGGCACTAAGATAGGCTTACAGCCTGCTATCATACCATACTTGGACAACATGTCCAAGCCATACTGTCTCTGTAGTAATCCAATACCATGTGGTGACCTAATCACCTCAATGCCCAAGAAATATCTGAGCTCCCCCAGATCCTTCATCTCAAACTTCTGTCTAAGCAAGATCTTTACATCAAAGATCTCTGCATCATGGTCCCCGTAATGATCAAGTCATCTACATAGATGACAACAAGCATAACCCCTCTATCACTGTGTCTCACATACAGCGAGAAATCTGCATTGGCTACATGAAAGCCAATAGTGACAAGATATTCAGAAATCTTGTCCGACCATGCTCTTGGTGCTTGTTTTAAGCCATACAATGCTTTCTTCAACTTGCAAACATGCTCGAGATGACTCACATCCTCATAACCAGAGCAGGTGGGTGCAACATATACACCTCTTCCTGCAAATCCCCATGCAAGAATTCATTCTTTACATCCATCTGATGTAAAGACCATTTCTTTGACGCAGCCACTACTATCACAACTCTCATTGTTGCCATCTTGGCAACTGGGCTGAAAGTTTCCTCATAATCAATGCCATATGTCTGCGCATATCCTTTGGCTACCAATCTTGCCTTGTACCTGCTTATGCTTCCATCACTATTATGTTTTACTTTGTACACCCACTTGCATCCAATGGCTTTCTTGCCTTCAGGCAATTGCACTAAATCCCAAGTCTCATTTCCATATAGTGCATCCATCTCCTCATCCATAGCGCTTTCTCCCAACACATATTTCCAACAGCCTCATCAATGCGTGGGCTCTACAACCTGTACAACTTTTGCCATGTATGCATAGTGATGTGCCACATAACCATCATAGGTAAACCTTTGCATAGGATTCTTCACTCTCCCAGATCTTCGCAGCTTTGCATTCATGGCTTCCATAGCCTTCTTTACACCAGGTGTTCTCATAGCTGGTATCCCAAGCTCCTCATCAAGGCTCATCATGCCACTCTCCCAAATCTTCGCAGCTTTGGATTCATGGCTTCCATAGCCTTCTTTACACCAGGTGTTCTCATAGCTGGTATCCCAAGCTCCTCATCAAGGCTCATCTCTGAGCCACTAGACTCTCCATCAACATGAGAATGCCCTACAGAAATGTCAGGCATACTAAAGGGGCTCAACCACTTTCTCTTTACCTTTATGTGATGTACTAATCACATTTGCAGGACTGGTATTATGATGCAGCCTGCCAATCCATGGTCTATCAACTAAACCACTAGTAGATGAGGACTCTCCTGGTCCACTCAAAGACTGTGATTGCTGACTTGCATTCTGTTCCACTCACATCAGCCCAACAGCTTCTTTTTCAGTAGCATACCAACTGCTCATCTCATCAAAAATAACATCCTTTCTTACCCTCAACTCACATGTAGCAGGGTTATAACACCTGTATCCCTTTTGTTCAAGGGAATATCCAATAAACACACATTTTTCAGCTTTTGGATCCAGCTTAGTTCTCAGCTCATCTGGCACATGCACATATGCAATGCATCCACTTTCATATGAGACAAATCAGGTTTTCTGCCAGTAAACCTCTCCTCTGGAGTTACATCATGTATAGCTACAGTTGGAGTCCTGTTCATGATGTAAACTGTTGTAGAAACAACCTCAGCCCAATAGCTATGCGGCATATTCTTCTCTTCCATCAATGCTCGCACAATCTCAGCAATGTGCCTGATTTTTTGCTCAGCAACTCCATTTTGCTGCGGAGTGTATCGCTCAGCAACTCCATTTTACTGCGGAGTGTATCTACATGTAAACTGTCTCCGAATACCATTCTTCTTCAAAAATTCAAAGAACTCATTGGAGTACTCTGTCCCTCCATTTGACCTTAGGCACTTTACATATTTCCCTGTTTGCTTTTCAACCATAACTCTGAAATTCTGAAAATGAGTGAACACCTCACCCTTCTCCTTCATGAAGTATACCCACACTTTCCTTGTGTGGTCACATCAATAAATATCACATAGTACCTGCAGAGCAGCCTCCCATAGACATGGTCTTCGTAGGACCCCATACATTAGAATGCACAACATCTAGTGCATTTCTGCTCACATTTCTGTTACGTGGAAATACATGCTTTGTTTGCTTTCCAAATTGGCATGCTTCACATATTTTCTATATACCTTCAACTTTAAACTTTGGCAGCCCTGTCACAATTCCTTTAGTCTGCATAGACTTCATTCTCTGCACATTCACATGTCCAATTCTTTTATGCCAAATGTCTGTGTCTGCAACAATTCCTGAACCATTTGCAAACATCATAGCACTCACTTCAGGCATGTTTACATTCAATTTAAACATTCTGCCCACTCTGTTGCCTTTTACAACCAACCTGCACTTGTCTTTAAAGTCTTCAACATAAACAACCATCAGGGTTAATCCAAACCTGCAAACCCTGCTCAATCATCTGGCCAACTGAAACCAGATTCTTTGTTATGTTCGGAACATGAAGTACATCTACAAGGTACTTCACTTTGCCATCCTGCATAGACAATGGCACATCTCCAACATGGGCAATTGGATGAGCAGTGTCATCCCCTTTTTCCATAAAACCTGGTCTTTCAAGGTTTTTCATCTCCTTGAACCACTCCCCATGACTTGTCATGTGGTTCGAAGCACCTGAATCAACGTACCATACATCATCTTTATGTGCTGCTTCAACATTTTCAGACATGGCATTAACGACATGCTGCATAACAAACAACCTTTCATTATCCTCATTATTTCTGCTCGAGGATGCATAGTTGTTTTGCTGCAATTTCCCATTTTGCATGTCAGTCTGCTTCTTATAACAATCTGCCTACACATGTCCAAGCTTACCACAATAAAAGCATCCACGTGTATCATTATACTGCCTTTGCCAATTTCCACGACCTCTTTGACTCCCCCTGCCTCTGAATTGGCCTCTTCCACCTACGTGTTGTTGTTGTTGTGAATTCTGGGACTATTGTTGTTGCTGCTACTACTGGCCATAATTCTGATTACTTGTTCGGCCACCTCCTTGGCCGCGTCCATGGCCTCCTCTACCTCGTCCTCTTCCTGAACTTGTGTAGCATGTTGCTCTGAACTGTTTTTGTTTTGTGAAGACTGTTGGTCTTCACCCAAGCTCTTCTCTTCTGTAATAAACATAGACACCAAATTTGTGAAATTGGGAATATTTTCCCGAGTCTGAATAGATGTCTTGATGCCTTGTAATGTGGCCCGAGACCACGTAGACAGACTTCCACCTTGTCATCATCATCTACTAAAACGCCATTAGATGCAAGGGATTCCACAATACCCTTGATCTTCAATGCATAGTCATTCATCACAGACATACTCTTTTTCTCCACAGTATGAAGTTCATTCTTCAACTATATCTTTCGTGCCTTGGTATTCGTTTCATAGATTTTTACCAAGGTGTCCCATGCCTCCTTGGGGAGCTTGGCATCCTGAATGTGCCTAATCATGGTGTCCTGTATACTGATAGAGAGCCAATACATAACTTTTCTGGCTCCTTGGTTCCAATCCTTGAACTCTTTCACATCTGCAGGGAGTCAGATTGATCTCCGGTATCTCCGGTGCCTCTTCATGCTCACCTTCTATGTAGTCCCTTTCCCATCTGCAGGGAGTCAGATTGATCTCCGGTATCTCCAGTGCCTCTTCATGCTCACCTTCTATGTAGTCCCTTTCCCATCAGGAAATTTGTCAGCCTGAACCTCCAAGCATGGAAGTTGTTCTTATCAAGCTTCTCAGCAACAATTTGGTTTATGCCATCATATGACATCTTGCCAGACACACAAATTTACCAAAAACAGCACTCTGGTTTGTCCTGCACAAACTGTTGTATTTTCTACAGCGATACTGTACTACACTCAAATGTCACAAACCACTGACCTCAATGTACATACATACACCCAATGGCAACTGTTTACCTCCTTGCAGCACACACAATGTCTGCAGAACCAATCTGTCTTCCTGCAATTCTTAAAACAGAGTTCTGCAGAGAATCGATGACTTACCCGCAGTGCTCGAAATCACCTGCTTTCTGAAAAATGGAGGTCGTAACACCCCCGAAACGCGTTTTCGTCCCAAATTTTTTTTTTGTCCGATAGGACAGTACAGTTTCCCTATAGCTTTACTCCCACGCGAAGAAAGCTCCTCAATCAGAGATCGTTTGCTGGTGCCTCCCGTAGAGCTCCCGACAAGGGTGTAGTTGCCAACACAAATAGGGAAGAGTAGTTGAAGCTCTTACCCTCGTACTGCTTCCTATGCTTCTCTTGCTTGCAGCTCAGCCCTTAGCATGAACCAGGCTCTGATACCATGAAAAGATGCAGGGGAGAAGAGAGCTTGAGCTCTTGCAAGCACACACACACTCACAAAACCCTAGAAGAGAACACACAAGGTGAGAGGCTGAAAATCTTCTTCTTCTTCACACAACACTCAACACACCATATACAAAGATAAGAGTACACACATATGAAAAGGTACTCAACCAAATACATACTAGGGTTCTCTATAGTATGAACCCAACTAAATGAGCTGGCGCTATAACTAAGCCAGTCTCTAGAATGGCTGTCACACAGCCTATCATCCCACTGGCTGCATATCACCCATGATCTCACCAACCATGCCAGTGGTGTAAGTGTGGGGCCTATCTCCCAGGCGAGTCATCAGTGTCCACCGCCTCACTAGATGAGCTCGATATCTCAATACGAAGTGCACGGGCGTATGGATTATGTACATACATCATTGTTTGTAACCTTTCAAAACAATGTTGTGATTTAAAGAGGGCATCCCATGAAGTCTATTCTCTAATTCATGCTCTGTATCATACACAAAGCTGAGCAAATCAAGGAGCCACATCTCGAGTTCCATCAGGTAGTATGACAGAACCAACACGATGATAGGTGGTACTATGTATTCAAAAATTAAATACTCCTCCTCTCTCCCCTAGTGAACTGACTATCCAAGTGAGCACCTAGTGAAACAAATGCCAAGGCATTATTATAAGAGCTTATATTCTTTCTATATTCCTTACTTGCATTATCAATACCAAGCAACAACTCGAGCAATGCAGGAGGTGGATTTTCCAATGGCAATAAAGAGACCTTCCCACTTCCACAACAGTGTTTGCCTACATATTCTACAAGCTTTCTTGTCGCCTCACACTTCCAAATCATTGCACCATAAAAATGACACTTGCAAGAAAGGGCTCCTAATGAGTGAAGAGTACAATCTCCAGAATATACCACTATAGTTGCTGGGGGTGCTTGATATTCCGAGGCAAAGAAAACACCTACCGTATAGAGCGACATTGAGATTTAGTATCTTTCACATCACCAACAACAAATGTTATAGAATGTAAATTATCATCCATAGTAAGGTAGCTCATTTAAATCAAATGAGAAAGGGCCCATTGCCAAATCTCTATGTCTGAGCATTTTGATGTTCATTGATAGGTTCTTGAAGAACCGTAGCATTGAGAACAGTTCTGTTTCTTGAATCCAAGTGGATTCCGCCGCTGTGGGGTTCACTATGTTCCTCATTTTCAACCCTTCCAAATGTTTCAATTCGAGAATAGTTCTGTTTCTTGAATCCAAGTGGATTCCGCCGGCTGTGGGGTTCACTATGTTCCTCATTTTCAACCCTTCCAAATGTTTCAATTCGAGCTATGGCAAAGTAATTCGTAAAATTAGCACCATTTTGTTTTTGAATGCAAGTCCTTGTCTGTGACCATTTACAGCGGCGAGTCATGCGTGTTGCATCCAAAATTCGAAGCCGATGAACTTGGTTCAAGCTTAAGTATGTAGAGCTCCTAGCCATCTTTAATCTCCTTCGAAACACAAAATTATGAATACTACTTTTCTTAACTTCAAACAACATAATACTTGAGATAGACAAAGAGAGAGACAATGATATAGATATACATACATACATACATACATACATACATATATATATATATATATATATATATATATATATATATATATATATATAGAGAGAGAGAGAGAGAGAGAGAGAGAGAGAGAGAGAGGAAGGCAGAGTTGAAACATGTTGAGAGATAGAAGAGAGAAGTATTAAATTTGAAAAAATAGAAATTTCATATATATCACCAAAATGAAGAGCCAAAATTTCTAAAAGTTGGAACAGAATTTGACCCTTGATAAAAAAACATCATCCCTCTCACAAAATTTCTAAGCAACTACCCTAGCATCTAAAACACGGCACATCTTTTTCATAATTGTATTGAGTTGATTAACAGATATCTTTACTATGCCTAATGCATGCAGTTGATCTTTTAGAGAGTCTACGTGTTCTTTACATTGTCCATTACATCCACGTAGATATTCCCCAATTTCAGATTGCATGTTCTCCATGAAAGAAATCATGCCTAGTTGGTTTGCCTTCATGCGACCACTACTGTCATGGACGCGATGGAGATGATGAGTCAACTCATCTCTTAACGTATCTCCCCTTTGGCTGCCACACTCATCCCAAAGGGCATCTAAGTACTCCTTGCAAGAAACCAAAATTTTCTCAGTGCGGTCGCATGTATCCACAATAGTTTGAAGATGTTTAGAGCTTGTTTGTCCAAATGGAGACCTTGACCAAGCAAGGTGCTTTGTAGCTTGAACATTCATCAACTCATATGGTGTAGACAAAGCTACTTCTTCATTGCAAGAATCATCCACAACTACTACATCTTTGGAGCGATTATTATCATTTTGAAGCTCCATTTGCTCTGAAATCCAAAATTAAAATCTTAAAGATCTACAAAATTTATCTCTATGTATCTTTGCCAACATAAACCCAACCCTAGTATTCTATATGTATACCGCAATAGAAAGAAGTACACAACGATACATATATTTCTCTATGAAAGTTTTTTTTTCTTTTTTAAGTATCTTAATGTACACAATCCTCTCTCTCTCTCTCTCTCTCTCTCTCTCTCTCTCTCTCTCTCTCTCTCTCTATGCATCTCTTTTCAACACAAAAATTGAGAGAGACAGTGATAGCATCAAAAGAACTAACCTCAAGTTGAAGACAGAATTATACTCGAAAGCATCAATTTTGATTCAATTGCCCTTGTGCTTGCTTTCTACACATACACATACAAACATACATAAAATAACAAATTTATGATCTCTCTATTTTTTTCACCCTCTCCTAACTATATTTCACACCAAATAAAAGTAAAGCGGATAATAAGCATTGGTTTAGAGAGAGAGAGAGACAGAGACAGAGACAGAGAGATAGAGAGAGAGACAGATAAACAATCAAACATACAAAAGAGAAGAGAGAGAGAGAGAGAGAGAGAGAGAAGACTCATCCACCAATAATCTTAAATCTTATTACATTATCTTTACCAACTTTTTCAATGGAATGCATTTCAATATTTCCCTAAAAATGAAGCACTTTTCCTCGGAGCTCCTACGTCTACTACCCACAATGTAAAAGCCATCTAATAATCCCAATGCCTCTTTGATTAAAAGAAGCTTAAGATTGTCATCTAGCCTGTGAGGATCTAAGACTATATAAATGTATTGAGGATTAATATCATCCCACCCATCAAAGCCAAGAACTTCCCATTTTGCGCTACAATGATATCCAAAAAAGCCCAATTGTGGCATCTCCTCAAAGAAGATTGTATCCAACAATTTGTTATTATCATAGATCAACTTCAAGATATTTAATGACATTTCTCTACATGAAACATAATCAAGCTATATATTAATAACAATCATAGAGATAATAACATTTTTTTATACTTAGAGATAATAAGAAACAATAAAAAAATACTTATACAATCTACCACCAATGGTTACTAAATAATAACACAACCATGTTTATTTTCGAAGAAGCTTATGCTTTGGGACACATTTGATGACCTCATCGAATACTAGTCTTGTTAATCTCTATCACCATGGACAAATGTTATAGTCTATTTCATAACGATCAATCAAGCCAATGTTTTCTTGAATAATCATGAGCGTAATATTTTCATCTAATTTATCTGAATCTAATCGTATAGTACTTTAGAAAACATCGTTCCAATTAATAGCAAACATGGAAATAATGATGCTCAAACTCGGCAACCAAATTCACCGTTTCCTCAAAGGAAAGAGTGCTTCTCATGTGCTCAAAAAAAATGCTAGTCACCTCTTCCATCTGTCAATCATACATACAATTATATAAGTAAGTAGAAGCATGAATACTATATACGTCGAGGTGTGTCAAATATACTAATGCGAATACATTGTGTGTGTACATGGATGTTTGGACCTATACATTTGGGTGCTTAACCTTTGTGTGTGTACATGTGTGTTTTTCTCACACACACACATAAATTCATAAATATTACAATGCCTTGCTATCTCGATTGCCTGGAGAGAAACACGTTGCCCTTGCATGTGCATCGTTTGGAATAGCCACATTATTACTCTCGAATGGTCGTACAGCTGCTCACTCACATTTCAAAATTCCATTGGTACTCAATGCTTCTAGCACATGTGGAATCAAAGCTAATAGCCCATTGGCCGAGGTGTTGAAGCTTGCAAGGTTAATCATTGGGACGAGGCTCCAATGATGCATAGGTACGCATATGAAACACTGGACAGGACATTGAGAGACATTATGTAGCTTCTAAAAGGAAAGGAAAGGTGACTTTACACATATTTATTTTGCATGTACCTAAATGCAAAATGCTTCTTGCCCGGCGTCGGAGACGGTTCGCGACACTAGTAAAAAAAAAAAAACAAGGTGAACAGGACGTGTGTATACTCCCTCAGTGTGTGTATGTCCACCGTCCAATACATTACTATGTACAACGCTACACAATTGAAGTACGAGTAGCGATCATACGTTTACGTTGTCATTGTATACTGGTTTTGAACACGCGTCCTACTCCTACGTTGTGATTAGCATGCGATTTAGTTACGAATTCCAACTAGCAAAGTGATTAGTGTATGTGATGGGCCTAATTAAGGGGGACTCAGGAGCTTTATATAATTAGTGATTCTGATCAATACGAACAGTGATGATTCCATCACCAGCAGCATTAGTCGTGTTGGCGGTAGCATTAGTAGCAGCAGTATCAGCAACCCTATTGTAGATCCGCATTCTGATGCCACAGACTGTAGCCCCCGCTCTGTCATCCGCCATATCCACTCCTCTTCTTCAGCTCCCAGCCCAGAATGCCGCCCTAGTTCTTGTCCTTCTGCATTCTACTAATGCTGGTATAACCTCCTCCCATCAGCACACTAATCATTCAATTAACCCTAATCTTCCATCTTGTCGTGACCCAAATCAAGGTAGTGCATTGATTGTTCGCAACCTGGTAGCTGCACCTGATGATCATCTGCAACCATGGAGCTCCTCTGCAACTGTCCCCTCCAGAAGCCCTTCAACATACACATACGCAGGTATATAAATGGAGATTGTTTAATAAACATGATTTTGGAGGATTACATGATCAATGTGCTTAGAAAGCCCCTGATTTCACAATAAGTCCATATTAAGTATGCCTGAGTAATTACATTTACCTCTGCTTAGAGTGATTATCTCTACAGTATACTTAGCAGATTGTTTCTCACATTGCACAATTATCAGATCATGCATATGCTAAGTACTCATAATTTTACTTACAGTGATTAAGTACCAAGTAATTACTCATACTGCATTATCAGAGTGTTGCCCCACTAGCAAGGATTAGGGAATGAAGGCCAAGCTATTTATGGATTCATGAAGGTTCATGGGTGTAGGTCCAGATGAAATGATGCATTTTTATATTTACGCGAGACTAGTGGCCAAGCCAATAATCTTGCAGAGGCATCATGTTATCTGAGACATTACCCATGAATCTTCTCAGTGTAGGGAATGGACAAGGGGAGGCCAGTTTTCCAGGCGAGGGTGACCGGTATAAGAGCCAGAAGCCCTCCTTAGAAAACTTGCCAGTCCTTGTACATTCCTGGGAGCAAGGAGAATCACCACCTAATGTCAGCCCTTGCACATTTTGTGCCATTAGGCTTGATCTTTGACGCTTTCATGCCCGATTTTGAGCATTTCGATCATCACATACACCCAAAAATTCTTAGGAGCTATCAAAAAATACAACTAAATCTTGAAGAAGAGTTCAAAATTTGTGAGCATCCCATCATTTTGAAGGGAGATTTGCCCATCGAAAATCGACCTTGCCGGCGATGCCGGTCAAGGTTGTTTCCTCTTCATGATGGCAACATACAGATGCTGGCCATGAAGGCTGCTTCCTCGACATTCAGCATTCGGATACCGATTACAAGGCTCAACCATATGCTAAGTCAGATACCACAGGGAATGGTGGTGATTGGCAGAGCCCATATGCTGTTAACCATCATGCCCTGAGAGTGACATATTCTCCATATCACGAATCTGGGCTGCACATCTCACATGAGTTCTTCAGTGGAAAAATTGCCTCAAAAATGTGACCAATCAAATAACCTTGAAGTCTGACCAATCAGAAGATAAGAATGTTTTTGTATCCTATACCAAGGCATGATGGTTCGGAAGCTCCCCCTGACTTCCCTTTCCCAGGCATGGAATGGGTGAGAGGGGAGAGGCATGAAGGTTTGGAAGCTCCCCCTGACCCGGGCACAGAATGGGCTCGACTCCCCCCTCGCCCCTTCCGATCGGGAAAAGGGGGGTGGGGAGGTTCCTTACCTCTTGCGAGCAGACAACCTCAGGATTCCTATAATTACTTTTCTTTGATCCTATAATTTTTGCCATTAATCAGCAAAATGTTTCTTATTATCTAACCTTAAAGCATGCTAATTTATCAATGCAAATTTTGTGACAGACAAGAAGGCCACCCCTGCAAGTCTCAGCTACATTAATCCAAGGCACATTGAAGCTGGAGAGGATTTCATAAAGGGATTGGATGTGAAAATAAGTCCCTCATCAAGAAAAGGAGGGGGTTCTGTTGATTCATGGAAACATAGGGAGATCGGATCATCATGCAAATCTAATGTTTCACATGGATTGGGCTCAGTAGAAAGGGCACCTCCACATAATCAGGCAACAAATCAAGCTAATCAGGGATTCAATCAAGAGGTCCGGGCACAATGACATCCTGAACAGATTTGCAGCAGCAAATCATGTCAATAATGCTTCCTTTTGCAGCAGCAAATCATGTCAATAATGCTTCCTTCAAACTGATGCAATTCATAAGCCTAGATCATGGCCACATGATGGATAATTACAGTATGAGCTGCCCTCCTCGCACTGGCAATGGTGCATTAAAGCAGCTTAGCAGTGGTAATTTCACTGCAATTAGGGCCCCTAAGAGCGCAGATGCAGTGCTTAATTATGTTGGGGGCCAATCAACAGTGAAAGCTCTTGATCATCCAGTAAGCACAGCTAAATACAATAATAATTATCATCGGGCTAACTGCTCAAAATGGGAGGATGCTGAAAAATGGCTAGTCCATGACAATGGTTGCAGAGGCTTGCAAGCAACACTCTGCGCATGCTTGGGAAATCTTGTACTAATGCTGGGACTACTAGTTCTAACAGCTTGGGATCACCTGCCCACCAGCAGCTCCATTGCCACCACAAATCCTTAGCTAATCCTAGACAAATCGTCCATGTAGATTGTTTTAATCCCCAATCAAATGCTAATCCCATTGCTAAGTACATCCATGGCATGGATGGTGCACCCACAGTAGTCCTCAAAAGGGGCAATTATCAAAGCACAGGAGTAGCCTGGAGAAGCAAGATGCAGTGGCTGATCACAACCATAATCTTACTTATACTACAGAGCAATTGCAACATAATTATCATAATCCGGGCTCCAAATCTCCAATCAGTCAATTACCAGCAAGGCAAATGCACCATGGTTTTCATAATCAGGGCCCTGAATCTCCAATTAACCAACCAGAAGAGACAACCATTTTGATTGACCGCAGGCAAGTTAATGGATGGAATCCCTCCTTCTCCAGCAACTAATCACGAATCCGAGAAGCCAAGAGAACGCCATGCAGAATGTAATAACACCACAGTGATAGCGTCTCACAGCGAAAATCTTACAGGTGCGTCCGCTCACTCGTTATCCATGTTTGATCCTGGTTCTTCTTCTTAAGATGAGGTTGGAAGATCTTGAAGACCATTTGATTAAAAGACTGTTTTGTTTTGTTTTTGCTTTTCTTAATTGCTTTTAAATAAAAACAATCCATTTTATTTTCATTCAATAATTGCATGAAGGTACAAGGCTCCCAAACCACATAGTAAAATGGCCAAATTAACATGAAAATTCTGGTCATTTTTCCCATGTGGTTTACACCTTCTTGTGCTGTCTAGTGAGTGCACAAGAATGTCCATTACTTGAGTTTTATATAAAACTAAAAAGATCACTTAGTAGCATATCCATCATTCATTAAGTAATGTGAATTGGACCTCTTGACATCTAAGGTATTCCCTTGTGGAACGCCATATAATCGATGAATTATGCGTGTATGATGATAGTGAAAAATGGTTCAACGTATGCAGTTGTGGCATGACACTTCGGAAGAATCTGACCTGCCACTTGATAGCCAGTTAGAAGAGGGAAAGTTTAGAGAGAAACATAAAGAAACTAAAATTTGTATATCAATTCGTAGCATAGTGATGGCTTTACATTAAACAAGGTATTGGTCATCAAGTTTTATTTAGATCTTGAACTGAAAAGATATGCAATGAACAAAAAAATATTTTTGGAAAGGTTCTTCCATGTAGATTTTTTCCTCATAACCCCATAAAACGTTTAGTCTTGAATGGACGTTCTCCTATTTTCCCCAAGGAGGAGAATGAGCTATGGCCTTGTGAAAATTTGGTCATGTCATAATAGTTTGATGCTACTAAAATGTTCTCTCCTCATGGAAAAATGAAAATTACCATCCAGGATGGTGTAATTAGGAGAAAAAAAAAAGCTCTCTCTCATTAGGTAAGGGATATATTTTTTAGAGGATTATCTCCTATGGTTTATTTAGAGGATTGCCTCCTATGGAATTAGGTTTTTCTAGAGATAATTATTATCTAGGATGCAGGTTTGTCTAGAGATAATTGTTATCTCCAGAGTATGTAGAAATTGGTTTTAAGAAAGATTTTTATAACGCTCGATCAAGTGCTTGTCTAAATTACCAAAGTGGGAACTTGTCTAAGCTAAATCACTTTCTAAGGAAGAAGATAAAATAAATTTTACAGCTGAATTGCATATAGGCTAGGATCATATCATTCTACTAATGTTAGTGACAAGACTAGACCAACAACTACTATAGCAAATATCCATAGATTTGGACCCATATCCAGGCTTTGTTCTAGCATCAGTCCATCTTTCAAACCCAAGTCTTTCCATGAAAATCATCCACCCCTACACGGATAGTTTTAGGTCTTTCAAGTATCTTGGTTCCTCACAAGGGAAGGAGAAAATTCCATATGGATACCATGGAAGGAGGCCATGGAGGTCCCATACCCATGGTTGGAGGAATGATGACATTATGTATTCTATTACTACAATCACCACTTTGATCTTCATATTCTAAGTTATTTCATCACTAATTTCACCACTTTGGTCTCAATGTGTAGGATAAGATTTGGAATCTCCAAAAGCATTCCGTTATGCTTTTATAACCTACAAGTATGCTTACATGATTGTCCTTCTATAGGAACGATAGTAAATGGCTTCAAAGAGGAAGAACCACAAGCTATGTAACTTTTGAAAGCATTTAATTGTTTTTTTTGTATATTGAAATTGGTTATTGTATATATTGTGAATAGTTATTATATATATTGTGAATGGTTAGTGTATATATTGTGAATGGTTTTAGCGTATATATTGTGAATGGTTAATGTTTGTCTATTGTGGTTAGTATGGGGATGTTATGATCACTTAGCTAAAAATTTTCTTCCCAAGATCATATCACTTGCATTCAAAAATGGTTTGAAGGTAAACTAAAAGTGAGGAATGTTCATCTCGTAACTAAGAGCCAAATTTCTTTGATGAGATTGATGGACTTGTGGGTGAGCCTCTACTATCAGAAATTGGAAGTGACACTTCTCACAGTGATAACACAAGATAGTGATTCCAAGGGTAATAAGAAAATGGATGAATCTGAGGTAGGTGATGATGGAGAAACAAGTAAGAAAGTGGGTGAATCAGAGGTAGGTGAAGATGGAGAAAGAAGTGAGAAAATGGGTAAAGGGGAGGTATTGGAGATGGAGAAGTATGTGAGGCAGAGGTAGATAATCATATTGATGGTCATGCACAAGAGATGGAGAAACATGTAATGAGAAAATGGGTGAAGGGAAGGAAGGTGGCATTGGAGAAATGGTTGAGATAGGGGTGGAGAATGATATTGATGATCATGCACAAGAGATAGAAGTTGGAGGAGGAGAAAAGGAGAGTAAACATCGTCAACTTTCAAGTCTTGGTGACATAGATTCCCATTGGGTTGTTACAATATGTGATGTCAAGCTTGTACAAAGATAGCACAACACAATTCCTACTTATCCCGTTGTGTAGGCTGGTGGAAAATGAGAATCAATACATACTATGTCATAAGACATAATAATTCTCATGGTGGCAAGCTTTCACTCCAAGGGGTATATCTTATCTAGTGCACTATTCTTTGTGTCATTAAAGAAGCTTGGCAAGGATTTTTTTTATCAATGGTTAGGATCATGAGGATTAGGCTCCTTTATTGAGAGAAATATTTAAAGTAGAGTTCAATAAAGAATGGAAAGTTTTGAAGGAAAAGAAAATTTTGGTTTAGGATGGAAATAATAGTTAATAGAGCCTTACTTAAAAATATTCTTTTTAGCCAATTTTAGCTATATAAAACCTTATAATGATTCTTCTAGTTCCATTTTACCATACTCCTTTTCACCCTTGAGACATGTGAGAGAGATGCTAGTTTTTAAGAGGTGATCTAACAAAAGGAGGGAGAGACTTGCACACTCAATGCAATAAATGAGAATTCCTATTTTTATAGAGATATATTAATTTTCCTATGATTAAAGATTTGTAAACAATAAAATTTAATGATTTTTATTCATTGTATTACTGATTTGATCTTATATCAAGTACTCTCTTGCACATGGCATCTTTCTCTTTCAAAAGTTCTTCTTAAAAGTTTGGAATGGTTGATAAAACCTCCATAATGGAGTTGATTTTGGCAAAGGATCGAAAATGGGTTGAAATGGAGATGAAGGTCACTAGGAAGCCTTTGTATAATGCTCTTACACTTGTTCTTGAACAACTTGTTTGGAAGGTAAACAATTTAACATTGATTGAGAATGTTTTCATATAATTTCTTATAGGTTGATTTCTCAACTACAAAGGCCAAGGCCGTTAGGAGATATCAATAGATCTATTACACACATATAATTTCAAGTAAAATACTCATTAGTAGTGAGGACAATTGAGTTGCAATTTAAATATAGCTCTAAGATTAAGCTCACAAAAGAGCAGATTTACATTTTGAAATCATCCCATGTCTCTCATAAGGTAAAATTTTACACTCTTTTTTTTAATACTTAGAAAATTATAAGTGATGTGATAAGTAATAAGGTGACCAATTGTAAAATATAAAAAGAGAGATCTTGCTTTCAATAGAGAGTCTCAATCCAAAAGAGAGAAACTTCAAGGAAATTTCAAAGATTTGCAAGCACATGATGATGAAGGAGGCTTATTAAAACTACATATACATCCAAGGAAGAAACATTCTTGAGGAGTTGACAAAATGTGGTGACTTGGAGCTTCCTAATGGTCTTGAAGCATGCCATGCAAGGAGAAAAAATACTTGAATTTAAATGAATAATTCTCTCATGTATGGTTAGATATTAAGAATATTGCAGATGCAAATACACATCCTGATCTTATACACTTTGCACAAAGACTAGTTTATAGCTATATTTAGTAAATTGTTAAGAATTTTTCTTATTCTCGTCAATGCGACGAAGTAGAGATGGTTAAGTAGATGGATATATTCATGTATCTCATTAGTTATTCCCTAACCATCATGTATGGTAATTTGTTAAGAAATGCTCTTATTTTCATTAATGAGATTTAAATGTGGCTTGGTAGATGGATATACTCATTATGCATCTCATTGGCTAATCCTCAAGTGCCACTAGAGAGACTCGGCCTTGGAGGAGCTTCAAGAGTGAGACATGTACATACATGCACTCCATGTTGGAGAGTCAGACATGTATATACACACCCTCCATGTCATATTGAGGCATCTCTATGTGGGAGCTCAATAGATGCCCTTAATGTCTTGACTATCCTATTGGAATGAGGCACCAAAGTGAAGAGGATCTTCATGCAATTAAGCATTTTTCATATCACATGCATATATTGGAGTTGGTTTTTTATTATGCTATAAATCTATATGCATAAATCTTATGTATAGAGAGAGCTCTATGTGTAAAAAATCATACATGGATTTTATGAATAGAAATTTAAGCATATATATACATAGTATTATGCTTAGATATACTTGGAGAGCTTATTCATAGATATATTTGGAGCTCTATGTATACAAACTTATACATGGAACCAATTAAAAACTCATACTACTTGGATTTTATGAATAGAAATTTAAGCATATATATACATATTATTATGCATAGATATACTTGGAGAGCTTATTAGTATATATATTTGGAGCTCTATGTATAAAAACTTGTGCGTGGAGCCAATACATAGATGTACTTGGAACTTATGCATAGATATATTCTCCTAGCCTTAAGGATTTTATGTATGTGTAGAGATCTATGCATCATAAACATCATGTATGCATCTTAGTTCATACATAGATACTCTTAATTTCTTGCATAGATGCATATGTAGAGATCTTAATGCATGAATGAGAGCTCTTATGATATCTAATACATGTATTTGTACTTTAGAAAGCTCCTAGTGTTGATATCATTAAAATTTTTGCTGTCTTCTAGTTTTTCAAGATAAAATTAATCATAGGGATGAGAGTGAGATCTTCATGAAGAATAAATCCATGCATGGAGATCAACAAAGTCAAAAGTCATGCTCTAAGCAAAAGAAAGAGAGGCATGATGGTGGTGGCCAAGTTGAAAGAGAATCATTTCCATCTACATCATGTGGAGGTAAATACCTCTAAAATCTACTTAAATGTCATGTCTATGTAACAACAAAATACATGATAAAGATATTGGATTTATAGGTAAATCATGCCATATGTTTGTTGATGTCATAATGATGTCCTCAAGGTGGTGGAGGTAAAACGTGACATGTAAAACTCTATGGCCAAGTATTCACATAGTATTACTTTGATAATTCTACAAGTTCAAACAAGTTTAAAGCTTATAATGCTAAGAAAATTTATCACGTAGGATTTTATAGTTTCTTGAAAATGTGGATGTAGATACTCTTACACATTGGCAAGATAGCCATTGAGAGATGTGGTTAATTTGGTATATGCTGATTTAATTACGTCAAAGGGAATTGAATTATTTAATGAGAATGATTGCCTAGGGTGAAATATGTTTTCAAGCTAGCTTTCATCGTACACATGTAGGTTTGTAAGTACTTACATAGTGGATAGTTGTTTGTAAGTACTTATGTAGTGCATAGTGGTTGGTACATCACTTGCAACTTGATAAATAACTTTCCTGACATCCATAGTCATGACAAGAAGAATGGTTTCTTCTTGTATCACACAATCACTCTATTGGTGAATGTTAGTTATATATGTAAGGATGGAGATGATGTTATATATATGAAAATGGAGATAATGCTAGAGAATCTATTTACCATAGTATCTTATATAATGACTTTTTCAATGCCACAAATGGGCCATTGTAGTAAATGTTTCTAGAAATACTTACATAGGTTTTAGATTTTCTTATGGGTCATTATCATTAAAAGGGAGCTAAAGTTTTGATAGAAAATTGATAGATTATATTAATAAGAAGTTGTTCCCTATTATAGGAAGTGTCATTGTGGAATTCAAAGATCAATTGAAGTCTCATTGGTCAATGATTGACACATCCTATAGAAAGAGGTGAGGAAGTGAACAAGTAAGATTCATATAGTAAAATGAGGTACCTTAGCTATCTTTGATAACATGCCATGTGTTACCAAAACCTTAATACATAACTAATAAATTTATATTATGAGATATTTTAGAAGGCTAGTGGCTATATTTACTACTCCAAGAGACTCAATCATAAATCTATTTGTCAGGTGTGGTGGATTAGGTGCGTGTAGACGAAATGTTATACCATTACCTATGCATAGAAAACAATGAGGCATTGTACTACCCTTGCCTTGAGCATATTTAATGTGTGCCTAATGTGTGAATGCTATATTTTTTTTGGATATTCATATACTTCAATTAGCATTAGCAAAATTATAGTAGATATTTTTTATTTTTTAATTTATGGTGGTATTCTCCTTGTGCCAGATATTATTAACACTATTTTGTTATGCTAGTCTATTTACTTTTTGTGATTATGCTTCTTTTCATGGTTATGAATCTACGTAGATGTTATTTTAGTTAATTTTAATGATCTTATGCTTCATAAATATTAGAAACAAAAACACAAGAATGATTATATTTATCTTGCTAACCATACTCTTCTATACATCTAGGACTATTAAGAATTTTTATTTCTTTGGAGAAGGATGCAAAGATTCAAAGGCTAGAGGAACTTATCAAACGACTCAAAGCAACGTCAAATGGTGCTCGTGAACACAAAAAGACATTGGCTGGTATAGAATCTCTTGCGTTTAAAGGTGGAGCACGGAAGAAAAAGATTCGTACAACAAAGTAAGTAACATAAACTTTCATTATGCACGAAGTGATTTAAACAAAATAGTCATGATTTGTGTTCTGCCAGGAATTTTCTGCAAGAGGTGTGTGGTTCTAATGAAGAGGGATGGAAGGATTTGGTCAAAGCCATTCTGAATACCAAGGATATTCTCTCAATTATTACTGACCCTCATCATCCTAAAATACGCCAAGCTGTTGTCAGCAGTTTGGCTTCCTTTTTTATTTGGTTTGATCCAGGAGAGATAAAAATATCATAATTTTTTTGAATTAAAAATCCTTTCACAATCAATAACTTCGTCATGGCATGGGAAGGCAAGACTAGGTGGTGGCAGAATGCCTTCTTTCAATGGGGTGTCAATTGGTGCAGACTTCTCGCTATGAGCTTGTGAGATCAGCTCACTTTTCATTTCCCAACTTGATGACACTTCTGGTATGGTTTCTAATGTTGGCTTAAGAGAGGTTGGGTCCCGAGGGATAGGTGGAGGTGGGCTCTCAACTATTGATTGAGCTTCCCTAATGAGTTGCTGATGTTGTACAGCTAGATTGATCTTCTCCTCACGAGGGTTTGTGTATTCTTGAAGCTTCTTGGGTAGCTCAGATAAAGCTGCAATGCGACTTCTATGAGCATCAATGATGGCATCTAGAGTCTCGTTCACCTTATCCACAAAAACAGAACCCCCAGAACTATCCTCGGTTGTACTAGCCTCATCTTGTTTAGCACTAGGCCCAGGTTGAGGTTGATGCTCCTCATGCACTTCTTGGGATGTAAAAGCTTGATCCTTCATGTTTTGTTTAGAGACTTCTTGAGAACTAGTGGATGCGCTCTTAGTTTGCTTGTTGCGGTTCTTTTTCCTCCTAGTGGTCCTTTTTCTATTGGAATGTAGGGTCTTGTCCACTAGATTTGCCTTTGCATCCCTAGTTCGAGGTGTCTCATCAGTCTGCATTTCGGCATTTCGTGTCTGTGATCTAGTCATGACTCTCTAAGTGGCACGACATCCTCATTCTCTGATCACGAGGTTGAGCTCCAAGTACAGGTCGTGCTTGCTCTTGTGCCATCGGTGGCTTACGTTCAAAATTAGTATATTGTTGATGCATTTGTGGAGCCACTGCACCCCTTTGCTGCTCACGCTCTTGTCTCATTCTTGCAATGCGAGTACATTTCTGTGTGGTGTGGGTATAATTCCAACAGGCCTGGCACCACTTCTTTGTGGGTTGGTTTGTGACTAGAGGAGAAAAGGTATTACATTCTTCGGTTTTATGCCACATGCTCCACAAAGATGAGGACCTGTAGGTAGTACACTCCTCATTCGCTGTGCTGCTGTTGTTGTTGTGGCTGCATGGGTGGACGGCATGGAAGGGCGATAGGTTTGTCCCAATCTCCTTAGTACTAGGTTAGCTATCTGGTCTGGATTTACTAGTGCGCTAGACCCTAAACTTTGGTCATCGCCCCACTGATCTCTAGGTTGCACCTCAGGGCCAGTACCATCTCTATGCAAAGAAGCATACAAATTTCAATGAGTGTTGCCATGATACTATGGATTTCACAGATAACTTCAAATTCCAAGATAGTACTGGCCCTGAGGTGCAACCTAGAGATCACTGGGGCGATGACCAAAGTTCAGGGTCTAGCGCACTAGTAAATCCAGACCAGATAGCTAACCTAGTACTAAGGAGATTGGGACAAACCTATCGCCCTTCCATGCCGCCCACCCATGCAGCCACAACAGCAGCAGCAGCAGCGAATGAGGAGTGTACTACCTACAGGTCCTCATCTTTGTGGAGCATGTGGCATAAAACCGAAGAATGTAATACCTTTTCTCCTCTAGTCACAAACCAACCCACAAAGAAGTGGTGCCAGGTCTGTGTGTGCAGTGTTGAATTTTTGAGTCCTTTTAAGAAGAGAGAAATCAATCGACTCTGGGTGGGCTTCTCATCTTCTGGGCAACGATTAATGTACTGCTTCATCGTATTTACACAGTCTCTAACACTCTCAGTCTCGCCTTTCTTGAAAGAGTAGATGTTTGCTACTGTGTCATGCTGAATCCCCATCAAGGAAAAAGTAGCAATGAATCTCTCTTTCAAAACTCGTAAAGAAGATTTGTCTGAAGCCTCTAGTGCCTGAAACCAAGCAAGGGCCTTTCCCTCGAGAGTGAGCGCAAACCCTTCAATTTGCGTATGCTTGTCAGTCACTTGCTCAGCTCGAACTGCTTGCCTAAATGCTGCTACATGGTCATATGGATCTCCCGACCCTTCGTACTTCTTTACCAGTTTCTGAAGAGTTGATGGCCTTACTCGTCTTGAATACTCATCATCAGGCCTACGGCCTCACTCTCAGTGGTTCCTCTCTTTGGTAAGGTGGTCCATATGCATCCCGAATTGGTGTGGGTCCCCTATTACCTGCCTCACCAACCCTCTCCAAAGATCCTGTTACCCATATTTCAGGAGGTGCATTTATGGGAGGCCGAGTTGGCTCCCCTACCCTTCGATTGTCATAGTGAGAGAAACGTTGTTGTGGTGTGATCTGTGGTCGCACTTTTAGTGTAGGATAATATCTTGGTGCTAGAGTTGGGCTACTTGCAGTGGTCCACTTTGATGTTGAGGGTCCCTCTCTAGTGAACTCTCGTAGGGAAGGAGCAGTTTCTCGTAGGGGAGGAGCAACAGTTTCTCCAAGAAAGGCTGTCTCTCCTGGTTTAGCTGTATTAGTAGAGAACACTTCCATGAATAATGGTTGTCCTCTCCACGTGAGCTCACGAATCTCCTTCCAATCTAAGGTTCGATATTTATTGGCCCATTTATCAATGATTCGGTTCTTGTATCCTGCAAGCTTCTCGACTACCACCATAAGTGCTAGAGGAAGATCTAGCTCTGGCAATCCAATTGTGGCATAATATCCTTCTAAAGAGTCCTTATAGACCTCTTGAAGTGGGTCATCCTGAAAGACCTGTCACTGGAATTTGTCGTACAAACTCCCATTGGTTCTCAGCCCCCTGATCCATTTTGCTCTTGCCTTTCCTGTCCCTTTCCAAATTTAGATCTACAAAAAGTAAATCATCTATGGATGGCTTTGAGGACTGGGCATTGGATGGTCCAGGCATGTCCGGCTCAATGAGCCAATCATCTCTAGACTCCCTTGCTCCGGAAGGCTTTGATAAATCTAGGAACTCACTCTTAGAGAGCTCTCCTAATTTGTCTACATGCTCTGGATGATAGGTGACTTCGTAGCGAACACCATCTCCACCCACGTACATGCTACCTTGGTCATTGACTAGAGGTGCTCTATCAAGTTCTGAGAAAAAGTCTGCAATCTTAACGAGATACCGTTGTCGTGGATCCCTAAAGATCTCAGCTCCTTGAGCATTCGTGTAGACATATTGAAGTCTCACATTGAGTGGTAACCCCATGATGTCGGCTTCAAATGGATTAAAAGATCTTGTGGGTGTCCTATTTGGGGCTAAGGGATGACTATTTGACGGCCCTAGATTGTCCATAGACAATGGACTAGTCCTGGAAAGGGTATCAGATTGGGATTCGGAAAAGGTTTCAGCAATATCTGCCAAATTTTCTACCGATTGGGTCCCACTTTCTTGCGTAGGTACTCTCTAGAAGGTGCCCTAGACCCTATGGCAGTGTCGATATGACGTCCCGACCGCAAGTGCATAAGGTCAAATTTTAAGATTTTTTTTTTCAAAAAAATCCAAAAATTTTCAAGTTGGCTCAAACTTTGCGAGAACCCATTTTGAACCCCCTCGAACACATTAGGCTAAAAAATAAGTGTATTTTTCAGGATCAAAAATCGCCTAAAATTTACCAGTTTTTCATACTGAACTCACTATGGGAAAATGGTTCCGGGACCAAAATTTCGACGATGGGTGTTTTCTAACTCCTCTCGGAAAGTTAGAAAACCTCCCAATTTTTTGTGGCAAAAAATGAAAAATTTTCCAGACTTTTTTTTTTGCGGTCTTTATGGTGCGATGTGTGGGTCTATCCGTGCAGTGCGCTGTTCACGCACAGTCGCCTTCTTTTATTATTATTTTTTTCTTTTTTGAAGTGTGTGCTCAATGCGTGTGCAGCGAATTCAATGCGTGTGCAGCGAATTCAATGCGTGTGGCAGCCAGGGGACTCAATGCGTGTCTAGCTGTGCGATAGGGAATTCGAAATGTTCAATCTTCATACGTGTGTACAAATTTCAGTTTCTCTACAGGTGCAGGTTTAACAGAGAACTAAAATGCACAAAATTAAAGATGCAGAAAACTAAGCTAAGAACAGAAAATAAAACGAACATGCAGAAAATTGAAACTGTAAAAATTAACCTCAGACAACAAAAATTATCCTCAAACAGAATGACAGAAATGCAAATCAGGCCTCTCTCTTTTGCACACAAATTGAAATTGGCAGGTTTAGTGCCTACCTCCAATCCTTCCCGTGTGTTGAATCCTTGTCGTGACCTCAAGGGAGAGGCATAGCTTAGCCAATCGCACTCAAATTGCAAGACAATAAAGAGAATTTAACAAAAGATTAGTCTTAAATAAGTACCAAAATTAGTCCCAAAGCCTGCTCTCCTATCCAACGGTTTTACAACCGATTGGAGCTTAACAAGGAGTGGTAGTGTGTGTATGGTGCTCAACTAATGTAGGCACTTACTCCCCGGCAGCGGCGCCGTTGTAGAGCGGTTCTCCCTACCGTGCAATATAGTGCTCATAGAGTACTACCGATCAACAAATGTGTTAAGAAACACAATGTCAATCCGAGGACTCGACCCGATTAGTGCATGAAGGCTTATCCCTTGTGGGAGAGCTCACATATACGAACCACCACTTGACAATTCAACCATTGGACACCTCAATCAATCTCTCAATTCCTTAAATCCACTACACTAATCAAGAGAACAAGCAATGCATGGCAATCTCTTAATCCCATTCAAACATTGATTAAATCTTAGCTTTCCCTAATGCCAGCAAACCCATAAGCGTGCATCTACTAACCCACAAGCTTAAGCAAGCATAGAATGTAACATTCACAAACCCACAAGCTCATATTGGCCATACATTTCCTTTTTGTAGCGTACGATTGAGATTCACCTGGTCATACAAACAAAAGACAAAAATGCATGCCTATTTTTTCTAAATTCCATATTATTTTCACATAAGTAGCATCAAACTTGGCCTTTAGCTATTGTCACCTTCCTACAAACGGCATCACCTTATCCTCACCAACATATTGGACCTCTATGTGTTTGGTCCTCGCATGAAACACTGGATTCTTTGCCAACTGTATACTGCTCATGTTGTCACAATGAATGACAACTTTGCCATCAATAGGCTCACACAAATCTGTCAAGAGACTCTTTAACCATATAGCCTCACAAGTAGCAATGACTGCATCCCTGTATTCAGCCTCTATACTGGATAAAGCAACTGTAGGTTGCTTCTTGCTACTCCAACTC
The DNA here is from genome assembly GCF_041138505.1 of Cibotium barometz. Classification (NCBI taxonomy): domain Eukaryota; kingdom Viridiplantae; phylum Streptophyta; class Polypodiopsida; order Cyatheales; family Cibotiaceae; genus Cibotium; species Cibotium barometz. The sequence goes on along the minus strand of NC_141059.1, from coordinate 39,027,874 downwards.
ACCACAGCACTTCCAAGTGCAAAAGCATATCCACTAGTAGACCTCCTGTCATATGAGCTACCTGCCCAATCAGCATCTGTGTAACCATGTATGTCCAAGATTTTACCACTCTCATAAAGTAGACCATAATGTGCAGTGGTCTTCACATATCTCATAATGCGTCTCACTGCATCCAAATGTGGTTTTCTGGGGCTCTGCATAAACTGGCTTACTAGCCCCACACCAGCATAACTCAAATCCGGGCGTGTGATAGTCATGTATATGAGGCTACCAACCATCTTCCTGTACATAGAAGGATCATCCAATTCCTCGCCATAATCAGCCCGCAACTTCACATTTTGCTCCAAAGGTGTATTCATAGGCTTACACCCTGTCATGCGAACTCAATGACTCATAACCTGTAATTCCAATGCCTTCAACCTTCTTCTTGCCTTTATCCATAGCACTACTCCCAGTGCTCACACTCTCATGCCTCAAACGTCCTGACCATGGACGTACAGTGCTACTCTCAGCCTCTGCTGCTGCTGGCCCAGACATAGAAGTAGAACTAGAACTTGCTTGTGGCAAGTTCACAGGCACATTTGCCTCAAGTGACTCAATGACACCCTCATCCTTTGCTTTGTACCAACTAGCAAGCTCATCAAACACCACATCTCGTGAGATGACCACTTGTCTAGTTTGTGGATTATAACATTTGTATGCCTTTTAATCCTGTGCATATCCAACAAATACACATTTCTCTGCCTTAGGATCCAACTTCCTTCTTCTTTCATCAGGCACATGTACATAAGCTATGCATCCAAAAACTTTGAGGTGTCCAATATCTGGCCTATAACCTGTAAGCCGCATCTCTGGCGTGCTTCCATGAATGGCTGCTATAGGTGTTTTGTTCAGTATATACACTACAGTAGCACATGCTTCTGCCCAATAGTAATCTAGCATGCTCTTTTCATTGAGCATCGCCCTAGCCACTTCACATATGACTCTATTCTTTCTCTCAGCCACACCATTCTGCTGAGGTGTATACCTGCAAGTCAACTGTCTTCTTATTCCATGCTTCCTCAAGAAATGCTCAAAAGCTTTTGAGGTGTATTCACCACCTCCATCTGTCCTCAAACATTTAATCCAACAGCCATATTGCTTTTCTGCAAAAGCTTTGAAATCCATGAACTTTTCCAACACTTCACTCTTCTCTCTCAGAAAGTATATCCATGTCATCCTGCTGAAATCATCTATGAATGTCACATAGTATAAACTGCCTTTGATAGATGGGTTTTGTGCAGGACCCCATACATCACTATGTACTATCTCAAGTGGCCTGCTACTCATATTTCCTTCTCTAGGAAACCTCAACCTTGCCTGCTTTCCAAACTGACAAGCTTCACAAACATGCATATTCTCATCATATTTGAATCTAGGCAATCCACTGACAATGCCTCTTGTTTGCATGTTCTTTAATCTCTGTATATTGACATGTCCAATCCTCTTATGCCATATATCAATGTCCTGTACCACATTTTTGCTTTTAGAAAACATGGCTGATTTTAACTCAGGAATTCCAGCATCCAGCTTAAACAATCTGTCTTCTTTCTTGCCTTTGGCAATACTCTACATCCATGTTTGAAGTCCTCAACGAAGCAACCATGCTCGTTGAAACAAACCTGTAATCCTCCTGTTCCACCATTTGACCACCAACTGAGGCCAAGCTCTTTGTGATAGAAGGCACATACAATACATCAGACATAGATTTTGTTTGACCATTGTGCATAACCAATGGTACACTTCCAACATGTGTAATGGCATGCTGAGTATCATCTCCTGTTTCCACATAGCCTTTCACATCCATAGGCTTCATATGCTCAAACCATTCACCATGACATGTCATATGGTTTGATGCTCCAAAGTCCATATACCATGTATCATCATTCTCAGCATTTGTCATCATCAATCCAACAACATGTTTCATAGCAAACAAATGATTTGCAATGCCATCATTACTGCTTGATGCATAATTTCCACCACCATGTTGTGCATAATTTCCACCATAATGACCACCACGTTGTGCTCTACCCCCTCTCAAATAATTCTGTTTGCGAAAACAATCTCTCGCCATATAACCATATTTCCCACAATAATGGCATTCAACATCTTGCATAGATGTTTGTTGGCCTTGCCAACATCCTCTACCATGGGGATTACCTCTGCCTCTCTCAGATGCATATCCACGACCACCTCGAGCACCATATGAAGGCTGAAAATTCTGTTGTGATGACTTGTCCTGCCATCCACGACCATTACCACCATGACCATGTGATGCGAATCTCCCCCTGCCTCTAAAGCCTCTCTGAGAATAGAAGGCCTGATTTCTGCCATTATCATCATGGCTAATGCATCCAGAAACTGTACTCCTCACACTGAGATAGATGTATCAAAAGATTTGTATTCCTTGCCAAGACCACGCAAGGTAATATCCACCAAATCATCATGCATGGGGGCATTTATTGTTGCCAAAATGCATCTGCAAACTTCTTTATTTCTTGCACATAATCATGTATGCTCCTTTTATTCCGCTTCACATTATGTATCTGCTGTCGCAACTGAGACTTACCAGCACTCGTATCTGTATCAAACATCTTTACCAAAGTATCCCATGCATCTTTGGGATTCTCAGCATCCTGTATGTGTATGAGCATACTATCAGAAATACATATAGACAGATAATGCAGCACTTTGAATGCTCTTTCTGACCATTGCTTATTATGAGCAATAACCTACTGCTGTGTAGGTTGTCGGGGTAGCTCTGGCTCTGGCTCAACACCTGTAATGAGATTCCAAAAACCTTTTCCCTTCAAGAAACTTTTAATCCTGTATTTCCATGCCTGGAAGTTCTTCCTATCTAGCTTTTCACCAACAATCTGTACTGGATTATCCGACATGTTTGCTCAATGCAAAAACACCTTGCGTACACTTCCAAATCTGTAACCAAGCCTTCCTCAGCTCAACCACACTCCAACGAGTGTTCCAGGTACTCCAAAATAGCCAACAATCTTCAAATTTGATGTAGAAAATCAACCTGTATGCATCCAAGATGAACTGACTCATGCATTCCGAGATACCTTGCTTTGATGCGCCTTCCACGGCTCCAAATCACAATGTAGTGGTGCAATCAAGTATGACACCTAAACAACCTCAATGTTGAATATCAACACCATCTGACATGTGTACATATCAATTTTTGAAAACCCCTTTCTCTGTTTTAAAACCAGAAAAACCAGAAAAACTAGTAGTAAAATGTCTTCAATATTTGTCCAAATTGAGCAACCAGGCAACCATTAGCTTAGCAATAGTGTCCACTAACTCAATGTAAGAGGAATTTGTCCAATTGTTTAAGACCAAGGATTAATTGCTCGATTAAAATCACTCTGTTTCTCTGCAACCAGTGGACATCCTATTTAATCAGCTCATTCCCAGCTAAATTAAGCATAATTGATCAAACCAACCATGCAGCCCTCTTCTCCAATGTGTATAGCAACCAATTGCTAAAGCAATTGTGAAATATACCAAGCAACCAAGTGGGAATCAACCTCCTCGTACCAAAATGATCAATTTTTTGCCCTGTTTCTCTGTTGGAGCTGCGCCGCCTGCTCTACAGGGATTTGTGGATGATTATAATACTAATTGATGATGTATTTAAGTCCCCAACACACTTGGGTATGTGTGCAACCAATCAATGGTTGGATTTTAGCCAAAACCATGCTCCAAATGCATCAAATCTTGACTCCTTTTTCTCTGTTTTGTGAGAGCTCAAAAACCAATAAATTCCACTCATTCAAATGCATTCAAATTGCTCCAAAATCAATATAGGGCTTGCATAGGAGTTGCAATACATCTCTCCTTGTCAGATACATATGTCTTTTACCAGATTCACATGTATTTCCACCATACATCAGTGTTTCCAAGCTTTAATGGAAAGCTTCCAAAAACCAGAATTTTGCTTTGCTTTGAGTTGCGCTAAATTGCTTTGTTTTTTCCTGTATCACCTACAATCCGCTCAAGGATGTTTAGAAGACCTTACCCGGTAGGCCAAGCTCTCAGATTTGATAGTATTCGGTGTGCTCCAAGCTTCACAGCTCCAATGGCAAGCTTCACAGCTTCTCTTCACGTCTTCTTCTCCCTCTTCTCTTCACTCACTCATAAACCCTAATAGACAGCACAAGGCTCTGATACCATGTTGAAAGAACGGTAGAGGGGGAGGAGACACACACACAGGAGCAAACCCTAATGTATATTGCAAACCCTAACCATAGAGGGAAGCCATCTCCCTCTCACACAAAAAGCATAATACCATAATCCATAATACACACAACACTATGAGTTGTGTCCACACACCTCTAACCCTAGCTAATGTCCACACACTATGACCAGCTGGACACGCGGTCATTTATGTCTCACACATGTTCCTACCTAACATGCCAGCACATATAGCATAGCTGGCTCACACTGACATCGAGCTTGAATCTCAACAACCATGTAGCTTCTCGCATACTTATCTAGCATTGCAGGTGGTGGCTTAACCATCTTGTAAGGTGCAGATCATTTGGAGTAACCCGCTCACACCGTCTTTAGCGATTAGCGCGACTTAGTTTCCCAAGGTCCCCAAGAGGAGGATTACTTGATATATTGCTAGTTGGGTCACATGTCCATGTCTCATACATACTACTTTCAGGGTTACTCTTCTATATATTACTCATCTAATGCCAACCAACATGGTTGACCAACTATTTAATGGATCTAATCTAGGACACACACAATATTTAATATGTTGCATGAAGCCGTATGGCATCATCAATCATATGTTCCTTAGTTCTCTAAACATTTCCATTGTAATCCATCACATAAAAAAGAGCCATAAGGGTTCAAACATATACATGGAGACATGTCCCGAAGAAGGAAAATTCTATTTCATTTGTGTTCCTCACATAAAGAAGGGCCCCTACAAAGCGCCCTACAAATCCAAAATTAGGGTTGCATTAATGGAGAGCTAATTTAGACTCTATATAAGGGCCGTTTTTTTAAACCCCCAATGCAATGCACTTGACACATAAATAGAGGCCATCAAAGTTGTGTATTGAAGAGGATGTGATTTGTCTTTCAATGTATCTAACTTTGGCATGAATCCATGGGGCTAGTATGATAGTCATCCTTTGATATGTAAACAAGAATTTAATATGTATTTTTAGATATATTATTGTCATCCTTGCATGGGTCCTTAAATAGCACAAAATAGAGTTGCATCAACGCAACCTTGACTTGTGCTCTACATGGGGCCTTTTTTTGTAATACAAGATTGATGAAGAATTAAAAATGGCTTGGTTTTTTCTTGCCATCATATCATGTAGCCAAATGGACATAGCCATCATGCCATGTGTAAAATAAACATGTAATATGTTTGCTCCGCCATCATGCCATGTGTAAAATAAACATGTCATATATTTGCTTGGCCATCATGCATGGGTTTGTCATTTTTTTAATACTTTACATAGCCATCAAATGAAAAACAAACCTTGTAAAGCTTAAATAAGGGTTGTGTTTATGTGGCCATGACTTGGGCTTTGTAAGGCCTTTTTTTAAAGACTAGCCCTTCATATCCTATGTCAAAGTCATGCTTCTTGATCTTTTTGGTGAGCATCAAGAATCCCCCCTCCCTAAATAGTGTTTGGATTGCCATCTGTGTTAGAAGATAGTATGGTGATCATTTTAATAAATCCAACTCCAAGTTCATTAAACTAAGCATTAGAACTCATATGGCAGTAGAGGTCATGAGATTATTGAAACAATATGTAGGGGATGAGATAATAACCATAACGGGGTGGTATAACTTTAGCTTTGTTATGTGCTTATGATCTAGTGGCTACCTTAGCATTAACCAGTGCCATTGCCACCTCTTCTACCACCGTCACCATATTCTCTTTCTTAGGTCTTGAATGGATAGCTTGGTTTTCAAACAAAGAATGGAGTAGCTCAGTGTGAAGCTTCTATGAGGGTGGTGAATGTATATGACAATGTTCCTAAGTTCCTAGGCATCCTCGAGTCTACATTCTAAAGCTAAATCTCAATTTCCCATCCCATTTTTAAATTTCTATATTCACATCACTTTAATAAGTGCACAGGAAGCTGTTGCTCACAAATCATGCCCTAGTTGACCCATAAAATTAATAAAAATAAAAAACCATTGAGGTCAAAACCTTCACGAAATTCCAATTCACAAAATTACACTTCACGGAATTCCATCTCACAGAATTATCCTTCACGGAATTCTAGTTCACGGCCTGTACTTTCACGAAAACACCATTTCATGGGATTAACTTTCACGAGTTTAGTCCATTTCACAAAAGAGTCCCTTCACGACCAAAAAACCTCAATCTCATGGGATTAGACCATTTCACAGAATATCCCTTCATGGTTTAAAAAAACCTACAATATCACGAGTTCAAGTTTCTCACGAATTACAGTCTCACGGCTTAAGAACCTGCACTTTCACGATTTAAGCCACATCACGGATTAAGCCATCTCATGCATTAGCACTTTCCCCAACGATCTTCAATAGCCATTATATATTTATTAAGCGCATAGGAGAACATTTGCACCAAAGCCTCACCATCGACAATTTCCAGGTACATCTCTAGATGGGGGGCCATGGTGGGCGAAAGCCTGGTCAATAGTACAACCCATCACGATGTAGAGCCCCTTCTTCTTCCTCCATGCTTCATCTCTACAAGCCACTTTTTAACACAGCTTCTCACTTTGGACCTTAATCTCATATGCAAAACTAACTAGACCTTGATCTCTTTGATAAACTTGGACTTAATCAAATTATAGAATGTTAACTTCTAGGCTGTTAGATGTTATTTAATGCATTTAGTGGGTTTGAGTATGATGTTTACATCAGTGATAATAGATTGAATTATTGTTATTTGATATTAGTTGATAAATAACATAGATATAGTTTATACTTTTTAAATAGCTCTTCACAATTTATATTGTTTTATAATTTAAATTAATATTGTTTGCTGACTAATAGATACTAAATGGATATTGAGAGGTAAAAAGTATTGAATATTGTACTAAACTTATTAAAGCTTGTTAAAATTTTCAGAGTGTTGGAATACTATATTTCATTGAATGTAGTATAAGTTTGCTAACTTCTTGCACAAGCTTGACATGCAGTATAAGTCTCATGTAATAAAAATGACTTTAGAATGCCTATTAACAAGAACTAATTTTATGATGTCAGTTACACTTGCTAATAGCCATTAGAACTATCTTAGCAAAATGTATATTAGCTAATTAGTTGTTGATATAAGATATTTCATTAAAATGTATATTAGATATTTCACTCAAAAGTTTCTTTAATAAATATCTTAGCAAAATGTATATTAGATAATAAGTTTTCCATGAAAGATATTTTATTAAAAAAATTTATTGATATTGGATATATGTTTAAAATCATTTTTGATATAATTTATAAGTAAAATAGTTTGATCAAATTCTTAACGTGCTTTTTTAATAATACTTTTCATTAAATTCGTTGAGTAATGTTGTTGATGCCATATCTTTGCCACCATCATTACCATCAATGTATAAAATAACAAGGCAAAGTGAGAATAAGAAAATGTGGTGGATACTTGCAGTGTACAAATGCTTCCTGCCAGGGCTTTCAAAGAAATGAAACTCACTGGGTTGGCCATCTGTCCAAGGTTTGTCTTGTTGGTATATCTATGGAGAACTTTGGAGCTGTTAAGTGCTTTTTCTAATGTACTCCTCCCAAATGTCTGAGTGTCCTTGCAAGCTTATTCTATGCTACCCAGAGGATATTGGTGAGCAAAAACTATCCCGTGGAGTCATCCAAATTGGGTTTCACATGCATCTAGTTGCAGAGGGTGCTGCCAGGAGCTTAATAAATGATGTAAAGAGTAAAGTAGAGAACCTGGTAAGAAAGGATCTTCAAGGGCGACCAAAGGCCATAAAAAAAAAACTAGCAAAAGAAGTATTAATGGATTCAACTTTGTTTGGACATACATCAGTGGAAAGCAATTGTTTCCTATACAAAGTTTCCCTCTTACTTGGTAGCTCGTGAGATGACCAGTGCCTCAAGTCCCTAACTCATAGTACTTGACACTCTCTCTCTATGTGTCCAAGCCTACTACAAGTGCCCATGACCTTGACTAAAAATGCTTACACATACATCTACCACATGGCCTACATCATCGGTGGCTCAGAGGTGGTTTTACTCTGTTGGGGCAGCATTGGGTTGTGGGGCTTCTCTCTCTTTCTCTCTCAGAAAAGATGTTCTAACTCCTCTTCCTTAGGAGTCTCCATGAAGTTTGCTGATGTTGATCCTTCTTCACTGGGTTTGCTGTAGCAGTCTCTAGCCATAGGTCTTGGCTTCCCACAGTTGTGGCAAGTGAAGGTCCTTCCTCTGCCCGTGCCTCTTCCTCGTCCTCGTGAGAATCCTCCTCGGGTGTAGAATGCTTTTTCCTCTCCAATTGTTGGGTCCACCCCTTTCTTCTCTTTGACCTTGGTCTCTTGCTCTAGTAGAGCTCCTTCTATCTCATGTAGCTTCAATTCTGGTAAATTCTTTAAGGTTGCCACAATGTTTTCATATTCTCCTTTGTCCACACTCTTCAGAAGCACTGCTAGTGCCTCATCATCCTCTACCTTCATACCAATGGCTCTACCAGTTGTTGCTTAATGCTTTTATATTTGTTCAAGTGTGTGGCTAGAGGTTCACTTTCCTTCATGTCAAGTTTGTAGAATTGCATTAGAAGATTTATCTTTGAATTTGTTGCTTGAGTGCCAAATAATTTATTGAGTTCATCCCATGCATCTTTTGCCCGTTGTATCCCTGCGATGTGGTCAATGATTTCATCATTTAAATTGAGTGCAATGAGTCCTAATGCTTTCTCATTCCTGCTCTTCCACTCATTCTCCCCCAAACTCCTCTGGGCATTCATCTCTTCCCTCAACTAGCCCCCATAGATTTTTCCTCATAAGCAAATACATGGTCTTTGTTTGCTATGTTGTATGAAACTGCTCCCCATTAAATTTAGCTATTTCTTGTGCCGTGCTCATGATGATGTGAAGGGGGTCTTACCTCTTAATCCAATTCAAGTTTCAAGGGCAGTTTCTACCCTTTTACAACTCAAATCTCCTGTTAAATGATGATTACAACAGATTTATCAGCATAAATTCACCAACAATTATATAAAGCCAAGTGCAATGGTCCTTAGTGTGTAAGAGAAGAAGGCAGTGGAATCCTTGTGTTGGCAATATGCACAAACCAACTCAGACATTTGTGCTTGGGCAGGGATCATTGAAAAAGAAACACCACAAAAGACTATTGGTGCAGATTTGGAGAGTCTCAACAAAGAAAGCTCTACACATGCTCTACCCCCTCTTATAGAGAGATTAAAGAAAAACCTAGAGGCCCACCTAGATGCCAATATATTGACAAGATGTTTGAAAACCAGATGGAGAATTCAGGTCTTTAAAACACTCCTTGAAACATGTTTTTTGTAGATGTTATTATTTGATAATGTTTTGTGTAGTGCTTGCAATTTGATAACATAGTTGACAATCAATATATAAATTTTAATATTTAGAAGTTTTATCATTTTAGTGTTTCTAATAACTCACATGACTACTGTTGTTTGATTATAGATGAATTATTATGTGAATTTTGTTGAAATTTGAGCATTGTGATAAGCTATGGTGGATCAAACACTAGAATCAACATCATTAACAAAGTGATTAACAAATAATTAAGACATAATTAGTGGGTAATTAATAAATAGATTAATGTAGGCATGGATACTCAAAAATCAGCAAATTCTCATTAGGGCTATGCCTCAATTTATAGAGTTTACATCAAGCATCAAATCCCACTGATTTCTCCATGATTCGCTCCACCTCTTTTCCCTGATTCTCTCCACCTCTTCACTTTTCCCAGAATATCTCCCAGAATATCTCCACACTTCCCAGAATATCTCCACACTTCCTAAATCTTCTCATGCTCCATTTATTCTCTCCCAGTAGATTCTTCTCACCTTTTCACAGGTTCTTTCACATTTACACATCCTCTTTTACAACCTCTAACCAAGGGCTTGTTCCCGCACACACCCTATTCACTTGTATTTTCAACACCTCCCCTCAAGTGAATAATCCTAGCACACCTAGACCCTATACCAAGTTTGCCTCTCCTTACTTGATAGTCCCCGACCAGTGTCTACTCCTCCCCTCAAGTTAACTTAGCACACCTGGACCCTGTACCAAGTTTTTCTCTTACTTGATAGCCCGCGACCAGTGCCTCAAGTCCCTAAACTCCATAGTCCTTGACACTCTCTCTCTCTATGTGTCCAAGGCTACTATAAGTGCCCGCGACCTTGACTAAAGTGCTCACACATACATCTATCTACCACGTGGCCTACATCATCAGTGGCTCAGAGGTGGTTTTACTTTGTTGGGGCAGGTTACATTGGGTTGTGGGGTCTCTCTCTCTCTCTCAGAGATTTTCACATGGCTCCTCACTCTTTGGAGCCTCACATCTTCTCTTTTCTTCAGTCTTCTTGTCGTGGCAGCTTCTCTCCACGCGTCCATGTCTTTCTCTTCTTTCAGTCTTCTTGGGGCAGCTTCTCTTCTTGTGGCAGCTTCTCTTCTTGTGTCCATGTCTTCCTTCAATTCTTCCTTTAGATCTTCTTCTCGGTGTGGATCCTCTTCTTGGAAAGAGATATTCTTCTTCTTTCATGGCTGGGGCCATGAGCTTGTCCATCAGGTCTTTTTGCTCCATGTGAGCAACATGTTTAAATGTTTTGCTGACAGTTCCTTTGGGCTTTTGATGTTTATCTTTTGTCATTATGTAATGCAAATCCAAATTTATGCGAGAGGTCTTACCTCTTGCCTTATTCTGGACAAGGGCAGTGTCTAATCCCATATTTACACTGATGCAATGTGCCCAATACATAATGCATATAGCATTCATTCTTATGCACATTTCCAAATGCAACTCTGGCTGTGAATAATCTTGAAATTGAGTGTAATTTGCAGGCATTAACCAAGGGTTGAATGCAAAATGATGATTTTCATAAATTTATCAGCACAATTTTACCAGAAATTACATTAAATCAAGGGTAACCAATTTGTACGGGATGGTTGGAGTATCAAACCAACTCCGAATTGCATCTGAAGTTATAGGAATCTGTATCAGATACCTAATGGTTAATTTGAACCCTCAATTGTACCAAAATATAGTGATTAGCATTGATTAATCACTGATTAGCAAATTAATCCACTGTTTTGTGTGCAGAAAACAGAGTATGCGGGGAGTCCAGATCTGGTGCCTTAGACTTCAAATGAGCTCAAATGCTTTCAAAGCCATCAATAGCAATGAGTCTAGTAGAGGATCAAGCCAAGAAACACAAGATTTGACCAAATATTGAAAGCTTAATCTCTGTTTTACCAAAGTCACCTGTAGATTTAATGAAGAGCTTGGATCTCACTGTAGACTTGATGAAACTGAATTCTGTCTTTACTAGCTTGTAGAGCATGCTTTAAAACACCTTGGGCTAAGAGGAATTAGAGTGATTCACCCTGAGTGAGTGTAGATCTAAGATCTTCTGCTGGAAAAACGTAGCCTGCTAAAACAGCGATTTCTCCTTCATCCGGCGGCGGTTTGCTACGTTGTTGGATGAGCTTGAAGAGCTATGATACCTATCATGTGCTAGAAGGGTTTGGGCTAATTTTATGTGTGCAAGGAGAGGGAGCTCCTCCACTGGCTGGGGGTACAGAGGTGAGTTGAAAAAAGAGGAAAAATTATAATTTTCTACTAATCCTAATTAGCAAGATAATGGGCTCACAAATTAGCATGGCTCTGATACCATGTTGAAATTTAAGCATTGTGATGAGCTATGGTGGATCAAACACTAGAATCAACATCATTAACAAAGTGATTAGTAAATAATTAAGACATAATTAGTGGGTAATTAACAAATAGATTAATGTAGGCATGGATACTCAAAAACCAGCAAATTCTCATTAGGGCTATGCCTCAATTTATAGAGTTTACATCAAGCATCAAATCCCACTGATTTCTCCATAATTCACTCCACCTCTTTTCCCTGATTCTCTCCACCTCTTCACTTTTCCCAGAATATCTCCACACTTCCTAAATCTTCTCATGCTACCCTTTATTCTCTCCCAGTAGATTCTTCTCACCTTTTCACAGGTTCTTTCACATTTACACATTCTCTTTTACAACCTCTAACCAAGGGCTTGTTAGTGCACACACCCTATTCACTTGTATTTTCAACAAATTTTGGTATAAACACTAGGTCTATGGTGTTGTTAGGGAAGTGTTAGTCAATCCATATGTATTTGGATAGATTACACACAAGGCATTGAGAAGCTTCAGATTTGTGCTCTGCATGTGCCTCTGTACCTTTCAGCAATTCACATAGAACGGACCTATGTTACTTGTACCTTCGAGTCCTCTCATTGATCGAAGGCTAGATATATTTCCTAGTGCGGCTTTCTCATCTATTTTAGGATTTTTTGACGAGGAGGCCCTCACGGTCTACTTTGTCCGTGCCATTTACAAAATCGAACAGATGGCTCAAATGACTAACCAAGAATTTTTTTGGATAAAAAACACTACAACATGATAGACAGACATCCAACACATTCAATCCTCCACATTACATTATACTGAATTCACAATCAATAAAATAAAAAATGCGCAAAATTGGTTCAAATAACTAACAAGGAAAAGATTTTGGGTAAAAACGATTACAAGGCGATAGGTAGACATCCAACGCATTCAATCCCCCACATCATGTTGTATTGAATTCACAATAAAGGAAACTCCAACACAAAAAATCATCTCAAATGACTAACAAAGAACTTTTTGGATAAAAATCACTACAACGTGATAGACAGACATCCAACATATTCAATCCCCCACATCGCGTTGTACTGAATTCACAATAAATAAAACAACAACACACAAAGTTAACTCGAATGACTAACAAGGAAAAGAATTTGGATAAAAATCACTACAATGCCATAGATAGACATCCAACACATTCAATCCCCTACATTGCATTGTACTAAATTCAAAATAAAGGAAACCCCAATATGCAAAATTGGATCAAATAAATAATGAGGAGAAATGTTCGATAAAAATCACTACAACGCGATAAGCAAACATCTAACACAGTCAAACCTATACATTGTATTGTAAAGAATTCATAATCAAAGAAACTCCACCATGAAAAATAGACTCAAATGACAAACAAAGAGAACTTTTTGGATTAAAAACACTACAACGCGATAGGAAGGCATCCAAGACATTGAATCCCCCGCATCACGTTGTAGTGAATTCACAATCAAGGAAACTCTACACATGTTAAACACTTATTTAACTAGTACGTGTACCAAGCAATACAATGCAAGGGAAGAACCCGTACAAATGTGTAAGGCGTTGTCCTCGCCTTGTAGTGATCGTACTATAGGAAGAGCAGAGTGTTGCATTTTTTTTTCAGTCTCTTGGGACTCCACGCGCAAGAGGCATGCCATAAGAGGGAAGAAGAAGACATGGCGCAAGTTATTAAACATTGGATTGAGAAATGAAAACTTACTTGTCAATAGAATGTCATCCACAAGATTGAGTAGATGAGATGGCATAAAATGAAGAGCAGACCATGTCGATGAAGATAGATAAAAATAAGACGTGTTATTTAAGAAGAGCTCATCGCTAAATTCAATGGTTTAGGGTTTAACAAAAGAGATCACAACTTAAGTAGGTGTGACACGGCATGATGATGGGAAGTAATGGCATTAGGTGCACGTTGCGTTAGGTGTGATGATGCGGCATGATGACATCAGAAGTAACAGCGTTAGGTCATGTGGCATGCAATGATGATGATTGAATGCATGAGTAACACATGTCTATCACTCGTGTGAAAGAACGTGGGTGGCCACCAATGTATGCTTGCCACGTGTAAAGGCCGTGGGATAAAGCACTCCCACATGCATTATTTATAGCATGACTTTCACAAACTCTTGGCTTTTTTTTCCATGTAACTATTTTCTTATACTCTTGCTCCTCTGCAAGACTGGGTGTTGGAACTTCTCCTATCTATAATCTTCCCGATACTAATTCGTGATAGTATCCAATCCTTTACAAATTTTAAGGTGATTTCTCAAATCTTAATGCTCTTAGAATGTTCTTTTTCATAATTGAAAAATGATTGTGAGTGTCATTCATGTACCTATGCAAATCATGTATATTGCAATTCAATACAACACAATATAAGGCTTCACTGTTAGAATTATTGTATCTCATTTGTCCATTCGACATTTTATTTTATTGGCCTACGATCGGTCAATTCCCTTTTGTGGATATATAAGTGACCCCTACCCCCTTTGTAAAACCACCTCTTTGATGAATAAAAGTTGTTCATCAACCTCTCTCTCTCATCTCTCTCCTACACTTTGCAACCTGAGAGCTTCCGCATGTGTCATTTTGACATGGTATCAGAGCCTGAGGCTCTGTGATTTGGGTCAAGGCGAAGGAGAAGTCACACGTGTGCCTGCATTGTGCATCTCAGCTACCAAGGCGGGTTGCTGTAGTACTTGCACAGAGAGGCTGAGCGGGCTGAGTACTAGGTAGTTGGTGGCAAGCTTAGCAGACAAGCTGAGCATTAGCAAGCATCACCAAAGTGAGGGCAGGAGAAGGGCTGACAGTAGCTTGTGCAACCCAGAGAGGGTGTGGGAAGGAGGTGCAGCCCTTGAATATAGCTTGGATGGCAGCTTTCTAATCTATTGGCGGGAATTCCCTCACATGCTTCAATCAGAGAGAGGCACATGAGTAGGAGAGGGGGCTAATCAAAGCTCCCATAAGGTGCATTGGACCCATTTGTTGGAGTTCAAAGCACATGCATCTAGCACGGAACAACTTGACAACACTATGGACATGATGTGTGCACGGTTCATTATTAGCAGACTATGGACATGATGTGTTCTAAGTTCATTGTTACAGGATTTTTGAATGTGATGTGTTCACAGTTCCATGAATGGGAATCATGGATGTGGAGGTCTCTACAATTCATTGTTCTACATGAGGTAGCTGAAGCTCAAGATGGCATTTTCTTATGAAGACTAGTTGATTGGTGTGTTTTTTGAGGGGTATCAAGTAACTGCAATGCTGAGTGTCCATGGTTGCATCTTCATCGACTTGTCTTGATCATCTATGCCCACTATGAGCTACAGAGGGGGTGTTAGAATTATTGTATCTCATATGGGATAATTTGTCCATTTGACATTTTATTTTATTGGCCTACGGTTGGTCAATTCCCTTTTGTGGATATATAAGTGACCCCTGCCCCCATTGTAAAACCACCTCTTTGATTAATATAAGTTGTTCGTCAACTCTCTCTCTCTCCTACGCTCTGCAACCTGAGAGCTTCCACGTGTGTCATTCTGACATTCACTTGCCAACATCAACCATAAATCGTGTTGTATTGACTTGCAATATAAAAGGTTTTTATAGTGTGAATATAGAACCCTACAACCGATCTCCAGCCCATAATCACGTTTTAATGAAAAGCTGTAGTATCGTGAATTTTCATAGCTGGTTATTAGTGGTTGTTGCATATTTGTGCAACATAGACCTTGTATATTGCAATACAATACAACATAATGTAAGGCTTCACTCGCCAGCATTCACCCTAAATCACGCTATACTGACTTGCGACATACAAGGTCAATATAGCACAAATATGGAAATAGGCTAGACTCATGAGCTTTTAAATCTAGTTTTGAGTGGTTGCTACATATTTGTGCAACATAGACCTTGTATATTGTAATTCAATACAATGCAATATAAGACTTCACTCGCCAACATCCACAAATTCGTCTTGGGGGTTCTATGTGTAAACACAAGGTTAATTGAGGTATTGAAGTGGTTAAACTACATGTATATGATTCAAACTACCTTGTTGAAACCTTATATAAGTGTTGGAGAACATAAGGAGTGGTTAAACCACATGTATATGATTCAAGCTACATTGTTGAAGCCCTATACAAGTGTTGGAGACCATAAGGAGTGGTTAAACCACATGTATATGATTCAAGCTACCTTGTTGAAGCCCTATACAACTGTTGGAGACCATAAGGAGTAGACAAAAGTGAGAAACAATCAACTTATAGAGTCTACAAACCATGTCATTCAAAATAGAGTGCATCTCTCAACGATGTTGAGCTTCGAAATATATGTGTACAATCATGAATGGATGGAGAATCAAGTATAATCATCATAGCATGTATTTGATCACTTGTTGGTTTAAGATTTCGAGATCAAATTGTTGAGCAAAGAAGTAGAGCATGGACAATTTTAACTGTGTATGAAAACAATGAGTTGTCTTTAAAAAATTGAAGCAAGTTTTGAGCTTATATGTGTACATGGGAGCATGCATGATGCAAATACAAGTATCTGGACATGTGTATGATGTGGAGAATGTATTTCGGATGTGTATGAGGTTTAGTCAATCAACAACTGTTGTCTATTTTGCAACACTTGCTTGAAAAGAGAGAGTTCTTTGAAAGGGTAGAAACATGCTTTATGAAAGGGATTGGTTGCTTTCAACCAAGATTTAATCAAAAGCAAATAGGTTTTGATTGTAAAAGGTGGGCTTTAGGTGCGGTGTAGATGTGTGCAAGTTTTCATATTCTACCACTTACTCATGTAATGGGTTTAGTTCTACTAGACATTTTGACCAAATATCATGCCTTCTTAATGCAAGAATTTTCTAATACTAGGTTAGAGTACTCCAATGATATGTGGCTGGTTCATTGGGGCTTTTCCCTTATTATGCACAAGTTTAGCCTTGGGTTCTATGGGACCACTCTCAGTGGATGACTGTGTGATGAAGTCATTTCTTCATCTTTTTGCTTCTCATTTGCTTTGGATGGTTACCTAATTGTCACCCTTGACTTTGTGCTTTGGAACACCGTTTCTTTTTGCCTTTCGTGGAAGATACACACTTATTTTCCCTTGACCTCTTTCAAGGTTACAAGTCTTGTGTTGTTATTTAGTCAACGTGGGGTGTTTTGAACTAGGGGCCTTTGTAGCCTCCTTCACAACATGTTTCTTTTATTTTTTTCTTGTAGTTACATTTGCATCTTGAGTTCTCCACATCATAATGAACACATGTTGTGCTTCTGAATTTATAAACACCGCCAAAGAAAGCACTCGACAAATTGTAAACTACCATGGGTATCACATGATGATGCATAAAAAGAATTGGAAAGTGCTAGCCTGAATGTGCATCAACTTGTCCAGCCATGAATCCTGAGTTCTACATGCTATCTAACCTATCTAGCCATGCATCTTGAGCTCTTCACATCATAATAAAAACATGTCGTGCTTTTGAATTTACAAACACCACCAAAGAAAGCACTAGACAAATTGTAAACTACCATGGGTATCACATGATGCATAAAAAGAATTGGAAAGCGCTAGCTTGAACGTGCATCAACCTGCCCAACCATTAATCTTGACTTCTACATGCTATCTAGCCATGTGTCTTAATTGTAAAAAACACATGATGTGCTTTTGAATTTACAAATATTGCATGAGAAAGCTTCAAACCAATTGTAAACACTGAAGGTGAGACCCATAGGATTGGATGATGGGGCTAGTTCGTTTCTATGGAATTGGTCTAAATGGAAAAGGATCAAACAAGTTTTTAAAAATGTACCTCATCTTTAGACTAGAAGGAAAAAATGGGGCCTCCAATTTTTCAAAAAGTAGTATTAATTGGATGAAATTATGAGGAAAATACGTGTTTAGAATTGCAATTTTCTCTTCAACCCATGGTGAGAAGGATTCACACCTAGGAATAAAACAGTTTGATGGGCGCCCCTTTCGATCAAAATGAAGTACACCCAAATGTTACAAGTTTCCACTATTTACACGTATTTAATGCTCGAATTCACTATTTTTGATGGGCTCTTCAAAATTTAAGAAGTATTGGATGGTTGAAATGCCAACAAAAAAATCATACTTGGAGAAGAGGAATTTTACTAAAAAGAACCTTCAATTGACAATCATACCAAAGAGAACATACAAAAAGGAAATTCAAAATTTTTAGAAATCCTTTCATTTCACAAAGGCAGGCTGTGTAGGAAACATTCAGCGAGCCGAAGCCGACGAGCTTCATCAGTGACAGACGAGGAGTCGGGCACACCGGTGAGGTGGAAATTAACTAGTATGGCCTCCGTTAGCACTGTTAATGGTTTTTCTGACTAGAATTTCATATAATTGTAACCATACTGCTGTCTCTGTGTGTGTGTGTGTGTGTGGGTGCGTGTGTTTTCTCTCTGGAAAGAGTTACAGCCTGTGTATGTCTCTTTGTAGTATTTGCTGGGTTCATAAGCTCATGTGGGGTTCTGGGTTTTTTTAGATAACATGTTCACAGCCCATGCCTATGTATGGCTCATTACATTATGGTTAAATTTGTCATTAGACAACTCTTCCTAATGAGGATAAGCCTATCTATGTAAGCTTATTCCACATAGATAAGCCCCATGGCAGGCCGCAGTTTTGCACTACTGCCATCATATTGCCATACCATATGTGGGGTTTTTAATGTTGTGAGTTCTCTCTCAGCATGGGTTGATGCCGGCGGATGCATGTTTGATCAGTTTCTGGATGTTTTCTCATTTCATGGTGATTCTAATCTGTAAGAAGTTTCTCACCCTGTGTATGTATGGATGAATTAGCATAATATTTTTACACGAAGCTTGGGACTTGCATTTCAAGGGTATCTCACTTCAAGAGCCACACACGTTAAGTCACTTGTTGCCTGGAAGCAGTGTGCCAGGTTGGGTTCTTATGTGCAGTTCCCTTTTGAACTGTACATTTTGCGACATTTTATAAGACTGTTTTTGTTTTTTGCAATCAGAGCTAATTTCTTTTTTTTCAGAATGATTTGAAAAATGATAAAGGATCATAGTTTTACTAGATAAAAGTTGATGGTAAAGAGGGAACAGCTGACTAGAGAGGCAGAGAAGTGAGGGAAGAGAGGCCGGCCTAAGAAGAATCGAATATCCAGATACCTTGGTAAGACAGTGGTGCCGGGCCATTGATGAGGTCCATGCGAAGGGCTTCCCACATCAGAAGCTTTTTCTGGTGGGCACCCAGGACATAAGCTCTCTCTTCCAAGTTTGGAATCTCATCCCTGTTGTGTCTCTTAAGTTTTTCCCTCTAAGCTTTCCCCTCTTGTGTTGCAGTTCTTATCGTGCTTTTGGACCGGCACCTACAACCATAAGTCGTGAAGGCTCTACAGTACAGCAAGGCTTTCTATTACACACTCAGAGTGCTCCGAGTCTTAGGCAAGTGCTGCAGCAGAAGAGCGAGGGAGGAAAGGAGAAGGATAAAGATGAAGATGATGATGAGGACATCAGCAGTGAGTCATCCCATGCCCTGTCCAGTAACAGTTTGCTCCTGGAGCGGATACGAGTTCCACGGAACCAGTCTGTCTTGCCTGCCCTTCTGAGCTGGATTGAAGCAGGAAATGAGCTTGGACAATATCAGATGAAGGCCGTCTTTACAAGGTTGGAATGGCAGAAGAAATTCACACAAGCTCTGGAGGTCATCCCTCTTCTCCTCCTCACCTTTAGAATCTTTTGTTTCTCTGTGTCTCAGTGATGTTAGTACATGCGATATTGCGCTGGAAACTCTTATGAGCCAGATCTAGCGATAGCCTTCTCATCATGGATGACCAGTGGGTTTGTCCTGCATCTCCAGAGAGAATTGCTAGAGACACAGCCCATTGGCTTTTGTTATCCTTCATCTTGGCTGCATAACAAGTCTAGCCTTTACCTCCAGAGAAGTGCTCTTTTGTATAAGAATATGACTACGGAAGTTAATGACATGGAAACAATAAAAAAATGCACTTACTTTTGGTCTACTCTGGCATGAGACTTGGATGTATTTTTTTCATGCTTTTTCTGACAGTAGGAGCATGGGACAATTTTGTCACGTTGCTAACTATGCTAACCTTCTTACGTGACAGGTTTTTGAGTGGTTATTGAAGGAGAAGCCTTTTGAGCCAGTGGAGCGTCACTATGCTCGCTGGCTTTACTATGTGGGTAAAGTCCATGGTCCTGACAAGGCAGAGGAAGCCTTGTCACTCCTACCAGTGGAGTTTCAGAGAGAGGTCACCTATTGCAGGCTCTTTGACATCTATCTAGAATACCACAAAGTAGATGAAGCACAAGGCATTATGAAGAGGATGAAAGATCAGCAGATAACCGTACCAGTCTATGTGTGCAATAATCTTATCACATTCTATGATAAAAACAGACTCCAACATAGGATTCCTGTCCTGCTGAAGGAGATGGAGGAGGAAAACATAGCATTCAGCAGGCACACATACAATATCCTCTTAGCTTGCAGCTCTAGAAACTTTGATATGAAAGGTCTGGAGGAAGTTTGGGGCCATCTGAAGGCAGATCTGTCAGTGAAACCTGACTTTGTATCCTATTCAACTCTTGCATCCGCATACTTCTTTGCGAGTTTACACAAGAAGGCAGTATCAGCACTAGAGGAGGCAGAGAAGCTTCTTCTGGAGCATTTGGCATCAGTTAAAAATCTGATGACTTTAATCTCATTGCATGGATCACTTAGAAAAGGAGAGGACGTGGGACGCCTCTATCAAAAACTTAAAGATATGCCAGGTCAGATATCCATTGCCAGTTATGTGTGCACCATTGAAGCCTACGGCGAGGCTGGATTTGTGG
The DNA here is from genome assembly GCF_041138505.1 of Cibotium barometz. NCBI lineage: Eukaryota > Viridiplantae > Streptophyta > Polypodiopsida > Cyatheales > Cibotiaceae > Cibotium > Cibotium barometz. The sequence goes on along the minus strand of NC_141059.1, from coordinate 39,007,015 downwards.
ACTGTGCAGAAGGAGTTGTGAAGGAAATGGAGTTGCAAAGGGGATGGCACCATCTAGTTCAATACAATGCCCTTCTAGGGGTTTATTGTAAAAAAGGTATGATGGAGAAAGCAGAGGAGGTTTTGAAGAATTTGTTAGCGGCAAAGCACAAGCCAGACACGATCACACACAGCTATTTGCTTCTAGGTTACGTGAAAACAGATCAACTGGAGAAAGCTATGAAGAATTTCGAGAAGATAGTGATGGCAATCAGAAGCCTTGCGTTCAACTGGGAGGCATTCGTATCGAGAGAGTGGTTACTAACTGCACATTGTGTTATTGGTTTGCTTGCGGCGAAAGGTGATGCAAAGCATGCAAAGTTACTGCTGGACGAACTGGAAGCTGCTAAGTTTCACAAGTTTCCAAGGGCTTATCAATTCATTAGGCAAGCATATGAGAGGTCGTTTGGGTGCCCCTTGCTTGACCACTGGAAACAAGTTGGTCACACATAATTTAGGCAAGGGAAACACACAGCTTGTGGGCATGTAGTATCCGTTGGATTCAGACTTTACTGCTGGAGTAGAAGCGTCGTGGGTTAACAACTGCCCTTCCAAGGCTGAAGAAATGGCCCTAGGTTATGGCTATGTGCAGCTGGCTTGACGACCTTTGACTTTTTGCAATGTTATGTCTATGGTGAGAAATAGGAGAGTCCGCAGCTTTTTGGAAAAGCATATGTGCTTTCATCAACTTAGATGTTTTTTGTGTCATTCACCTTTGTCAGAAAATGACATGTTGTAGTGATGCAACAAGATCAACACGATTAATATATTGCTGCCAAAACCATGTGGGTACAAGGACTATTCTCTCTTTCCACCTGTGTGGACCCTTCTGTTGCTAGATGACCTCTTACTCTCAGATGGTTCTCATGAGTGAATTGTGAATATAAGACCCCTGAGGCCCATAGAAACTAAGGGGCCTTAGAAAGGTTTACAAACAAACATGGAGCCCACAGAAACCTACCAGCTTGCACAAGAGGCACTGTCTATGTAGCCCAAAGCAAGAAAGCTAGAACTTGGGCTTTAAGGAGCTATCCTTGCCACCCTCTCTTGAAGAACTTACAGGAGATTTTGAAGATAAGGATTCAAACCCTGACTACTAAGCTCAAAAACAAAAGTGTGTAAAGAAGTCTTTCTCTCTATGGCTAGTAACCTCAATGACAAGTCAAAATCCTTATGTACACACCTTTCTCTTAATACAGGTACAGGGACCATTTATGTGCCCATTTAAAAAAAGTAAATTTACATGACAGTGGGACAGTGATAAAAAAAGTAGTTTATTTTTTATGACCAAGAATGAACTAGTGTTAGAGGCAGACCGAACAATTCTTATAGCAAGTGCGAAGTATCATCGAGGCTATCAAGTTGGGATCATGGCTCATTTACTGGGTTTTTTAATTAAGTTAATGCTTAAGATAGGCTGCATTTGGTTAATGTTAATTATGGAGGATTAGTGTAAATTGGTTGTGCATATTCTTTTGTAGATTTATTTGAACTAATTTGCATTAAAAATGTGTAGTAAATCAATCAATAAAATTGGATTTTGTAAGCTTTAGAGAGAAATTGCCTTTTTTGCACAAATACCTACTTACCAAAAAATGGGACATGGAATTGTAAGTTGCATTTGGGTGTGTATACTAGTTAGCAATGGTTTGTAAACCCATATGTGTGTTGAGGTTTCAAAAACCTTAAAAAGAGAAAAAATGCTCATATTGATGGTGTTTTGGGCAATTACCCTTGTTTCAAAGCATGGAGAAGTAGGCGTGTGGAAAAAACAAGAGTTTTAACTTTTACTGCTTGGGAGGGTGTATTGTAGGGTACAAATCTTAAAAACCGTATTTGGAAGTGTAAAAGTACCTTGGTGGTTGTCTAGTGGTGCCTATACACACACACACACACACACACACACATACACATTTTGCCTTGTCCATTGGCTAAAAGTCCACATTGGAGGTTGGAAAATCTTGAAGTTTGTTTTTTGTGTACTTCCAGGTGTGTGCGAAAAACTTATGAGTTGTGTCTGAGTGGGGGACTCAACATAGTGGTAACCATGGCTCGATAAAAGCATTTTTAAAACTCGGACAAAATAGGGACATGCTTATAAACTAATTGGTTTTCTAGGCTAAATTTGCATATTTTGACTAAAAACTAGTAAATTTGAATAGTTTTTTGTAAGGACTTGATATATTTCTAGCCGATTTTTCCAAATTTCAGGTGGTAAAAATACATTGAAATGTCGAGCCTTGGTGGTAACATGGGAAGGCTTAATTTTTAACGGGCACACATGTCCTTCAAAATCGACAGGTTTGGTGAAATAAAACAAGTTCTTTTAATTTCAGTGTAATTTTTGACGGGTTTGGTAAAATAGGGCAAGTTTTTTTTGGGTATTTTAGTGTAATTATTGAGGGGCATTTTAAAATTTTGAAAGTAATTTACGACGTTATTATATGAAAAACATATATTATTATATGAAAAACATATATTAAAAATCTCAAATCAGCAAAATCCTTTGTAAAATCCTCAAATTTCCGTTCCTTTGTATCTTCTTACAATAAGAAAAAAGTCGGCAACATTCCTTTGTATCTTAATGTTAACAACTCTGGTTTAACATTACTTTTCAAGCGTGGCTACGCTCATTGTAACTCATCTTTTGTAACCGCGCAAAGCGCTTAATGATATAAAAGACATGGGATAACCGAGCTTATGGCTTGTGTAATGCTGGTCATAAAAAAGAGTTGTACATAGAGCTACGAAGACTAGTTTTGGGCCCCCAATTGTAAATGGGCGGTCGACCATTGTAAACTATGAGCTCTTGTATTAAGTCATTTTATGAAATATGAAAAGGGACAATCCCATTAGTCTCATTGGATTTCTCTCTCTCTCTCTCTCTCTCTCTCTCTCTCTCTCTCATGAGCTTGTGGATGCATGCTTGCTTGCATGCTTGATTGTTGGTTGTGTGTGCTTGTAGGGATGGTGATGCTCTAGCTTCTCCCTCTTCTCCCCTCTCTTTGCTCTCTACCAATCCCTCTTGCATGCATGTGGCATGAAATGAAGGTTGAGCTTTCCATAGGTCTCTCCTTCTTGCTCTCTACCTAGCTCTTGATTCTCTACTTGGGTGACACAAGTAGAGGTGGAGTGAGTCCCTAGGGGCTTCACATTCAGGAGCTAACTCATTAGGGTTGGCTAAGTGCCCATTTTCGAACTCGACCCTTGCATGTTATTTCTCTTCTTCTCTCCCTCTCTCTTGTGTGCAAGGTAGTATGTTAGGATTAACGTCTTTGGCGCCGCTGCTGGGGATGCACTTAGTGCCTGTCCAGGAGCAACACTCTGCCTCTCCCACACACTCATAGAGAAGCCTTGATTCGAGGCTCTGCAACTTTATCTTGGGAAACACACAGTTAGAAGAACCACTACCCAGGGAGAGAGGTATGGAAAATCCACAAGAAAGTGACCCCACACCATCTCTAGATCCTAGAGCGAAAATGGGGCAGAGTGAAAGCCATCAGACCCAGACTCAACCACCAATTTGGAGAGCCATGCCTGTCTCAGGAGTGGTTGATTTATACAGGGCCCAAGGACCCATACAGAACCTAGGGGCAGTTCCATCTTCTCAAGGACTTGAAACATCATACCAGAGAGAAAGGGTCTACCCAGGCCCATCACATCTGTCCAGTCCACCTATATATCAATAGTATCCACTAAAGGGAGCATACCCAGGGTTCACATGGGACCATAAGGGACTCAACCTAACCCACTTGTATATCAATAGTATCCACCACAGGGAGCATACCCAAGGTATCACATGGGACCACAAGGGGCTCAACCTAACCCACTCATAAGATAGGGGCTTCCAATGGTGGTCTATTATCCACATGGCCCCACTCCTCCTCCTATCAATCTTCAACCAACACCCACTCCAGCCATGGAAATAGGGAGGGGGTGGCTATGGGCATCACACCCCCAGCACCAATGCAATCGGCACCAAGACCCAGAGTAGAGCAGAACAAATCCGCAAACATCTCAAAGCTAATCACTAAATTCGTGGGACCGGAGACCCCATACCACATTTGGAGATGTTCAACCAAATCTATGAAGCCTTTGGCCATGTGGAAGATCAAGTTAAGGTGAGTGCCTTTGGCCTCACCCTCAACGAAAAAGTTGGCCAATGGTTTAGGTCCTTGAAAGCTGAGGACAAGGCCACCTTTAATGAAGCCTTGAAAGAGGACTTCAAGGTAGGATATTCTCGTCAAGGTATTAACATCAGACAGAGGGATGGTGAAACCATCTGAGACTATATCAACAGAGTCAGATATCTCCACTTCCGTTGTAGTGCCAAAGACAAGTTCTCTGATGAGAGATTAATAGAGAGATTTATGAAGGGTCTAGATGGCATACCCTTACACAGTTCATTGTATGCCTTGGCCCATACCTCCCTTGAGCAATGTTGTAGGAGTGCTATAGACTTTGAGGATAACTTCAAGGGAACACGTTCCCAAGAACTTCATGAGGGTACATCAAAAGCCTCATTCAAGTCCATCAGTACAAAATCTGATAGAAAGAGCGAAGAGTCAACTTCTGGACAACAAGTTGAGCTATTGGCCGCTGCATTAATGCAACAGATGACCCATCATGGGATAACTGGGATTCGGGTTAGCCAACCCCATCTCTATCCGAAGAGGGAGCTTGTATGGTGCCCAATTTGTCAAGCTAACCATACCAGCACGGAGTGTCCACATTTGTGACCCCATCCCACCCTCTATTACACATATTTCCAACGATGGGGCAATCACGAAGTCATGAAGGGCTACCATTGCTCAAGCCCGTGCTCTACCTCGCGCCTTGCTTGCAAACCGCAGGCAACCACTGGCTTGCTCTCCACAATGCACCTCAACCAGGCCAAGAAGTGGCCCAAAGAGGAATTCTTAGGGTACTTGAAATTCCCTTACCACCCTCGGTTCTACCACCTTAGCCCCCATTGCCATGAGTTGCACTTTTATGTCAGCTAACCCTAACAAAAATCTTCGAAGAAGGAGATGAGGGGGAAGTTCCAGAAGTGCCTAACTACGAAACCCCTGAGCCAACCAGTCCACCCTCTCAAATTCTAAGCCACTATGTGATCGAGGGTGACCAAATGTACCCAGTGTACTTAGCCACCCAATGCCACGGGCAGAGACATGAATACAATGGCAAAACGACCACCTATGCAATGCTATCATTGTGCAGCAGGACCTCACCAAGTGGTTGAGTGTCCTATCAAGAAAGGGATAGCAAGTACCTCAGTAGGTGCTCCCGCATGGACCCCTTTATGCGTTGGGTGTGGAATTGACCATATGTATAAAGATTGTCCACAAAGACCTTGAACAACAAGGAAGACTCGTGAAGCTAATCCCAGCACCAGCATTAACCTGTTGAGTGTAAGAGTCAGCTTTATACACACGGTCCCTCTCAACGCCGTAACCAGACTGCAAAATAGACAAAGGGCTACAGCTCATGCAGCAAAGGCGTCCACCTCACAAGACCAAGGTCAAGAAAATGTCCCTAAACAAGCATGAGCAACTAGATACTCAAGAAAGAAAACCAGAAAGATTGACAAAGGAGAGAGCCGGGTAGTTATTAAAAGTGGTTCGGAAGATGGCACGACAACACATGTATCAACTTCTTCCTCAGAAGAGGAAGATCTGCTATGCTTAGTCGCCCAAGCCCGGGAACTGATTGACACTAACCAACTCTCCTGAAGAAGCTTTCCGAATACCCTAACCCCGTAGAGGAAGATCTTCTATGCTCAACCGCTCGAGCTCAGGAACCGATTGACGCTAACCAACTCCTGAAGAAGCTTTCCGAATACCCTAACCCCATAGAGGAGAAAGAAATACCCTTGGCAAAGCCCAAGAATTGGTCAGGGGGGGACTAGCACAAATAGAAGATGAGCCTCCTACCTCTTACCTTGAGCTATGCCCTTCTATCTCCAACTCCGACCCACTGAAGAGGCTTAGGTATATCCTATAGAGTTCCCAGACCAATGACCCCCACATAGGCCAACAGAAGTGGAAACTCCCACTGGAGCAGCTATCCCCTAGCAAGGAAATCGAGTAGCTGAATATCTTAGAACCTAGGGGATGACCATCTTAAAAGAACGGATACAGAAATCCCCATCCATATTCCTTACACATAAGAACTTGAGATTAAAAGCCAAGGCGATCTTCCTCACGGAACTGCCTCTGCTCCTAGAGACATTGCTAATCTCTTAGAACCTTCCACTTCCACTCTTAGAAGCTTCCACTTCTAAGAGTGCCAAAAGATGAATTCATAAGAAGAAAAAGCATGTCCATGTTTTAGCAATGCAAATACAAGGTCAAATAGACGATGAGTCTAACTCATCATCTTGTGATTCCCTTCCATCTATCCCTATTGATGAGGATCTAAACTTTATAAAAAGGCTACCGCAAAGGAAGCCTTGAAGTAAAACCTTAACTATTGGCTAAAAGAGTGACTCTTTATCCAAATCATTGAAGAAAAAGAGAATCTCAAAGAATCCACATAATTGGTAATACAAACACAATTACTATACAGAGTGTCAACACCTTTAACCTATACCTAATTAGTGGTGTGGTTATTGTGCTCATATGGGAAACCATGATATTAATGATTGCTGCATATTGCTTTGAGACCAAATCAGATAGTTGTGGAGCACTTGCATCAGTGCCCGCTCCACATAGGTCATTTGACTTACCTCCTGCACCACCAAGTGTAACCCCTAATCTAGTGTAAACAAGGGGAGGAACTAGAACCTTGGAGTTGCCACCACCAGTGATGTCGAACCCTTACCCAAGAACCACCTTTTGAGATGACTATGGAGAGTCTCTAAACACCTCAATTTTTCACAAATCCTCTTGGATATTCATAATAATTCCAATCCCTATCGTCGGCACCTTGCTTCAAGGTATCCCAAGCTTATGGAAAGATCTGAAGGACTGGATGGAGGGATGCCTCGGGGCAGCAGGCATGCAAGAAACCATGGAGCTAGACAGCTCTAATGAATCCAAGGAAGATGAGTTTGTTATACCCCACAAAATCACTCGCACCCCCCCATTGTTCAAGAAATAAGACAATACTTTGAAGGTGACGAACTGAATGCGGCCTTTCCGATAACCTTCGATGGCCTCCAAGTCACAACAATCCTTGACGGGGGAGCAAGAGTGAGCATTGTTACAAAACAATGTTGGGAACAACAAGGAGCACCCACCATGGATGACACCACATTGTTAGTCAAACTCACTGACGGAGCCACAGCTAGACCCATTGGTCTATTGAAGGATCTGAAAATAAAGATCCGTGGTAATGAATTTTGGACGTCATGTCGTTTCTTATGAATTCATCCTTGGGCGAGGTCATTCATGAGGGAATAAAAAATGATCCACGATTGGGATACCGACCACATCTACATTCGAAGGAAAGATCAACCTACGCACGTGGAAGGTACATCCAATGAGTGGTAGACCCTTCGCAGAGGACTCAGTAACAACAACTAGATCCATTGCAGTCCATCTATGTCAAATGTGCCACAAGACATTAGATGATGAAAAGGATAGTGAGGAGTGTACACCTCTTCCAGAATCAGAAGACTCCAAGAATTGGATGCATATCCAATTCTCCGAGAATTGGATGCATATCCTTGCCACCCTGGACATACTTCCTACACGCACTGGCACGAGGTTTGCTAACGGCAGATGGGCAGGAAATCACATCTCTTTACATGCTTATCTTAGCATACTTGCCTAAGTAGACACTTAGGAACATGAACATGCCATTAAATCGGAACCAGCAAGGGAAAACCACTCACACAGGACGCGCAAGCCAAATGGATTCCCTGGGCCAGAGCGCTATGTTTTGCCTGACGATTCAGATACTCATTGGTCAAAATATGTCGGGGCGGTTGAAGCATATGACCACTTCAACCAAATATGGCAAAGGAGTTTGCAAAATAGCTCCCTTCTGGTCCACACGACCAACCCAGGGCTAGTAGAACCCATTGATCCCAAACCTGAACCAAAAAAGCTTTGCCGTTCTGTGCGTAGAGCACGCAATAAAAAGTTAGCGCTGGCAAAAACAAGAAGCCAAAAGGCTAGTAAACGAAGAAAGCGTGAGGGCAAAAGAGACCAGACAAGTGCGCTCTCCTAGATACTCGGGCTAGTTACAATTTGATATCTCACAAAACATGGTGTGCCCTTGGGTAACCTTCACTGAAAGATACCCCTGCCACAGTCACAAAAGTGGCATCTCAGGAAGTTCGTTGCTTAGGCACAGTCACCCTTTTATTCCACATTGGAAATAACCCCTTGGAAGGTAAGTTCTATGTGATGCCTGCAGGAACCATGTGCAAAGAGATCCTCCTCGGATGGGTTTGGATGGGACACAACAGGTGTAACATCGATTGGGATGTGAGGATGACCACCTTACAACTGGCCTCTGGCCAAGTTATTATCCTCATGATGATGGATGGAGAGCCTCTACTACTCGCTGCTCCCCCATGCCAAGAAGTCCCTCCTCCACCCCCCACCATCATTCCATCTTCACACCCCCACAAATCCATCCCACTCAAAAAGAGGCCGCTCATCACTCCAAACACCCCGCTGCCTCTCACACCCTCACCACCACCACCCTTGGCAACAACAGCCCACTCTCACATCTCAAAACCCCAACACACTGCTGGCCCTACACAGAAAACTAACTACACTAACATTTCTAACACCACTAACAACAACACACAAGGCATGCCTTCTCTCCACTGGGTTCCTAAGAAGATCCTAAAAGTGCAAGGATATTATGAGGGCACTTCAACTTTGTGGATACCTCGACGATCCACCTCTCACCCTCATACACAAGCACCCCAAGCTCCTCGTCCACCTCATTGGCAACCTATTCAACAACCACAAGCCCACAAGGTACATAAAAAATGCTAGCCAAAACACTCTCCAACACCCCCACTATCCTTAATCACCACCCCAACCTTGCCCACCAATAACCCTCAGTGGATCTCGAAACATCTACTACAAGCCCAACATTTTTATGAGGGAAATCTCCACATTTGGATCCCCAAATCACCACAACCCCAACTCCCTACTCGTGTCACCACGTAGTCAAACCACCCTTCCAAGGTGGCCTTTGCCAAAATGACTTCCGAAGAAAAAGGAAAGAAAAAGCTTCACGATGACACTCTGACCCCCATTCTGTCGACAAACCTTATTAGTGATATACCCTCAACGTCGGCAACTCCTGCACTGCCTCGGAGTACTCCAAATCAAACCTCAACCTCATCTCTTGTTTCAGGTACTCCCTTGTCACCAGCCTCTGAATTGGAACCTACTACCTCGCCATCACCTAATTGGAACCAACTCCTCACTTTGGCAAATTGGGCACACAATCATTACAAAACCTGCAAACGGAGTGCTGGTTGCATAGCCCAAGGGTACAAAACCTGATTCAGGGTGCTCTCAAAAAAAAGAAGAAGAAGAAGAAGCCATGGATGTTCCAGATTTGCCACGGCCGTACCATTCACATCCCCCTTTGCCACAGCCGCGCACCCTTCAAAACTTCAATTTTTCCATGGTCGTTCTCCAGATCTGCCACGGCCACACCAACATTCACTTCAATTGCCATGGCCGTTCTAAATGTGCCATGGCTATTCCAACCTTTTATTCAACTTGCCACGGCCGTACCAACCCCCAACTGAAGTGCCACAACCGTACCATTCCACTCCTGTGTTGCCACGGCCATACCGAACACAATCCCAATCTGCCACGCCCATTCCATCTTCAGCCCATTTGGTTTGGTATGCCCGTTCCAACCGATGTCACACCCGTTTGCTAGAGATGCCACACCCGTACCATTCAAGTTGCCATGTAAAGAGAATGTGGGGGAGAGGGAGAGCTTCAAACCCTATTAAGCACACACACACACACACAAGAGAGAGAGTAAGACACAAGAGAGAGATGGATAGCTGAATTTTCTTCTATCTTCTTCTTCTCTACTCAACCAACATAACATAAAGATAAGAGTACACACTATATGGGTTAGTACTCAACTACTACAATATACAAGGGTCGGTCCATAATGTGAACCCAACTAAATGAGCTGGTGCTATAACTATGCCAGTCTCTAGTAATCCAAAATGGCTGTCACACAGCCTGTCATCCCACTGGCTGCATATCACCCATAATCTCACCAACCATGCCAGTGGTGTAGATGCTGAAGCTAACACCCAAGCGGGTCATTAATGTCCGTTGTAGCACTAGTTGAGCTCGATATCTCAACACTCCCCCTCGAGCTCAACTCCACACACTGCACTCCAAGTAAACTTCTAAACCTATGAAGCTTCTCTGTGCCCAATGCCTTCGCCGTGAAGATGTCAGCCACTCCCTGATCCTCTGTGTTGACATATACCAAATCTACATCTCTTGCTCTAGAACCTTCTCCCTCACAAAGTGATAATGCACCTCAATGTGCTTCATTCTAGCATGATATATTGGGTTACTGGCCAACTGTATGCTGCTCATGTTGTCATAATATATGATAACTGCCCTATCCACGGGCTCTCCCATCTCACCAAGTAGCTTCTGAAACCAAGCTTCCTCGCCATAGTAACATCCGTGTCCTCTGCCTCTGTACTCGACAAGACAATTGTTGGTTGCTTCTTACTGCTCCAACTCACACCAGCACTCCCAAATAAGAACATTAAACCACTAGTAGATCTCCTATCTGCAATACTACCATCCCAATCAGCATCTGTGTACCCATGCAACTGTATCTCTGTACCATCCTCATAGAAAAGTCCATAATCAACTGTGGACTTTATGTACCTGAGGATCCGTCTAATTGCATCCAAGTGTGGCTTCCTAGGGGCTTGCATAAACTGACTCACAAGTCCAACAACATAGCTCAAGTTTGGCCTTGTAGATCAAACTACCCACTGTGTGCCTATATGTAGTGGGGTCCTCCAAAAGCTCACATGTATCTGCGGAAAGCTATGTGTTCTGCTCCAATGGCACTGAAATAGGCTTACAGCCTGTCATACCATACTTAGACAACATGTCCAAGCCATACTGCCTCTGCAATAGCAAAATGCCATGAGGTGATCTCACCACCTCTATGCCCAAGAAATACCGCAGCTCACCCAAATCCTTCATCTCAAACTTTTGCTTCAAAAGCATCCTGACATCATGTATGACTGCATCACTATCACCAATGATAATCAAGTCATCCACATAGATGACTAATAGCATGATCGCTCTATCTGTCTTTTTCACATATAGTGAAAAATCTACATTGGATGTCTGAAATCCAATGGTAACAAGATACTCCCCGATCTTGTTTGACCATGCTCTGGGTGCTTGCTTCAAGCCATACAAGGCTTTACGTAACCTACACACAAAATCTAGATGTGCATCACTCTCATAACCTAGTGGCTGCATCATGTACACTTCTTCTTGCAAATCACCATGCAAGAAAGCATTCTTTACATCCATTTGATGTAAAGACCCACCCTTCGTTGTAGCCATAGCAATGAAAGCTCTCACGGTTGCCATTCTTGCAACCGGGCTGAAGTCTCCACATAGTCTATAACATAAGTCTCACGGTTGCCATTCTTGCAACCGGGCTGAATGTCTCCTCATAGTCTATAACATAGCCCTTGGCAACCAATATTGCCTTGTACCTGCTCACTGAACCATCGGCATTGTGCTTAACTTTATACACCCACTTTGCCTTCTTTTCCTTAGGCAGCAAAGGCACTAACTCCCATGTTGAATTTGCATCATCCAATGATACCATCTCCTCATCCATGGCATCTTCCCATTTCTTATTTCCAAATTGCTTGCTCAAAGCAAGTGGCCTCAACCTCCTGTATTTCTTTTACCATGTAAGCATAATGATGGGCTGTATATCCATTATATCTCAACCTATTAACAAGGTATCTGATCCTCGTAGACCTAGACCTACGTACACTTGGATCACTGCCAGGTGTCCTCAAAATAGCCCTGGTTCTCCTTACACCCGGAGTAACCAATAGATGGAATGCCAAGCTCCTCATCAAGGCTCTGCTCAGAGCCACTAGAGTCACCATCCACATATGAGTGACCTACTAACAGATCAGGCACAAAAGGTTGATCTACCTTTTCCTTCCCTTTCCTTGTTACATGTGTACCTGCATCATTCCTCAACCTGCCTAACCATGGGCTAACATTGGATCCACTGCTTGAGGACTCCCCCCAGGTCCACTTAGCACACCTATGATTACTGCTCCACATGTGGTGCAACATAGGACATGGATAACATGTTTGTAAGTTTCTCAAAACCCTATTATATGACCTATCGTTGGAAAGCGCTTGAAAAATGGAATCTAAAGAGCTATAAAGCGCTCATTTTGGATTAGTGGTGTTCAAGTTATGGTTAATCCAAACTTTTGACCATGTGTCCCAAACTTGTGGGAAATTCCTATACTCCCCAATATGGTGTTTTTTAGTTAAAAGATGAATTTCCATGATAATTGAGAAAAGATGGATTTGAATTAAATTCTAATGTCAAAAGATGAATTTCCATCATAATTCTATCTAATGAATTAAGGTTGAGAATTTATGTGGGAAAAATAAAATCTTGGATAATTTAATTGGTAAAATCACTAAATAGATATTTACCCAAAAACTAGATGTTTAGTTGAAAGTAATCCTGGTAGAACTAAACTGAATAAATTTAGTTAGACTACGTGAGGTCGGACAGTAAACCTAATTGTCCTTCTCTCGATGTGAATCAGACAAAAACTTCGTGACCAATTCCAGTTACTAAATCCAAAGAATAGACTATCAAAACTAATCTAGTTTTTCACTGACCAATCTCACCAAGAATCTAGTTAGATAAATGGATAAAATGACGGGTAGATTACCCTCATGAGAGATCAAGGATCCTCATTATGAAACTGAAAATTATTGGAAAAAAGGATCTTTGGAACCAATCTCAAATTGGAATCTCACTTGCATTGGAAACTCTGTTTTTCATTCAAAGGACTGTTTTACGCCAGAATGCTGGAGGAAGCATTTGGCTTATGTTTTTCTAAAGGAGGTTCGTTGGAACAGCCAGCGGGGAGTCGTCAAGGGACCTTGCCAGCGGCAAAGCCTGCCAAGGTCTTGACCAGCCTCGGTACGGTTAAAATGGTGCGCTTTCAGTATGATGGGCGAGGGCCGATGAAGCGGTCGCTGAGTGAAGTGCTAGGACACCTAAGGAGGATCCTAGAGGGTTCTAACCAGGTGATGCACGGGCTCGCGGTTGCTAGGACACCCAAGCGTACGTCGAGGAGGAAGATATCTGATAGACAAAAAGAAAAGGTTTTTGGGAATAAAAATTTGATATTGGATCTCGTTGTGGTTGGCGAGCTGGTCTTCAACGGAGAGTTCAGTTGATGCATTTTTGTAATACAATTTTGTAATACAATGGACTTGGAATTTTGGAAAATGATGACCGAAAATATTATGATTTTATTCAAAGATTGTCTTAAAGCCAGTCAAATCTGTTATAAACGGTAATTTCATATTGGGTGTGTATATGGTGTGCCTATTTGATTTTTGTATGAATCGTCGGCTAGGGGGCCTGGGAACTCTTTTCCTCGGTACTACCCGGGTAAAAACCCAATCAAATCTTTATAAAGGAATCCCACCAATTCAGTGGTCGGGTGGTTGGCTAACCCATGGGCCGGATGGGATCGGAGGATTCCTGAGAAACAACTAGATACGATTAGTTACGTTAATCATTTTAAATCCTGAGAAGACCTTGTTCTGTGGGAAGGGATCATCGACTGTGCCTCGGAAATGAGGAAAAAAGGGGTGATTCCATGGACCAAGTGCAAGTCTCTTCTTGATCTGACCATGTGACTTTAGGCTTGGTCAGATCAGTTTAATTTAGTCAAGACTTGACTCGTTAGAGTCATCTCCTAGTTAAAATATTTTTCACCTTCTTGGCGGAATCGCCCGTGTTTTTCGGGCGAGGGGACATCCGCGGGTGAGGTCCCGAGTGTGCAGGACCCCCGCCCCACACGTGGGAGGCCGACGCCGCTTCGCCGTGGGCAAGAGCCCTGGAGCAGGCGGGCGGGGACCTCACACCAATCCATAAGCAGTATAGGCTAAGTAATATTTACTCCTTAGTGCATAGACTCAAGGGCCCTACCCAAAGATTTGCAATGCTAATTGCTTCTCCAAAATCATGACTTTGTCTACATTCCACCTGACGGGATATGCCCCAAGGTATCTGGATAATGTCTTAATTGCAAACAAAGGAAATTCTACATTGTCTTTTGGGAATTTCTTATGGAATATAATGAATTGTGTAAACTTCAATCGGTTTATGTACTCTCCCAGTGCTGAGTCCATTTCGAGTCCTCCCACGCGTTTGCCTACTCCGCGCCTGAGAAACTCATCCTCAAACACAACCAACTGCAAAACAATATTGTCGATGAGCTAACACAACAAATAGAATAAGCTACTCAGCACGATAAAAAGTAATTATTAACAAGTAAACACACCTTTTGATTTTTGTCATTAACAAGTAAATCATCTATCCATATATTAATTGTTGAGTTAGCGTCCTGGACCGCCGATGAGGACGCCCCTTCCTGTTGCGTGACGAGTGGAGATCAATGCAAGGATGCAACAAAAAGATGCAAGCAGGAAAACAAGTGACATTCTTATTTAGGGCTCTTATAAAGAGTTCCAAGTTGTAGATGAGTGTGGGAGTGGGCTTAAGAATAATCCCACATGGGAAGTTTTGGGAGTTTTAGAGTTTTTGTATAAAAAGTGGCTCATTTGAGAGCTTATGTACACATTGGGCTAAACTCATGTTGGAGCTCTCTTGAGACTAGCTCTCCCTCTTTTTCCATAGAGGTGCAAGCTCTTCTCTCTCCCCATCTACATTATTGTAAGTTCTTTTTTTTGTTAATTCAATGCAATGAGTTGATGTTTGTCTCTCTTCTCATGTCAATTCTCTAGTGTGCATGTTTCTTATATTGATAGCTTCAAGGTTTGTGTGCATGCTAGGGAAGTGAGTGTTTGAGAATGAAGAATGCTTTGATCTTGTGTATGCAATAGCTTAGCTTTCTTCTTGTTTTGGATGCATGAATGAGTGGGATGATGAGTGAGTGAGCAATAGCAAGATTGAGCTTGTGTGTGTGTTAAGTCTATGTCAATGGTAGTAGTATTCTTAGCATTCTCTCCATCAAATGGATAAGCTTTTGTGCACCGGTACGGGTTGAATCCCTAGCTCCGAAAGGGATGCAAATCCCATTGGATTGCTACATGTGGATCATACTACTCTTGCTACAAGTGAGAGAGTTTTCCATCTCTCCATTGGCGCCGCTGCTGGGGAGAAGACTCAAATCCAGTTGAGAGTGTGTGAAGACCACCACTATTTCCTCTTTTGGTTGCAAAACCATTGAGTGATTAGGTTAAGTTCGGGTGTGCGATCCCGGTGTGAGTGGATAAGGTTAGGATAAGAAAAACCCATTGAGCGGTTGAGGTTTCTCCCGCATTGTTTTTTATGTTTTATTGCTTTTATGCTTTTTCAAGTACCGTTCATTAAGCTTATCTTCATTGTTTTTTGTCATTTCATGCACATTCCCCCATTATTGCGCAAATTCCTCGTGCTTTTTGAAGCACTTGATGGGCACGCGGATGAATCCTGCGGTCCTTAGTAGATGGTGGGGTAGGTTTGAGTTTAATGATTAATTCATGGAGATTACTTGTATAACCTCTCTCTCTCTCTCTCTCTCTCTCTCTCTCTCTCTCTCTCTCTCTCTCTCTCTCTCCAGAACGTAAATCAATAGTCTTTGAACTAGCCATTATAAAGTTTTTTTTTTAAACAAACACACAACCGGCAGTGGTTGGCTGCCTGGCTGCCTGGCTGTGAAAAAACAAAGAGGTGGCCGGCGTGGAGACTATGAAGACTAGCTGTGTGGAAGCGTGGTGGCAGCTGGCCGGCGAGAGGCAGCAGAGGCCGACGAATAAGAAAATGGGCCGGCAGTTGCTAAGCCGGCGAGAGGTTGGAGTTGTGGAGGCGACCAGCACAGCTGAGGCCAACGAAAAAGAAGAGAGGCAGCTGTGGAAGGCGACCGACGGTTGGCTGCAGCTGTAGAAGGCGCAGCTGTGGAGGCGAGGAGGAAGCGACGGCTGCTGCTGTAGAGCGGCCGCAAGAAGGCAAGGCGGGGAGGTCCAGGAGAAGTGGACGGCAGGGAGGCAACTGGGTGCTGGCTGAAGCAAACGAAGGAGGCGACTGGCCAACGAAGAAGCAGAAGGCGACAGCCAGCTGTGAAGGAGGGTGCCTGGCTGTGGAGGAAGCGAGTAGCAGAGCGAGAGGTGCCAGCATGGAGACTGGCCGGCGTGGAAGCGAAGTGGCCAACGCAAGAAGGCCAGAGAGAAGGCGGCAGCTAGCTGTGAAGGAGGCGAAGCCAGCATTTGAATGCAAGGGAAGCATTGAAGGCGCACCCTCAGCACACGTGGAGAAGAAGGAGCTGGCGAAGAAGCATTGAAGGCGAGAAGGTGCACCCGCAGCGAGAAATCCGGAGCCGACGCCGGACGCG
The DNA here is from genome assembly GCF_041138505.1 of Cibotium barometz. Lineage (NCBI taxonomy): Eukaryota > Viridiplantae > Streptophyta > Polypodiopsida > Cyatheales > Cibotiaceae > Cibotium > Cibotium barometz. Next base: position 38,990,368 of record NC_141059.1, on the reverse strand, counting down.
ATAAGGATTAAGAGGTTAGTATTTTTTATTTTATTTTTTTTTTACATTTTTTATTTTTTATTTTTTATGTTTTTGTTAATTTTCATGATTTTTGTATTTTTTAAAAAAAATAAAAAAATAAAAATCGTAAAAAGAAAAAAGAAAAAAACCATAAAATAATAAAAATAAATTTTAAAAAATAATTTTTAAAAAAAATAAAGAAAGAAAGAAAGAAAGAAAAAATAATAAAAAATAAAAAAATTATGTTTTATTTTGAGTCCATGTTTTTTGCATAATCTGTATTTTTTTAATTTTCTGTAATTTTTTGCATAATTTATATATTTATAATTTATGTGTTTTATTTTGAGTCCATATTTTTGCATATTTTGCATCTTTTTTTAAATTTTTGTAATTTTGTGCATAATTAGTATTTTTTTAGCGTAATTCATATTTTTGTGTAATTAGTAAGAAATAAAATAATAATAATAATAATAATAAAGGATAGGTATTTATACGCATATTCATTTTAGTTGCATTTAGTGATCAGGTAGGGTAAAAAATATATATATATATATACATAAATATATATATGTATATATATAAAACAAAAAAACAAAACAAAAAAAATAAAAAAAATAAAAAAAACCAAAAAAATTGACCTTATGCACTTGCGGTCGGGACGTCTTATAGACTCTGCCATAGGGCCTAGGGCACCTTCTAGAGTACCTACGCAGGAAAGTGGGACCCAATCGGTAGAAAATTTGGCAGATATTGTTAAAACCTTTTCCGAATCCCAATCTGATACCCTTTCCAGAACAACTAGCTCATTGTCCATGGACAATCTAGGGCCGTCAAATAGTCATCCCTTAGCCCCAAATAGGACACCCACAAGATCTTTTAATCCATTTGAAGCCGACACCATGGGGTTAACACTCAATATGAGACTTCAATATGTCTACACGAATGCTCAAGGAGCTAAGATCTTTAGGGATCCACAACAACGGTATCTTGTTAAGATCGCAGACTTTTTCTCAGACCTTGATAGAGCACCTCTAGTCAATGACCAGGGTAACATGTACATGGGTGGAGATGGTGTTCGCTACGAAGTCACCTATCATCCAGAGAATGTAGACAAATTAGGGGAGCTCTCTAAAAGCGAGTTCTTAGACTTATCAAAGCTTTCCAGAGCAAGGGAGTCTAGAGATGATTGGCTCATTGAGCCGGACATGCTTGGACCATCCAATGCCCAGTCCTCAAAGCCATCCATAGATGATTTACTTCTTGTAGATCTAAATTTGGAAAGGGATAGGAAAGGCAAGAGCAAAATGGATCAGGGGGCTCAGAACCAATGGGAGTTTGTACAACAAATTCCAGTGACAAAGGTCTTACAGGATGACCCACTTCAAGAGGTCTATAAGGACTCTTTAGAAGGATATTATGCCACAACTAGATTGCCAGAGCTAGATCTTCCTCTAGCACTTGTGGTGGTAGTCGAGAAGCTTGCGGGACACATGAACCGAATCGTTGATAAATGGGCAAATGAATACCGAACCTTAGATTGGAAGGAGATTCGGGAGCTCACGTGGAAAGGAAAACCATTATTCATGGAAGTGTTCTCAACAAATACAGCTAAACTAGGAGAGACAGCCTTTCTTGGAGAAACTGCTGCTCCTCCCCTAAGAGAGTTCACTAGAGAGGGACCCTCAACATCAAAGTGGACCACTAGTAGCCCAACTCTAGCACCAAGATATTATCCTACACCAAAAGTGCGACCACAGATCACACCACAATAACGTTTCTCTCACTATGACAATCGGAGGGTAGGGGAGCCAACTCGGCCTCCCATAAGTGCACCTCCTGAAATGCGGGTAACAAGATCTTTGGAGGGGGTTGGTGAGGCAGGTAATAGGGGACCCACACCAATTTCGGATGCATGTGGACCATCTTACCAAAGAGAGGAACAATTCCCACTGAGAGTGAGAGGCCGTAGGCCCTATGATGAGTATTCAAGACAAGTAAGGCCATCAACTCTTCAGAAACTGGTAAAGAAGTACGAAGGGTCGGGTGATCCATATGACCATGTAGCAGCATTTAGGCAAGCAGTTCGAGCTGAGCAAGTGACTGACAAGCATACTCAAATTGAAGGATTTGGGCTCACTCTTGAGGAAAAGGCCCTTGCTTGGTTTCAGGCACTAGAGGCTTCAGACAAATCTTCTTTACGAGTTCTGGAAGAGAGATTCATTGCTGCTTTTTCCTTGATGGGGATTCAACATGACACAGTAGCAAACATCTACTCTTTCAAGCAAGGCGAGACTGAGAGTGTTAGAGACTGTGTAAATAGAATGAAGCAGTACATTAATCGTTGCCCAGAAGAAGAGAAGCCAACCCAGAGTCGATTAATTTCTCTCTTCTTAAAAGGACTCAAAAATTCAACACTGCATACACATCTCTATGCAAAGAAGCATACAAATTTCAATGAGTGTTGCCATGATGCTATGGATTTCACAGATAACTTCAAATTCCAAGATGGTACTGGCCCTGAGGTGAAACCTAGAGATTAGTGGGGTGATGACCAAAGTTCAGGGTCTAGCGCACTAGTAAATCCAGACCAGATAGCTAACCTAGTACTAAGGAGATTGGGACAAACCTATCGCCCACCCATGCAACCACAACAATAGCAGCAGCGAATGAGGAGTGTACTACCTACAGGTCCTCATCTTTATGGAGCATGTGGCGGTAACCATAAAACCGAAGAATGCAATACCTTTTCTCCTCTAGTCACAAACCAACCCCCAAAGAAGTGGTGCCAGGCCTGTGCTTGGAACTTTACCCACACCACACAGGAATGTATTCGCATTGCAAGAATGAGACAGGAGCGTGAGCAGCAAAGGGGTGGAGTGACTCCACAAATGTATCAACAGTATACTAATTTTGAACGTAAGCCACCGATGGCACAAGAGCAAGCACGACCTATTCTTGGAGCTCAACCTCCTGCTCCTGGGACTGCTCCTGTGAGGGTTGTTGACTACGACAATTCAAATATGTGTAGAGACTTGGTAAACCCAGGCTATGTGGAGGAGGAATATGCATCATATTCATCCAAAGAAAATCTCTTTGAAAGTCCCGCATATCCAAGCCAAGCATTGGCTCAACCAGGGGAACAAAATTCTTTGATGTTGCTAGGCGGCTACCAACCTAGGACTCCAGGCCCCTCAGGCCAATGGCAGCAAAGGAAAGTAGAAGCCAAACTAATGGGTCCCTGTTATGAGTGCGGAGAACCCCATTGGGCTCGTGATTTTCCACATGGCTCAAGGCAAGCAGCTCGATCCAATACAACAGTACCACAGTTTCCACCAATTGAAAGATATTGTCTAGGGTGTTGTGTAGAACACTTCCCAAAGGATTGTCTGCTGAAACCACATGAGGAAGGCACCTCTCAACCCAAGGTCTCACTCAATTTTGTAGGGGCAGTTCCGTCGCCACCTTCATCAGAGAATGAGGATGTCGTGCCACTTAGAGTCATGACTAGATCACAGACACGAAATGCCGAAATGCAAACTGATGAGACACCTCAAACTAGGGATGCAAAGGCAAATCTAGTGGACAAGACCCTACATTTCAATAGAAAAAGAACCACTAGGAGGAAAAAGAACTGCAACAAGCAAACCAAGAGTGTATCCACTAGTTCTCAAGAAGTCTCTATACAAAACATGAGGGATCAAGCTTTTACATCCCAAGAAGTGCATGAGGAGCATCAACCTCAACCTGGGCCTAGTGCTAAACAAGATGAGGCTAGTACGACCGAGGATAGTTCTGGGGGTTCTGTTTTTGTGGATAAGGTGAACGAGACTCTAGATGCCATCATCGATGCTCATAGAAGTCACATTGCAGCTTTATCTGAGCTACCCAAGAAGCTTCAAGAATACCCAAACCCTCGTGAGGAGAAGATAAATCTAGCTGTACATCAGCAACTCATTAGGGAAGCTCAATCAATACTTGAGGGCCCACCTCCACCTATTACTCGGGGCCCAACCTCTCTTAAGACAACATTAGAAACCATACCAGAAGTGTCATCAAGGCGGGAAATGAAAAGTGAGCTCATCTCACAATCTCAGAGCGAGAAGTCTGCAACAATTGCCACCCCATTGAAAGAAGGTATTCTGCCTCCACCTAGTCTTGCCTTCCCATGCAATGATGAAGTCATTGATGCTAACGAGGACATGGCAAATGAGATGTGGGCAGCAGTTCATGAGAAAGTTAATGAGAATATGTCCTCTATTATTTCACCTCCATTCTCTGAGGTGGATTTTACCAGGAGCACAGAAAACAACTTTAGACGCCCAAGCATCCACCAGGAGGAAGTTCAAACAATTGTTTCTCTTAGAAGTAAGCATACAATGAAAACCTTACCATCATATTTGGGAGAATATGAGAACTGTTCTCAAACCTTGAGGATACCCTCCATGCATAGAAGGTTGACAAAGGAGATGAATATGGGTATCGTGCAAGCTATTTTGTCAGCACCAGTGGCTTGTACCTTACCTTTGCTTGATTTGATAAAGCTTCGACCTGAGTTGTGGAATGATATTGCCACATGTTTGTCAGAGCAGGTATTGCTACAAAAGGGTCACCATCATTGTACTATACACCCTGAGACAAAGCATGTTATGCCAGTTCCTATCAACAAAGTAGGAAAATTTTGTGAGGACGATCAGGGAAATGCTACCCTTCCATTAGAAGTGCGAAAAGTAGCTTCAACTGCAATACTTTATAGTGGTGCAGGAGTGGGCATTGTGACAAGGTCCATTTGGAAAAAGTGGGGCAAACCAGCTATTAGGAGTACCAGGATGCGCTTGCAGCTAGCAAATGGAAGCTTAGAACATCCCCTTGGGCTACTTGAGAACATATTGGTCACCACATGTGGGGTTGAATATGAGCACACCTTTGCAGTAGTGGATTTTGGAAAACATCCAAACTATGAAGTGATATTGGGTAGACCATTCATGCGACAATTTCAAATGATTCAAGATTGGGGATACAATTATTTGTACCTCCGACATGATTCTGTCATCACAAGGGTCAACCTAAAGAATCACTCATATCGTGATGTAACAAGGTCTCCAATAGATGAGTTTGATTCTGCTTCATCTGAAGGCTCAAGAGTTACATTGTCAGATGGGCGAGAAGATCTGTGGATGTGTGGAGCCTCATGTAGGGATTTCAACATTGAGAGACTTAAGGGTAATCGAAGTGTATCAGATGAGGCATACATTCCACAACCCTTCCCTGAGCACTTAATTGATCCACTAGAATGGAGTCATGTCCTTGCAACATTATCGACCTGTGCTTTACCTAAGCCAATTCAATTTTGTGACTCAGATGGATATGACATTATTCCTATACGAATGGTACAACCACGTGACCTTCTAGATGTTTTGTACTATGGGGATGCATCCACAACAGCACTGCATGTAGAGGAAGTCTCTGCTACTCCACGAGCTTTATCATGTCAAAAGGGTGGTGTTTCTACCTTACACAACCCACTTTCAAAATCTGCTCTTGAAGCTCCAACATAAATGATGTGGATAATCGATGAGTCCTCAAGTGAGGGCCATGGCTGGCATGTTCCAACTACTCTAGTCACTGCTCAAAGAAGGCCAGGCAAGAAGGAATTATCAATTTGGCTACCCAAAGATGCGTACAAACTGGTACCATTTAGCCTAGTTGCTAAGCCTTCTAAAAAACACATCTTTCCCAAGCCTAAACCTCAGATTGTTACTCGTTGGGTCCCAAAGCATGTTCTTAAAGCACAAGGCTATTATGAGGGTGCAACAGCAATTTGGCTTCCTAAATGCCATGGTTTGCTAGGGGTAAAAGAGTGTATCAATAAGATTCCAAAAGCCACCCTTGGTTTTCCATATCAGTGTGTAAGGAAATCAACACAACCTCTTCAAGATAGGATAGGTGGTTGTAATAGCACCTACAAATCTCCTGGTGTTGACCTTCCCAAAACATGTATTGAAACACCAGTTGTCCCAAATTCTCCTTGTTACACAATTCCACCATCAACTTGTGTACCTAAGACAAATCCAACTTTCCATGAGGCTCCTTTGAGCATAGATTCTAGCACTTCAATGCCTAAATCATCTTATCTTGCTCAAATTCCTCGACAATCGCTAACCTTCCCACCTCTTAAGAAGGACATACCCAAAACCAAGGGTAAGGCATTAACACTACAATTGAAGCTCTTCGGTAGATCAGTGTTTGAATAGTCTCACATTTACTAATATGGTTCCTTATGCCTTTAGAGGATTGTGTTCTTTTTGAGATGATCTCCACCACCAGTGCAAGGGTAAGCTCAGTGACTCCACAATAAGATCAAGAAGCCAGGGCACTTTTCTCCCACTGGGTTTTTTTCCCTCGGCTATATTCGGTGATTGGCACCAATAACAAATTTTATTCCTTTCTTTTCTTTTCTTGTTTGTTAATAACCATTTTGCAGAGATCTCAGCTAAACAAGAGCATACAAACACGCCCCAATAGTCCACCTACCGTGCACACAAATTAGGAAGGGGGGAGACATGCAATACCTACAAAGAGCAAAGAGAAGCAATCTACACAACATCAACGAGCACTACAACATGTGTATTCAAATCATAATCTTTTGTTCTTTATGTGCTTTTAACTTTTGGATATATTGTTTGCATGTTCACACACAGTTGGCTGGTTTAAGTTTTAAATTAGTTATTAAAATGTGGTGAGTGATTTCTAGATTCTTAGAGGACTTAGTAGAAGGTATTTCTATTTGAAGACGGTGTAGGATATATACCAACGGAGTATGCCAAGTTCTTATGCTCTCGAAGTATATTAGTTATCCCTAGTGGTAGCTACCTCTTAGGCCCTGGGCTAGGTGCTAGGATTAATAAAAAATTCACGAAAATCATGACCTAAAAAATATATACAAGTGAATCGAGACACGACGTGTCTACAGCCATGTGGAATGCTTGGTAGGACCTTGGGCTGTCTCGCACCTGAGGGCCGATGCCTTGGCTTCCATGGAGTGAACACTGACGTCTAAAAGCTTCAGAAAAAGACCTTCAAGGACTCTATGGCCTTGACAGATGTTGGTAGCACTCTGGGGTACATTATGGACCCTTGAGACCGATGCCCTCATCTTCATGGGGTACTCCTTATAACACAAAAGAAAGAAAAGGGTCTGTCGCCCTTGAGATACTTAGCGGCCTTTAGATTCTCTTGGCGGAGGTCTCTTGGCCATTGCTTGGGTCTCATTGGGATGGAACCTTCCTCTTTACTCATCTTTTACACACACATCAAAAAAAAAAGGTCCAATCACCATTGCTCATATTTACGAGTAGGTTTGCCACTTAGGAATAACTTAAATACTTGTAGAACATTGAGACTACGGTCATAACCTGTGGTGTGGGAGTGGGCTTAAGAATAATCCCACATGGGAAGTTTTGGGAGTTTTAGAGTTTTTGTATAAAAAGTGGCTCATTTGAGAGCTTATGTACACATTGGGCTAAACTCATGTTGGAGCTCTCTGAGACTAGCTCTCCCTCTTTTTCCATAGAGGTGCAAGCTCTTCTCTCTCCCTCTTTTTTTGTTAATTCAATGCAATGAGTTGATGTTTGTCTCTCTTCTCATGTCAATTCTCTAGTGTGCATGTTTCTTATTGATAGCTTCAAGGTTTGTGTGCATGCTAGGGAAGTGAGTGTTTGAGAATGAAGAATGCTTTGATCTTGTGTATGCAATAGCTTAGCTTTCTTCTTGTTTTGGATGCATGAATGAGTGGGATGATGAGTGAGTGAGCAATAGCAAGATTGAGCTTGTGTGTGTGTTAAGTCTATGTCAATGGTAGTAGTATTCTTAGCATTCTCTCCATCAAATGGATAAGCTTTTGTGCACCGGTACGGGTTGAATCCCTAGCTCCGAAAGGGATGCAAATCCCATTGGATTGAGCTACATGTGGATCATACTACTCTTGCTACAAGTGAGAGAGTTTTCCGTCTCTCCACTTCCTTTCCCATGTGTGAAATATTAAGTCTTTGCTGAATAGCCTGAAATTCCCCTTCAGTGGGAAGGTTGGATTCATAGCTTTTTGCATCCTTGTACATCATAAATAATGTCTCGGCAGTAGAAGGGAACTCATTGTCCTTGACATTTGAATCCAATAAGAGATACTTATCCAAACCTGGATCCACAAAATCTTCATCTTCCTCAAGATTATGTGCAATGATGGCCAGAACGGAGTACGATGGGAGCTCATTACGTCGGAGGGATCTATAGGTAGTATGGACTCTCTCCCAACTTGTGCGGTGGAGGTAGCGGAGGGTGTTGGTTATTCGTTGGGGTGGGTAGGGGTAAGGGCATAGACCGTCCAGTATAGAGAGGTTGATGGTGTTGTTTTGGTCAATGGGCTGCTACACAAAGCAGAGGAGATGGGACTAATTGATGAGGTTAGCTTGGAGGGGATGGGAAGGGAAGTCAAAGAAGATGGTGGGGTGGGTGAATGAAATTTGGCCTTGAAAGAAGAAGGAAGCTAGGAGGGCGGGTGCTTTTTTTTGGTGAGCAATTACATGCGAGCAGTTTTGCGAAACTAGCAAGCAGTTGAAATCGTAACACATAGGTACCACTTGTTCCCTACTCTCTTTCACTGTCTCTCACTCTCTCTCTCTCTCTCTCTGTCTCTCTCTCTCTCTCTCTCTCTCTCTCTCTCTCTCTCACCCACACACACACACACACAATTCACATGTAGACTCTCTTTGCAAGATATCGGTAAAAGTCACAATCTCACTTCTCAAGTAACTGTGATTGGTTGAAATCATGACACATAGGACATTTCTCTCTCTCTCTCTCTCTCTCTCTCTCTCTCTCTCTCTCTCTCTCTCTCTCTCTCTCTCGATATTGATGCATGTAAACACTAGCACATTTCACACTTTTGCAAGTATTTCACATGTAACACATAGGACATCTCTCTCTCTCTCTCTCTCTCTCTCTCTCTCTCTCTCTCTCTCTCTCTCAGGACATTGACACATGTATACACCAACACACTTCACACTTTTTGCAAGATATTGATAAAAGTTACTTTTATAAATGAGAAAATGAATACAAAATCCATGAAAAACATCAATAAATATTTTTTGCAACCAATGATATGGTCATCTACATGATTCATATTCCATGTGAGGCACCAGCACTACTTGAAGTTACATGATCTTGCTGGTTTGTGTTGGGTCATGGAGGTTCCCCCAATTCTGATACTGATATGGGTTGGTCATGTTAGGTTGTGGTATACCATAAGGGTACTACCCCACTTGGCCACAGCCCAATCTGAACTCTCAAAAGATACCACCGCTTTGTTGACCCCCCCACAAAACTAACAACACTAATGCTCCTAACAACTCTAATAAACACACACATGGCAAGCACTCTTGATAGTGGGTACCTAAAGGCTTCTCGCAGCATTATGAAGATACTTCCACTTTGTGGATTCCCTGACAATCCACTTCCCATACTAATATCCTGGCAGCAACACAAACTCCTCATCCATCTCATAGGCAACCAATTCGACAACCCCAAGCCCACACGGTATAGAAAAAACGTCAGCCTAAACACTACACAAGGCCAAACCATCCTCGCTCATACCCTAAGCATTGCCCAACAAACAACTTCTCAGTGGATCCCAAAACCTCTACTTTAAGCTCAACATGACTATGAGGGCAATCGCCAAATTTGGGTCCCCAAATCATCAAGAAACAAACTCCCTACTCTTGTCACTCTATAGTTACCAACCCTGGCCTCCGAGCTAATACTGCACATGAGAAAGGGAAGCAAAAACTTCATGACGACCCCTTGCCCCCCCAATAGAAGCCGACGGTCCATAACGATGATATACCCTCAACTTCAGCTACTCCCCACCCGTCATTATCAGGCTACCTCAGAGTACTCCTACTCAGCCTTTAACCTCTCCATTCTCAACTACTCCCTCGTTATACAAGCCTCTGAACTCCCCACGACGATACCAACCTTGCCATCACTTAATTAGAACCATCTCCTCCATTTAGCAAGCTGGGCAGGGAGTCATTACAAAACCCGTAATGGGGTGCTGGCTACATAGCCAAGGGGTACAAAACCTGTTTGCAGGGTGCCCCAAAAAAATCTATTTGCCACGGCCTTACCAACTTTTCCACGGCCGTACCATTATAAACCTTGCCGTACCAACCTTAATTCCACAGTCGTACCATTCGCATTCACACTGGATGCCGTCAAACATGACTGTACCACTCAAAGTGGTCTGTTGAAATTTTTGCCCTTTCTCCTCAAGATACGAATGAGCAGAAACGATCATGTCTTCGATGTAGAAATTGAAATTAAACATGCGTGAGATTTCAGGATGACGATAATGCTGTTGAACTTTATAAAGGAAGTCGAACAACTTTTCATCTGGGGTTTCTTGAAGGCCAGCATCAGACTCAACCTGAATCCCGAAAGGTTCTATCTACAAGCCAGGAAATATGTCAGGACGACGAAAGTTCTGTGTAAGATAATAAAGGATTAGGCAAGATCAGTATAACGCGGAAAGCGTTGGAGAAATCTCATCGACATCTCTAGTCGCGTTGTAGTAATTTGATGAAATATTAGTGAGAAAATAAAATTGCAAGGAAAAATGTGCCAAAATCACTGCAACGCGATATGTGTGGGAAAATTCCCAAGGAGCCCTCTCTTCATGCTATAGTGATTTGATGCAATATTTCAAAGGCAATGATGATTGTAAGAAAAATAACTACAAGAACGACAGTAGGACAAATCACTATAATGCGATATGGATGGGAGAGTTCTCACCAACTCCTCTCTTCGCGCTGTAGTAATTTGATCAATTATTTGTAAGAAATAAATCCACTTCTTAAAAATCTAAACGATGAGATCTTTGAAAATGCAAAAAAAGAGCGACAGTAGGACAAATCACTATAACATGATATGCTTGAGAGAGTTCGCACCAAGACCTCTTCTCGCGTTGTAGTGATTTCAAGAAATTTATGTAAGCAAATTACCATTGTGGGCAAAATCACTACTACAACACGATATGGGTACGTTAGTTCTCACCGAGATCCCTCTTTGTGTTGTAGTGATTTGATGAAATATTTGGGAGAAATAAATTAAATTCTTAAAAATCTAAAAACAACAATCTTTGATGGAATATTTATAAAACAATTATACAACAATGAGTGATTATTCCACTTAATCACCAATGTTTTGTGCTTAAATTGGTCTCAAATCACTGATATTGAAAGAACGCGTAGTCCAGTCTACATGCAAGAATTTTGGCATTAATATGCTTTTGCAGGCCTCTGCCGCCCTATGATGTTTTGCAAGAGGCTGCAGAAGACTAGCTTGTCGAGTTTTTTCAGGATAGCTATGTCCTACCGCGCATGCACACAGAATCAGTGTGATGCCGAAAGACATGAACTTGCTTTGTTTGCTCAGGTTCAGATATGACACCGTACGCTGGAGCCCGTCCTACTTAGTGACAAGAAAATGAAGGGGATTTTGAAAATCCCGCCTTTGACGAAGAAAGTTAAGATCACAGAAGTGACAGAGGCTAGTCATTCATGTGACACAAGGCTCAACGCACAAAGGATTGGCGACCAAGCCAGGATGCAGGAGCTCCAAGAATTGCGACTGAAGAAAGCGCCTATTTGGAAAATGCATAAGTCGAATGTGAGAGCTTTGAGTTATTTTGTCCCCTTGTTTCACGTTAGACTTCCGGTGCGAGGCACCGCACAATTTTTCCCTTTCGATGCGGAGGAGATGTCAACGATAGAATTATCATAACAGTTCTAAGGTTTGCTGCGTCCTTTTCATCATGTTGATTGTAAAGTGGGTTGATTGTCCAAAGTAACTAATATAATGTAATTTTCTTGTGCAGCTTGGTTATATCAAATCTCCCATTCGATGTTCAAAATCGTGTATATATTACAGATTTCCTTCTTTCCTCGGTTCTTACAGCACAACATACTTCATTGGTTGATGTATGTCCGTGGTTTAGTTCGATAAATTTTGATGTAGCTCAAATAATTCTAATGGCATACAATGAAGAGTAAGTGACATGCAATCTCATTTTTAGTCTTAGTATTATGACCTAAATTTACTATATATTTTTTATGTTACTTCTGATACTCCTAATTGCATGTTGTAGTTCACATTGGAGTTTGATCCTTTACGATATAGAATCAAAGACTTGTTACTTGGTCAATTTAGGTGAAGAATTCCATGGCACCGTGAGACAGTAAGTCCATACATTCATTATTTATATATCGTAATGAGTTGGAGAGAGAGAGAGAGAGAGAGAGAGAGAGAGAGAGAGAGAGAGAGAGAGAGAGAAGGAGAAATAGTTAGAGAACTTTCAGTATTGACAACAGTATTGTTTTGTGCAGATCGGTTAGAAAGCTAATATGTGCTCTCGAGGCCATAATCCAAGACACACTGCTAGAATACACAAGGACTGTGAGATACAGAGTCCCATAGCAACAACGGGATGGCCATAGTTGCGGTTGGAGACAACGCAAAGTTGTTGCTACACTTAGTTCTCTCGTTCCCCGCAGGAAATGTAGGCATGCTCCCTTTTTTTAATGATATCTTACTTTCCTTCCTCATTCTTTGACGGCACATGTCTATTTTTTTGGCTTTTTGTAGAATCCATGATTATCAGAATACTCCGATGTGGATTTAGGGTTGTTCAGGGAAGAGGCTATTGAGCATATTATTGTCAACATTCATAGCAGGCCGCCTAATATCCCTGTTGCGTTTGTGCCCCCTCCACCACGGCCGCGACCAGGACCACCGCCACGGCAGTACCTCCGAACACAAGTTGACAGGTTTGTTGTCGAGCTTCCAGAATCTGATGAATCTGAAGACGTCAATTTAGAAGCTTCAACCCCACAACGACAGCAAGCTTCAGTTCTAGAAGAGCAACCATCCCAAGAGCGTCCAGAAGAGCAACCAACCCAACAGCGTCCCGAAGAGCAGCACCCCCTCAACGACAAGACTCATTGCCCCAACAATAAGAGTCATCCCACACACAATAGCACGCTTCGTAGGAAAAAATAAGAACATGCTATCAATGTTTTAAACATCCAATAAGAAAATGTAGAATATTTATCTTAGTTTCTATTGCTCTAAGAAATATAAAATGTTGTCATGATTGATGTAACTATATGCTGTCAAAAATACATTTATCTCCATTTATCTCTATGTGATGGTCATTTGCACCACGAAAACTTGCTTCCTTGTAATGTCTTTACGTTTGCACCACGAAAACTTGCTTCCTTGTAATGTCTTTACATTGAATGATCCTTTCTTTTCTCCTTGGTCGTTTGCACCACAAAAACTTGCTTCCTTGTAATGTCTTTACATTGAATGATCCTTTCTTTTCTCCTTAGTACCTATTTCCAAAAATCAAAGTAATGTATATAAGTAAGAATGATTATGGCGTAATTTTAGAAAGAATACTTTTTTGAGGTTAGATTGAACAACATACCTTATGGTCGTTGCACTTGAACACATAATCATCAGGTACTTGTAGGTCATCCTCATTTTTTGAGTCTGTTCTCACTTGACGCAGTGAGATTTTCGACCTTATATTGAGTACTGTCAAGAGCTCATGTTCAAACCATACCTCTAATAACATCAATGGATTTTCAATGTCATCCTCCAAGTCCTGATCAATTGCTACAAGTTTTCCATTGACATAATGCCATCTCATATAATGAAAGGCCAAAATAAAATTCTGGGAGCCAATCATATATTTACAGACAATAGATTTCCTATGGATTTTGCAGGTACCCATTTAATTCTTTCACATCCCAATTTTGACCTAAGAAATCCAAACATTTCTCTGATTTACAGGTAAACATTGATGATGTTTTTTTGACCTCCTTGTCATAAAAGAAGTCGACAAAAACATGCAATGGCATAAAGACAACGATTTTCACTTGATGATTTGCTACATTTGGTCTCATACACCTCTGTACGTCTTGGTATATCTTTGATCTAAAGCACTCACTTGTTTCTGCTGTTGGTATGGGCCATTCTGGACTGTCCAATGAAGGCAATGGTAATGCTTTCAAAGATTCATAACCTGTAACACTATGAGGTGCCATGTAAAATTCATTATAAAAGAAAACTCCTCTCTCTGCCAAAGACCTGCTTGATGTTTCTTTGTATAGCTGCTCACCAATAGATGCATGAAAACATCGAAGATTCCCACAATACTATCTATAGGCTACCAGTCAACCAAGTTTGAAGGATATATATCTATACAGACAAATACAAGAGGAGCAGAAGTATAGAAATGAAACACATTACATAAACATAATGTAAAAACATTTACTTACGGTTTGGTCTATGGAGTGGGATTTCATTAGACAAACGTTGCAGACGCAGTTCTAAGTGCATGTAGGCATGTTGTATAAGGACTTCCTTAGTACTTCTACCTATGTCAAAAGTTTGAAGTCTTGAACTCTGCCTTTATAAGTGTCAATAAACTCATTCTTTGTTTTTTTTCGCTTCCTAGTCTACAACATAATCCAACTACCAATAGAGATTGTGGTAAGAATCCACCTTTGATTATCCATATCAAAACTGTTGTATACTATAATAGCTCTAGTAGAGGAGCAAGAACGCCTAGGACGTCTGGTTTCCATGGAAGCAAATAGAAAATAAAAGCAAATGTAAGATGGAAGAAGATGAGATGACAGAAGAGAGAACCTCCAAAACGTGCGAAATTTTTAGAGAGATATCCATTCATTAAATGACCTAGGAATGAAGAGAACATTTCAATTTTTTAGAGGAAAAAAGCACTTTTATTAAATGAGCTGAACGAGATAAATTTTTAGATTGAAAACCATTCATTAAATGAGCTGAGATTTATTAAATGAGCTGACAACACTCTAATTTTCATATATATTAAAGAAATGACATTATAACGTGTAGTCAAATGCATTTCGTATTTCTTTGATAACAATATATTCACATAAAGAATATATGAAAAACATCTAATTATCAAAAATTTCATTACGGTGGCTCTCTTCCTATTGGTCGAAAGTCTCTCTCTCTAAAAGAAAAAGACCCAAAGTTGAGTCCAAAATTCGCCTAATGCTTGACCACTTCTGTGCATACTACTGTAGTAGTGATAAGATGGTTGAGACTTGCTATACTGATGATGAGTACGCCTTAACATGCAGCATGTTGAGCAATGATCTCCATATGTGCTTCCACAGAGATGTAGATCTAATGTTACAATGCAAATTTGCCCTTCTCTGTTGCTACTAGCCATTAATGTTGGTTTTGAGTAATCTGTGCAGTCTTTCTTGAAGGTTTTCACACTCAAGAATCCTTATATGCAAGTTAGGCAAACCGTGTGGTGTATGGGATACACTGGCTCACACCAGTGAACTGGGTTCAATTCCCAACAAGGCCATACTTGTAAACATAGTGTGTTATCCAATAATTTTTATTTTATTTTACACTCGAAATTGTAAAGCTTGTATACTTTTGTATCAACTATTCATCAACATGCTCTTTACATAATACTGATGCTCAGATCTATAATAGCATAACATGCTATACATTCCTTAATGAAAATGTGTTAAAAATACGGTAATCTAGAGTATGTGCTTGTAAATAATATTTTCTCAACACTTTTCTTTCTTCCTTTACTTCTAATACATCAAGATTTATACTAATCTGTGTAGATTTGTACTACTACAACAAATTTGTACATCAAGATTTATACTAATCTGTGTAGATTTGTACTACTACAAACAAATTTGTAATCTTTGTCCAACTTCTTTGTAAGAAAGATCAAGATTAGAAAGATTTGATCAAGAATAGTATCAAGGTTTGATTTCAACACAAATAACTTTGCATAATCTGTAAACTACTCTGTTCTGTATTGTAGATCTGCAACAAAATTATAATATGCATTGTTATCTTCAGCACTGTTTTTGAATCTGCACAGTAAACTTTGTTTTATATACTTCTTGAAACTGCACTAAGCTTTTGCACCAATACTTAAAAATTTGTTAAAACCTGCATTGAATCTGCATTCAACGTAGCTCTCTGCAACTCTGCAAACAGAAATTTAAGAACTTTACACACAAAAATCTATAATACTTTGCAAAGCAACCTTAATTTTCTGCACAACAAATTGTACTCTACATAAACTCTACAATCTGAATACTCTGCACAGTAATATAAAAATCTGCAATAAAAATTTACACAGTTTCCAACAGTCTTTGAAAATTGCAATGAAATTTCTATAAAACGGCTTTAGCAACCGAACTTCTTGCAAATCTGCTCCAAGAACTCCAAGATTTAGAAAAATAAAGTAGAGATAGAGGCTTAACGAATTAATAATTAGGAATATAAGCTCTCTAATCAAGATAATGCAAGAAATTCACTAAAAACTAGTTGCTAAGATCTCTGCAAACCCTAATTTTGAAAATTAAGAAAATTTTTAAAAATCAAGAAAATTTTTAAAAATCAAGATCAAGAAGTTCAAGAAATCAAAACAATGAAAGGGATTAGAGTTCTAAAAACAATGATTAATATAAATTCAAAAATGATTAAGAAAACTTTCATTGCTAATCTTGTTAAAACAAGAAATTAGTAAATGTGAAAAACTGTGTAAAAATCAATTTCAAAAATGATTAACACTAATCAAGATTAAGAAAATACATTTCAAAAAGCTAAATTAACAATAATCCAAAATTGATTATCATTAATCAAGATCAAGAAAATATATTCTGAAAACTGAATTAAACATAATCCAAAAATGATTATCATTAATCACTTTCTAAGAGAAGTAAGGATCTAAAGCCAAGAGCTATGATACCAATGAAAGAAAGGTGCTGGTAGATTAGCTTAAGATTATCTTATTTAATCTTGATTAAAGAAAACAAGAAAGATTAGCCCTAAGAAGTATGGAAAGTAAAGTGTAATGAATATCATAAGATGTCAAAAAGATATCAAGGTATCAAAAGGCATCAAAAGGTACAATACTCCTAGAGCACATACCTTTTATAGTCTCCAAGACCCATGTGTCCTAATCCCACATGTAAATGACTCTAAGCCCATATACCTAGGCCCATCCCATGACTTTGTTACATAGGGTATCGCAATAAAGATCTCCGATTTGCCAACACACTTAAATTTCTACAAGAATCACTCATAAGTGATAGGGTAACCAAATCTACCTACTATGATAGTTATCTTTCGAATTTGTTCCCCTTTGTGTGAGTGTTTTGAGGACACCAAGGAGAAGTTTAGGGATGTTGGGTGACAATAGAGTGGGTGGAGTCTGGGGTCTCTTGCAGTTTATGACTACCCACTATTGTAGATTTGTGTGTGTGTGTGTGTGTTGAGAGAGCCAAGGGAAAGAGGGACGCGAGGTCTGTTTTGGTTTATATGACTATAGCATTGCGAATCAGTAAAAGAGTTTTTGAGTTCACAATTTAAAAAACAAGGACATCCATGTATTTACTATCACATGCAAAAGCTCTCGGAGTCTTCTTTCAGCCCTAAATACCATCTTGAAACATTCTCTCGAGATTGTCACCCACACTCCCCAATGCTTTGAGAAATATGACAAGCACGCCACCCAGATATCTCATCTGGGCGAGGCACTTATGAAGTGGGTGGCCACGCCATTCACAAGCTCACACACAAAGTGGAGCACAAGCTGCTCTACTACACCGAGCCGTGCTACTGTGCAATCACAAAGTCCGTAGTGGTCACACGCTTGGAGCAAATTGGACTTGATGGTTTACCCACAATGGAACCTTGGGGACTTGGCCTCCTCAAATGTCTCTATTTCATCGAGACTTACAATGCTAGCGAGGCTACCATGCAGGTGCTAGATTTAGAAGACGCTTCCCTCACAATGCACCTCAGTCTCAATTTGGTCAAGAATGCTCTCCAACTCCCTAGACTTGAGTAGCCCTATGTTCACCACAGCCATGTCATGAGACATGTGCATTATACCTTCCAAGGCCCCATGACCAAGGATGGCGTGGAATGGCACATCACCCGTCAAGAATTGGTGATGCCAACAATAGCCCTCTTCTTTCTCCTCACCACATGTTGGTCAGATCATTTCAATCACTCCAACCTCTCCACCCTTGCCAGATTCCATCAGGATAAAGTGCATACAAAAGAGAAAGAAGAGAGAGAGACGGAGATAGCTGAGTATTCAATATATTCATATGGTATAAAAAGGATGTACAAGTCCTGCAACCATCGGCTGTCTTGGAAAAGGTAATCACCTAATCTATGCCAAACTCTTAAGACCCAATCCATGGCCGGAATGAACTATGCAAAAGTCTTAAATAAGCTTTGGAAGATTCAGTGGATTGGCCGACCTACTCTCGGCCAAATCCTTGAACCCATAAAACATATTAGTTGGAGTCGGCACCAGATCCTCTCCATCATTGCTGGCTGACAACCCTTCCTGGTTCATTCCACCATCTCTTCCTTGCCCATGCTCCTAAATCAAGTCCAAAATCTGGTTCTTTATCTTGTCTTTTATCTGTTGCCCCTCAAGGGTCATCAGCCTGCACATGTCTTGCACATGACATCCCCCTCTGCTAAACTTGACGACGGGATTCCAACTTCTGTTCTTGGATAACCGTCATCATTCCATTGTCTATTCACGGAGTCCCAGACCTATCATCCTTCCCTCTCTGGCAACCTTTTCACTGAAAACCCGGCCCGATCTCCAAATCCACTACTCTGATGAAGATCTATGCGTCTGTTCCATCATATCCCCTATCCCTCCATGCCCCGTCCCTGAATTCTGTCTATTCACGGAGTCCCAAAGCTATCATCCTTCCCTCTCTAGCAACCTTTTCACTGAAAACCCGGCCCGATCTCCAAACCCACTCTAACTCTTATCAAGATCTATGCCTTTGTTCTATCCTATCCCCTATCCCTCCATGCCATGTCCCTGCACACTTGCTTTGGTCTTCTTTTCCTGAGTATTGAGTCTGGCCTCCTGGGAATTTCTTCCATGGCTTGTGCTCCTTTCCTTGGGCCTCGTACTTGTGCACCTTCCTGTACCTTGGACCTGTGCACCTTCATCTCGACTAAATGAATGTTTAGCCTTGCTCTGCCTGATGCTCTCATACCAATGTCACATGCGAAAATCTGGGAGTCTTCATTCAGCCCTAAACACCATTCTAGAACATGCCAATACAAAAGGCATACAGAAGAGAGACGAGAGAGAGAGAGAGAGAGAGAGAGAGAGAAGTGAGTATTCAGTATATTCATATAGTACAAAAAGGATGTACAAGTCCTACAGCCATAGGCTGTCTTGGAAAAGGTAGAAATCACCTAATCTATGCCTAAGTCGAAGACCCAATCCATGGCTGGAATGAACTATGCAAAAGCCTTAAATAGGCTTTGGAAGATTCAGTGGACTAGCCGACCTGCTGTCAGCCAGATCTTTGGACCCATAAAACAAATTAGCTGCAACCGACACCAGATCCTCTCCATCATTGCTGGCCAACAGCCCTTCCTGGTCCATTCCACCATCTCTTCCTTGTCCATGCTGTTGTAGAACTCCTAAATCTAGTTCTTTATCTTGTCTGTTATCTGTTGGGTCAGCCTGCACATGTCTTGCACGTGACATTTACAAAGTAGCAGGTAATGACAAAGCGCAACAATAATTTCCAATCGGCTTTGATGAGATTTCTCTAAAATTTTGAATCAGCCTTCTCTTGCTTCACAAGGCTAATACACTAATGAATAAAGGTACACCAAAGTTTAGGGTCTGGACATTACCCATCCTCTTAGTCAAATCAAATTAAACTTCAAAATTACAACAGGGCACCACTCAACAATCAAGCATAAACACATAACTGGTCAAATGTCACAGAAAAAGTGTTCTCGATTCCATGCTCGAAAAATATTGTGATGAACTTAATGGACCAACCAACAATGGTTCTTGTGGCCAAGCTCAATACAAGACTTCTTTTTTTCCACAAATGTTACTCGTTAGCCAAAATAAATACAAATCAAAACAACTTCAGCTTGAAGTTTTGCATTAGAATAATTTTAGTACCTTTCTCAGGCTGAGCATAGCATAGGCGCTTCCTTTCTTAGGCTGAACATACCACTAATAGAGGCTCATGAGAAACTTCATGGCTGTTTTTTATTAACTAATAGAATGATCTTTTTCCGGAAAAAAAAAAGAGTCCCATGAGGACACTCATAACAATTACCTCCCCCTCTCCCTCTCTCTCTCTCTATCACATACACACACACACACACACACACACACACACATGTCCATGCCGCATTCATGGTGTTGCAAAAACAAAACAGATTTAAAAACATGGATTGAAAACTCATCATGTACGCGGTGTTTGTACCTGCAGCTTGTCCTCCCTCTCTTCGTATGACTGCCCCTGCCGTTACATGTAAAAAGTGACACTTCTTTGATGCTATATAACCAGCATTCATTGATGAGCTTTGCACATAAATGTAAGAGGCCTCATAACCCCTGTACACTTTATATAACCTGGGTTAAGTGCTACTTATTCAAAGCAAAACTAGATAGTTAAGATGGCTGCGTCCCAAGAATATGGGCATTGCAAAGACACTCTAAGAACCTCTCCTGATCGTGTCAACTCAATGTGCTCATCCTCTTCCTCTGGTGAATGCTCCATCATCAGCACCCTGTTCTCAAGGCCATAAAATGCTGGGGTCAGGCTCTCGCACTCAAACATAAAGTGTGTCGCATTGTCTACGATGCTGATGACTGGGTTCCACTGATGAGTGTTAGGATCAAGCTTCACAATCTCACATACAGATTGAGGGCCATAGTCTAAATCCTTGAGCTTTGCCATATAGAGGGCTTCATTGGAGCCTGCCGTGACAATTTTGCTGGGGGAGAGTGGTCTCACCCCATGAAGAAGGTGAAGCATCTGAGCTTCGTCAGCCCATGTGCTCGAGACAGGGCTGTACGAGATGACCTTTGGCGTACGACCATCGTCGTTTGAGATGCAGCCCTTGACAAAGAGCTTGCCCCTGTAGACCCAAGAGAAATCCAAGACCATGGAGCAGGGCATATCTGGGATCCTTGACCAAGTGTTGTCCTGGATGTCGTACACCTCTGCTTGAGTTCTGAGGCCGGCGCTATAGCCGCCAAAGCCACCGGCGACATAGAGGCGGTTGTCGATGATCCCACATGCGAATTCTCCCCTGGGGAAAGCCATTGGGGGGCCTGTCTTCCAGCTGCCATCACGGGTGTCGAGTATGTGGAGATCGCAGGAAACTTTTTCGATGGTGTAACCGCCCAAGATGAATGCCATTCTACTGTGGCCGACGCATACACGGCCATCGAGAAAGATGCTCTCCGTTACAGCCGGATTTGTGAAGACCCTCTTCTTTCTAGCCCCTGAGGCGGTGTCGACTTCTACGCACTCCAGAGGGCGGGGACGCCCTTCTTGCACTCGAATCAGAAGCAGAGACGCAGCTTCCGCGAAGCCCAAGCTTTGGCGGAGGTGGTAGAAGGAGGCACTGCTCAGGAGATTGCGCCAGGGTGAGCTGACGCAAACGAGGGTGCGGTGGGCGTCGTGGGGCACGCGGGCGACGCATTGCAGTGCGAGGTCATCGGGCAGGCCAGGGATGAGTTCCATGGCTTGCACCGTTTCATATACATCAATCAATATATATTCACTTTTTCACCATTAATTAATTAATGCGCCCAGGCTAGAAAAAAAAAGCTTACGATTACAAAAATAAAAGAATTTTCCAACCATAAAAACACACAATACATAATACATGGCAATTTTTCAATTGCATTAAAAAAATGCATAACAAATTTAAAAAACAAATAAAAACTTACGATTACAAACAACCTTACACATCTTTTAAAAATATAACAAATTTAATTTAAAAAATAACAATACTCTACTCCACAAAGTCCATTGAAAAAATTGCAAGTTGACAAAAAAAAGATATATTTATATTACTGCAAAAAAAGGATTTCTTCTCTTTTACGTTTCTTCATAAAAGGCTATTTATACATATGAGGAATACATATATACAAAATGTTTACATTCAGATGCATATATACAAAATGTCTACATTTAGAAAATGATCACATCTTTGGTCTTGGACTACATATATACAAAATGTCTACGTTCAAATAATGATCACATCTTTGATCTTGGGCTGCATTGAGAGAGGTACAAAATCATGGCATTTGTTGATAGCCATCTTTTCCGGTGCATACTACATTGATCTATACTTGTTCACCGATGCATTCTACACTGATCTATACTTGTTCACCGATGCATTCTACATTGATCTATACTTGTTAGAAAGATTCATATTGGCATCATCAAGCTTATCACATCTTGGAGATGTTGATCAGATTGCTTTGACTCCCAGGCTCACCATCATCTTTGATTGCTTCTATGGGGGACTGGAAAATACCTCAAAGAACCATTATCCAAGAAAAAAATTTGGTAAGCAAGACCAGGTATCACAAGAGCAAAAATAGGTGTCCCTACAAGAGACTGACGAGAGTTAAACGCAGATGTTGTTAGTCAAATCCATCAATGGAGGTTGTTTCGAAGCTATCGCTCACGTCTAATAGTAACAAACCTTAGAGGAAGCACTTGGGCACAGTACCAAGTTAACATAGAGAACCACTTTGTATAACACATAGAAGGACGAAACGAGCAGAAGAACGAAAGGACCAGAAGAATGAAACCATGAAGATGAGATGCGCCCCACAGCCATGCATGGGATGCCTATGATAACTATGTATATGACCCTAAACCCTAAAGACGACATGAGCCCCAAACCCTAACTAGAAACACACAATAAGGTGTCCAAACACAATAAAAAACCAAGAAGTAACCGTAAATTGCATGCATGGGAAGAACCAATCATCGATAGACTCAATCACCAATGGTGGAGATGAGAAGGCGACGTAGTGGGCATGCAACATCGAGAAAGTAAGCCATGTCTACAACACCATCGAGTCGGTAAAGGCGAACCAATGGAGAGACAAACCATGAAGGCAAAGGTGGCTAGAGGAGAAAGCACGGAGATAAGCACCCACAGCCATGCATGATTAAAGTTGACGAGCCCATGACAGCCCATGATAACCACAAGCAACATTGAATCTAGCACCCTAAACCCGAGCAACCGTCACAAAACGTAAAGATAATAGGCACCACAAACCCTAACTAGAAACATGCAAACAGAATCGAAAGACCAAGGAGCAACCGCAAAATTACAAGAGAACTAGGTTGACAGACTCTATCACCACACTTGAGACGAGTGTTGAGAGATATAATCGCGGTGTTGTGTGTATGTGGAAAAGCACCCTAGAGGTGCAAGATATGTGTGTATGTGGGAAAGCACCTTAGAAGTGCAAGATATTGTGGTGAGATGGAATGCCACATGTAATATTGTATGGTGTGTGAGTGTTGACCAAAAGAGTGGAAAAGGAGTTGCCACATGGATGATGATGTGTAAAGTGGGATAAGGCTAGAGAGCCTATATCATTGTATGGTTCATTGTGATATGCAATACAAGGGAATAGTGTTGAGTGTGCAATCTCTCTCTCTCTCTCTAGTCATGGAGTTTTTAGTGTGGTTTAATCCACCTTAATCTTATGCTTAATCTATGTCCTTCACCATGACCAATCCCATTTCTAGAATCTTAACATGGTATCAGAGCCAAATGGGCTCTTGGTCATGGGTGACTATTATGTATATTAGCTTGTTTGTGTGTTTGTTTGATTAAGCATTATTTTCAGCTTATTATGAAAAAAATTATGCACACTCATATTATCATTTGGATTTGCATTTGTGATGAGGATTTGAGAGGAGATTTGCATTTGTGAGGATTTGAGAGGAGATTTGCAACAAGGAGGTTGCATAGAAGCTGCCCAAGAGAGTTGCAAATGAAGTTTTGCAACAAAGAGAGCTTGATCATCATCAAGAAAGCTGAAAATGGAGATTTCAGCATTATGAAGGCTATGGAGTCTTCATCACCGTCAAGGAGAAGCTGCCAAGAGAAGATATGCTGCTGATTATGCCTCAAGAAGGTTGGTTTTGTGAAGTTTTGCCTCAAAGTTTTGTGTTTGAGCATGGAAAAATGCTCAATGTATAAGGGTTGCTCTATGGGATGAGAAGATCCCATGGTTCTTTGTTGCAAATGGGCAAAGAGTGTAAGGAGGTGCAATCTTATCCAAATGAGGGGTAAGATAAGGAGTTATGGGCTGAGAAAAGAGCCCATGATTGGGCACACCAAAGAGGGTGATGCTTGTTGAGTTTGCTCACAGATTTGAGCAAAATTGTGGAGGCCAATGAAGGCCATTCATTCTATTTTGGCACCTATGGTTTCAAGAGAAACCACTTGAAGAGAGTACCCTTAAAAGACTGATTGTATGCAATAAGGAGCATGCACTTTTGGAGTTCATTTGGGAGCTAGCCACAGTCATATTGAAGGCTGTATGTAAACCTCAAGAGACGGGTTTGATGGTTGAGGCAAAATGACAGTAGAGAAAAGCTCAATGGAAGCTCAACAAAGGAAGGTATAGTGGACTAAAGTCCAAATCCTAGGTGAGCCTTAGAGTGGAGTGAAGGCTCACAAAAGTGAAGACCAGCACTGTGGCGGCAGAGCCACTCGGGAGAAAACTCATGTTGAAGTCTATGAATAGCACAAGCACGTGGTGCTTATTGATGTTATGCTGCAGGTTCTAGGAGGAGTTTTTTGCTGAAACGCTACACGAGCAACAAGGGAGTTTGCACAGTGCCTGTATGAAAGCAGTTCGAGAGAGGGAGCAATGGAGCGCCGACAGCATGAGCTCATGCGAAGAGCACAACACAGCTTAAGTTGTGAATAGAGAGAATGTGCTCACAGGACCTAAGGGTTGCGCCATTAAAGAAGAGGCATCATAGCCAGTAAAGAAGAAGGCAGCATAGTACAGGAAGTCAAGCGAACAATCACTTGTGGCTATGGCGGATATTTGCAGCGCAAAAAGTCAACCAGAAGAATAGTCGAGAGGAACGAGAAGAAGACCCTATGTGTGGGTCTGAATATAATATGCAGTAGAGTACACTGGATATGGCGGCTGGAGTGGAAGAAGCGTAGACTTGCGACAGTGGGAACGATGTAGAAGACTTGGAGCTGGCTGGGAAGAGCTGTTTAAGGTCGCCATGGGAGCTGCTCCCTGCGGTAAGAAGATAAGCCAGATGGGGTCCCACCGGCGCTGGGTGCTAGCATATGGAGCGTAGAGGTTATGGCGGAGATAAAAAGCAGGTGGAACATGCTAATTATGTCACCAGCAGCGGCAGTCTGTCAACGTGCAGAAATCGGCAGACGTGGAGGAGAGTTGCTTGGGTGCATTCAACACTCACTAAATACAAGGCATTTTTTCTTATGCTAATAAAGCATAGTTAAAATCTTTGACAAGAAATTGTTTCACACATAGTTTTTTGTTGATGAAGATGTTCACACACACTTGGGTCCGCTGCCCGGCTTTGGCCAAAAAGGCTTTGTAATTATTTAATTTCTCACCCAAACATGATGATGGATAAATCGTCCACGAGCATGCGTGCTCAAAACAAAAATTTTGTAATCATCCATGGTATGAGGGTAACCATGCCCGAGCTCACCGAGAAGCTCAAAATTGTTGTTGTGATGTGTGCAAGAGCGATGCACGTGTGAGGTGCATGCACATGGGTTGGATCCCTCCCGAACTTCCATGTTCAAATCGGACTCAGTGGTTCCGCTGTGAGCGATGAGTCGACTCAAAATGGACTAGGTGTCTAAGATGGTAGACACACGCACACATGTTTGGATGATGGACACTCCAATGTATCATTGAGGGGGAGTGTTGAGAGATAGCGATTGCGGTTGTGCAATGCTACATTGATATGGGTGATGGATGATGGGTGAGTTGTGGAACACCTCGATTAAGAGGGGGTGTTGAGAGATATAATCGCGGTGTTGTGTGTATGTGGGAAAGCACCCTAGAGGTGCAAGATATGTGTGTATGTGGGAAAGCACCTTAGAAGTGCAAGATATTGTGGTGAGATGGAATGCCACATGTAATATTGTATGGTGTGTGAGTGTTGACCAAAAGAGTGGAAAAGGAGTTGCCACATGGATGATGATGTGTAAAGTGGGATAAGGCTAGAGAGCCTATATCATTGTATGGTTCATTGTGATATGCAATACAAGGGAATAGTGTTGAGTGTGCAATCTCTCTCTCTCTCTCTCTAGTCATGGAGTTTTTAGTGTGGTTTAATCCACCTTAATCTTATGCTTAATCTATGTCCTTCACCATGACCAATCCCATTTCTAGAATCTTAACAACGAGAAGGGAAAGCAGTGGGCATGTAGCACCATCGAGAAGGCGAAGGTGAGCCATGTCTTCAACACCATTGAGAAGGTGAAGGCAAACCAATGGAGAGGCAACCATGAAGACGAAGATGACTAGAGAAGAAAGCAGAGATAACATACATACATGATTACTATCACCCACTACCCACTCCACTTACTCACCCACTGCCCCACTCCACCTACTCACCCAGTACCCCACTCCCCTAATGTTACTCAACTCTTCACATCCTAAGGTCCCACTAACATTGCAAATAGAATCACATCAATTAATGATGAAAAACAATGGTGGGGGGGCCTATTAGGTTTTTCTCCTCCTTTATTCTCTTGTGTTTAATGGTTTCACCTCTACCCTTTGTGTGAGTGTGTTAGTGTGCATATCATACTACCAGCTCACTTATTGCCCATTACCATGCTCTCTTATCAGAACTGTTCCCATGTTCTATGTCTTGCCGAGGGTGAATGATGGCATTGATCCTTTGGGAGCAACATGTCTTAGTAACACAAAATGAGGGTTTCAGTCATAATAGGAGTTAACCAAAAAATCTCATGACATGAGCTGATGACACCCATGCAGCACCTGCATGAATTTTTGTTTCATCCCATATTAAGGATAAGCACACTTGTGCATATAAAGCATGTTCAACTGTCACCTAACTATTCCTAATTTCTTGTAATTTAGGCTCGTAGAAATCATACTATAACTTCAACTCCTTGATGAATTAGGAAGATTCCATTGGCACAATATTTTCCATAAGTTTCTCCACAAATGTCAAGGAGACATCATAGGCATCTAGACAGTGAGATTCTCTACAAATAAAATCCTAAGAGAAGAAGATTATCATTCTTAGAAATGTGGAAGTTAGTTCTTGTGTTCTAGACTTGAACTTAAAAATCTCAACGGTGTGAGAATGTAGAAAACACTCTACTATACATTTCATCTTTTCATCTCATTTCAATCCAACGTGTGCTGAGAATATGGTTGCAATATTAAACAATTTTACTTTAAAAGACTAAAGAACATGTTAACATATGCTGAGAATATGGCTAATGTATTAAATTTTTACCTTGAAAGACTAACAAAGATGTTTACTATAAAAGCTAAACATGTAATTAGGTATGTAATGTAATGATCATGAACCCAATATACATCGAATCACCAAGATCATGAATCATTCACCTTCTATGTATGTGCTAAGGATGCTATGTGATGAGGTTAATATTTCCCCCCTCAAACATCCCCTCTCAAGTTCAATTCCATCTCAACTTAATCTCCATAATATGATGTTGTAAAAATGAGAAAAGAGGTTGCACTTATTATGATTGGTCATCCCCCCTTAAGGGAAACATCATTCCTTAAAATAAATCTAAGAGGTGTCATGTGCTTTGCAAAATCCAAATCCTTAGACTTTGTAAAGATATTTGCTAAGTTGTTCATGTATTCACATGTTGCAAAGTTACATCTCCAAGAAGTACTCTTTTCCTTATAAATTCTCCTTTGTATTAATGAGATTGGTTCTTCCATGATGAATCAGGCTCTTTACTAATGTCTGTGCATGCATATTATCACAAAAGAGAGGTCTAGAGTGAGTAACATCAAGAAAACCAAGAATAGAAAACCAATAGAAGAAATTAGTCTTCCAAGCCAAATAGCTTGGCATGTAGCTACAATCAAGGCTTTATACTTAACTTATATAGATAATAAAGAAATTAGTCTTCCAAACCAAATAGCTTGGCATGCAGCTATAATCAAGGCTTTTACTTAACTTGTATCAAGGCTTGGCATGCAACTATAATCAAGGCTTTATACTTAACTTATATAGATAATAAAGAAAGAGTATGCTATTTCTTAGAAAGCTAAGATATGACTCTAATCAAGGCTTTTACTTAACTTGTATCAAGGCTTGGCATGCAACTATAATCAAGGCTTTATACTTAACTTAAATAGATAATAAAGAAAGAGTATGCTATTTCTTAGAAAGCTAAGATATGACTCTAGTTATGCCAAAAAAAAAGTGCATTGCCATGACCACTCCTACCATTGGCATAATCAAAATCTAAAAATTCTTGTAATTCATTAAATTCCCACCATATGTGAGACCAAAGTCCCCTATTCTATTGAGTTATTTAAGTACCCTCTTTGGTACACTCCAGTGGGCATCATCCTTTGGATTAGAAATAGACTAAGCCAGCACTCCTACACCATCTCGCCTTTAGTAATAGTGAGATACATAAGATATCCAACCAAAACTCGATATTGTGTTGAAGTCATTGTTGGCTTCTCCTCATACTTAAGAAGCTTGGTGTTTGCATTAATTGGAATCTTAAATGGCTTGCAATCAACCAAGTTCAACCAAGTTGAACTTATACAAAATGCTATTCAAATAATTCTCTTAGAAAATGAAAGTAGTGTATTGAGAAATGTAAACCACAATGCTCAAACACTAGTGAACTATGCCAAGATCTGTCATATCAAATTCATCATGCATATAAAGCATGGCATGAAAGAGCTAGAAAGGTGTTGTACTGGTTGGCTGTTAGTGTGACAGATTCTATGATTATGCATATACATGATACATAAACGCTTAAGGAGGCTTGGGACACCTTGGTGAAAATGTACATCACTAAGACCTAAGCTCGAAAGATGCATCTAAAGCAGGAGTTGCATAATGTGACCAGAGGAAAGCTAAGAATAAATGATTGATTAATCAGTGAAGTTTAAAGGGCTTGCAAATCCCCTTGCTTTTATTGTATCACTAATAGATAATAATGACATGATGGTGTCCATGACCTTGAATGGTATTGGAAAAGAATATAATTTGTTTCAGAACTCCATTGGAGTTCGAGAGGACTTTCTTGATTTTTAGGAATTGATTGCTCTCGTCGTCCATGAAGAGATGAATATTTGGGGAGATCCATCCTCTAGAAATTCAAATGAGCGGGCCTTCTACTCAAATATAGATAGAGGTAGAGGATGATCACATCATCTAGAGGCCGAGGTAGAGGCCATTTTAGAAACAAAAATCATGGGCAGCAACAACAACAAGAATCAAATGTACAAAAAAACAGGTGGGAGAGGCCACTCTAGAGGTAGGGAAAGCCAGAGAGACCGAGGTGGTTGGAAAAAAAATGAGAGTGCTATTACTATGGGGCAAACCAGGGCACATGGCAAAGGACTACTATAAAAAGTAAAATGATGTTAAAAGTGAAAAGTTACAGCAAGGCAACTATGTATCATCAAGAAAACAGGATGGTGATGACATAACTAAGCAGCTATTTGTGATACAGTATATGCTTAGTTCCACAATAGGATATGTGTTATGATTTAGAGATGTTTGATATGCACATTTTGGTGAGGTTTAGAGAAATACAAAAAATGGAAAAACTAGGTTATGTAGAAACTGGTGATGATACTGTGCACCCCGTTGTGCATGTTATCAATCACAAGTACTTAGTGGGGAGGTGGAGAGTCTTCTAGTAGTGGATCTAATGTTAGTCCATGGTCAAGCAAATTGATGATGGATGTAGGTACACATGTATCGTACAAAGGGAAGGAAAAGGTAGATCAAACTTTTGTGCTTGATCTGTCAAGTAAATCACTCATATGGATGGTGACTCTAGTGGCTCTGAGCAGAGCCTTAATGAGAAGATTGACATTCTGTTAGTGAAATGTAAGGATTACTAGGACTATTTTAAGGACACTTGGCAGTGATCCAGGTGTGCATACGTCTACAAGATTAGATGCCCTATTAACAGGTTGGGATTGATAGGTTGAGATATGATGGACATACAACCCATCATTATGCTCACATGGTTAAAGCAATACAAGAATTAAAGCCCACTTATTTTGAGAGCAGAAACTTTGAAATAAAAAATGGAAAGATGCTATGAATAAGGAGAGGGAAACATTGGATGCAAATGCTGGATGCAAATGCAATTTGGGAGTTAGTTCCTTTGCTTAAGGAAAAGAAGACAATTGGATATAAGTTGGTGTATAAGGTCAAGCATAACTCTGTTGGTTCAATGAATAGTTATAAGGCAAGATTGGTTGCCAAGGGTTATGTGTAGACCTATGTCATTGACTATGAGGAGACATTTAGCTCGGTTTGCAAGAATGACAACCGTGAGAGTTGTCATTGCTATGGTTGTAGGGAAAGGTTGGTCTTTACATCAGATGGATGTAAAGAATGCTTTCTTGCATGGTGATTTTCAAGAAGAAGTATACATGATGCAGCCACTAGGGTATGAGAGTGATGCACACCTAGATTTTGTGTGCAGGTTACACAAAGCCTTGTATGGCTTGAAGCAGGCACCCAGCGCATGGTCAAACAAGATCAAGGAGTATCTTGTTACCATTACCTTTTAGATGTCCAATTTAGATTTTGCACTTTATGTGAAAAATACACATAAAGAGATCATGCTATTAGTCATTTATATTAATAACTTAATTATCATTGGTGATAGTAGTGATGCTATCATACATTATGGCATGGTGCTTTTGAAGAGCAGAAGTTTGAATTGAAGGATTTGGGTGAGCTTCGGTATTTCTTAGGTATAGAGGTGGTGAGATCACCTCATAGAATGTTGTTTTACAGAGGTAGTATGGCTTGTATATATTGTCCAAGTATGGTATGACAAGCTGTAAACCTATTTTAGTTCTATTGGAGTAAAACACAAAGGTTTTTACAAATATGGATGAGCTTTTGAAGGACCCCACAATATAGTAG
Organism: Cibotium barometz; assembly: GCF_041138505.1. Lineage (NCBI taxonomy): Eukaryota > Viridiplantae > Streptophyta > Polypodiopsida > Cyatheales > Cibotiaceae > Cibotium > Cibotium barometz. The sequence goes on along the minus strand of NC_141059.1, from coordinate 38,959,214 downwards.
CTTTATCTACATGACCTAATATTAGTAGGTCATATTTGAGCTCTGTTGTTGGATGGGTGAGTCAATTTATGTAGGCCCATAGGAAGCCACACTTAAATGTGGCTAGATGAATTCTAAGGTACATAAAGTCCACAGTTGAGTATAGACTAATCTATGAGAGTGGCATAGAGATACAACTACATGGGTACACAGATGCTAATTGGGTTGGTAGTGTCACAGATAGGAGATCTACCAACAACACTTGAATGTGGTTAGATGGATTCTTAGGTACATAAAGTCCACAATTCATTATAGACTAATCTATGAGGTTGTTGGCATAGAGATACAGCTACATGGGTACACGGATGATAATTGGACTAGCATCACAGATAGGAGATCTACCAACAACACTTAAATGTGGCTAGATAGATTCTTAAGTACATAAAGTCCATAGTTCATTATAGACTAATCTATAAGGTTGGCACAGAGATACAGCTACATGGGTACACAAATGCTAATTGGACTGGTAGCATCACGGATAGAAGATCTACCAGAGCAGCTTTATGTTTTCTTTTGGGAGTGCTATTGTTGGTTGCAGTAGCAATAAACATTCAATAGTTACCTTATCAAGTACAAAGGTAGAGTATAGGATTGCTGCTATGGTAGCTTGGATTTAAAAGCTACTTGGTGATATGGTGAGCTTGTGGATAGGGATGTTATCATTTATGGTGACAACATGAGTAGTATTTAGCTAGCTATAGGAACCTAGTATACCATGCTAGGATGAAGCACATTGGATGCATGATCACTTTGTGTGTGAGGGAGAAGCAGGTGATGTAGATATGATGGTATATGTCAGCACAAAGGATTAGGTGGGGCTAACATCTTCACAAAGGCACTTGGTACAAAGACGCTTCACATGTTTAGGAGATCACTTGGAGTACAGTGTGTGGAGTTGAGCTCGAGGGGGAGTGTTAAAATATCGAGCTCAACTAGTTTGAAAGTAAATATTATCCCCCTTTATCTGTACGGAGGGCTTGGACTTTTAAACCAGTTTTATTCTCAACCAAAGTAAGAAAGTGTTGAAAATGAGAAAATATCTCTGATTTTTTATACATGGGGTAAGACTACCCGAATTTGTTGTAATAATCAAGGAAGGTCACAAAGTAAAGATTTCATCCCAAAGACTGGCTGAATTTGTTGTAATCATCAGAAAGGTCATAAAACAAAGATTTCCTCCCAAAGACGAAGTCCACATTGGACCACACACATAACTGTATATGAGCTACAATTTGTGGTCAGCTCTATTGGTTACATTCTTTGGGAAAGGTTGGTGAGAGAGTTTGCCAAGAAATCCTTCACAAACATATCTGGGTGGTGGATCAAGTTAAGGAAGGTCCTCCAAGATCCCTTGTTTTTGCAAAAAAAGCATTAAACCACTTATAGATGTATCAAAACAAACCTACTTATAGATGTATCAACAAACCTAGTATGCCACAGAGATGGGCACCATATCTAGATATCTTTCATTCATTCAAAGTGTCTACTAGACAAGCATCATCATACTTATCATATATGTCCAATTTGTACAAACCATGGTTGCTGAGAGTTCCTATAATAAGCACAATTTACCTATCATGTTCTCTATCACAGATAATTCATTTATCATCTATAAATTCAACCCTCCCCTTGATAGAGTGGTATCACTAAAAGCAAATTCTTCTTTATAACTAGAAGAAAAAGTACATTTTGAAGACAAAGATCCTTACCACTGGTGGCAGTAGTAAGGCAAATCTCACCAACACCTTTTGATGGATAGGAGGCCTTATTTGCACATATAATTGTGTGACCAACTTGCAAAAACTCCATATTTTTTACCAAACTTCTTTGAGAAGTAATGTGCTTAGAAGCACCACTATCAAGATACCAACTCTAAAGCATTTACACTGAGACATGAATCTTGATCAGGTGATAGTAGTACTTACAACTTTATTGATGCTTCTCTTGTCTAGAGATTATGTTTCCTAACGGCGTCAAGTGACCACCACTATGTGGTCAACCTTGCTTAAGGCATATCCTAATGTTGGCAAAGGAAGGTTCTTTGAGTCACATTAAAGATCCAAGACTATAAAGAAGACAATTATGCGCCTTGACAAGATTGATGTATTAATGATCAAAGAGTTGGCTTTTTTACAAAAGCTCCATTGTAAATATTGACTATGTATATCATGTAATTACATTTGAGCATAATATGAAGAAGTTTTCCTTCCTCAGTGATTTATCTAGTTCAATGAGTAAGATTTCTTCTTGTGTTCATATCTTTGGTGTTTCTCAAGCTTCCACTAAAGCTTACTTTGATTTCACTTTAAATCCTCCACATGTTTGGTGTGGCTTTGGAATGTGAAGAAGGCAACTTTGTTCACTCAGGCCGTGAAGGCGGTGGCTGTGTCCATGTCTTCACCTAACAAGAAATAGTCAGCATCTCAGCATCTCACTTGCAGTCAGCTCCATCCACAATGATTAGTGAATGAAAGGCTCTTCTAAGCTCATCCACCGTGTTACAGTCGGCTTGATCCAACTTGCTAAAGTTGGGTTTGTCGTCCACCAATAACCACCATCAGTATCTCTAGTCCGTTACCCTGTAGCGCCATCTAACATCGTCAACATCAAAATTCATCGACGAGATGACCGCCATCATAGTCTTCGTTAACTCACTGCTTCACCACAACTTGACACATGGTAAATAATTGCTTCAACATATGATACTCAATTGCTGCATAGATCTGTCCTTTCTCTTCCTCCACTTCCTCAGCTATGGTGACTGCTCTGGCTTCTGCAGTCTGAGGTGGAACTCTCTCTCTTTGGTTATTCCAATTCTAGGAGAGGGAGTTCGGAGACTGCTTTGCATGGAGGCTGCAGGCTGAGCTGGCACTCTTCTGGGGTTACCCTGATTTTGGTGTTGGGGACCCTGATTGGACTGATATGAAGGAGTCTATCTCTGAACTCTGGGACCCTGGCTTCCTTGGCCCACAGAAGGAGATGGGCAATCCTTGAGCTGGTGCCCAAGTCCCTAACATCCGAAGCATCTGTTCTCGCTTCGAAGGTCTTCCCTTTGCATTCTAGAGAGAGCCGGAGTTCCTGAGAATGTACTTTCGGGGGAAAGGTCTTCCTTCATTTTTGAAGCTTTCCGTCTCCACATTCTGGTTAGGACCTTGGTGTCTCTTTGGAGGCAGAAAGTTGGAAGAACTTCCTGGTGTTTGAAATCTCTTGAAGGATGAGGGAGCTGGCTTTGGCGGGATTTTTACGATGAAGGCTTTGGCAAAGTCCTTCGCCATTCTAACAGCTTCTGCCATGGACACTGGCTTGGCATTTTTGACCAGTGTATCCAAGGGTTCATTCATTCCCCGAATGAACCTAGCCTGAGTTGCTCTTCATCTAGAGGTGGTGAATATTTGAGTAGAAGAGCAAAGGCCTGGCGATATTCCTCGATTGTTTTGCTCCCCTGCTTTAGCTCTAAGAATTCGTTCATTTTGGTTTCCAAAAATCCAGGGGGACAAAATCTCTTTCTCAAATAGGTTTTAAGGTCGTGAGTATTTCTGTCCAGATGGTTGGTGTCACAGTGGTTCCTCCATGCCACCCTGGCTGTTTCCAGTATTTTCAGCCTGGCAAGAGCCATTTTACTCTGCTCATTGTAGCCTGTGATGTCAAAATATTCTTCCATGGCTTCCACCCATTTTTCCACAGCCTCGCCGAGGTTCTCCCCTTCTCCTTTGAAGGGTCCTGGCTGAGTCCTATGAAGAGCCTTGTGAACATCAGGGTCAAGCTCATCATCTTCAAAGAGAGGGTCTGGCTGACGGCCATGGTTTCCTCGTCTCATGATTCTGCCAAAAATTATATATTATTAAATTTTTATTTTGATATTGTCCACGAGATCCTAAGACTTAAGAGGTTCAGAAAACAATTTCTTAAACAAGACAATGATCTTTTTGGAGATCTATGACATATGTCGTCGAGACAGATTTTTCTTTAATAGTTCGTCCATAAACAATCACTTATACAATAGGGAATTTTTCTCCAGAAAACATTTCTTTATTTATAAAAAAGTTGTAATATGTACATAGAGCAGCTCGGCTCCATAATTAAAAATCTCCTCGGGAGACGCATAAGACGACGGTACTGGGCCATAGCCATGCCTTGATACAAACGTTCACTTACTGACAAGGGAGCTATTATCTTCTCCTTAGGAATAAAGCAACTAAGGAGTCTGTAGACTTGGAATGAAAGTCTGAAATTCCGAGGCGTTGAATGATATAGAATGACACCATGCACCATTTGCAACTTTAACAGAATCATTGCCAATGAGAGGTTCTGCCTCAGCATTGCACGTCGGTCGCAAGAGGCATGGACATACTGCCTTGCAAACCACTTGTGTTGTCGTCTCTCCGCTGGGTCAGGAAAATATAAATCCTCGAATTGGCGTGCGAGTCTTGCTCGGCTTGTTCGAGTTGAAGTGGAAGAGATGAGATGCTCGAAGGCGAACGCAGTCATATCTTGAGACTGGGTGAGGTCGGGAATACCAGATAAATAGGGAACTTCCATCTATAAAAACAATTTCTTTGATTAAAAATTCTTCATTAAAGAAGCTTACGGAATGAAAATACATTATGAAAAATGCTTTTTCTGAGTTTTTATTATCAATTTCTGATAAGAATTTGTTTATCCTTATTAGCTTTGAACAACGCTCTGATACCAGCTGTGAGATCCCCGCCCGCACGCTCCAGGGCTCCTGCTGGCGGCGGAAGCGACGTCGGCCTCCCGCGTGGGGTGGGGGTCTTGCACACTTGGGGCCTCACCCGCGAATGTCCGGGACGAGAGGCTAGCCTGGGGGGCGGTCCCTCTCCGAGGTCGGGCCCGGAAGACTCCCCTCGCCCGGAAAACACGGGTGATTCCGCCAAGAAAGTGAAAAATCTTTTAACTAGGAGATTACTCTAACGAGTCAAGTCTTGACTAAATTAAACTGATCTGACCTGATCTGACCAAGCTTGAAGTCACATGGTTAGATCAAGAAGAGACTTGCACTTGGTCCATGGAATCACCGCTTTTTTTCTCATTTTCGAGGCACAGCCGATGATCCCTTTCCACAGAACAAGGTCTTCTCAGGATTTAAACTGATTAACGTAATTAATCGTATCTAGTTGTTTCTCAGGAATCTTCCGATCCAGCCTAACCCCATCCGGCCCATGGGTTAGCCAACCACCCGACCACTGATATTGGTGGGATTCCTTTATAAAGATTTGATTGGGTTTTTGCCCGGGTACCGAGGAAAAGAGTTCTCAGGCCCCCTAGCCGGCGATTCATACAAAAATCAAACAGGCACACCACATACACACCCAATATGAAATTGCTATTTATAACAGATTCGACTGGCTTTAAGACAATCCTTCAATAAAATCATAATATTTTCGATCATCATTCCAAAATTCCAAGTCCATTGTATTACAAAAATGCATCATCTGAACTCTCTGTTGAAGACCAACTGACCAACCAACGAGATCCAATATCAAATTTTTGTTCCCAAAAAGCTTTCCTTTTTGTCCATCAGATATCTTCCTCGACGTACGCTTGGGTGTCCTAGCAACCACGAGCCCGTGCATCACCTGGTCAGAACCCTCTAGGATCCTCCTTAGGTGTCCTAGCACTTCACTCAGGGACCGCTTCGTTGGCCCTCGCCCATCGTACCGGAAGCGCACCATTTTAACCGTACCGAGGCTAGTCAAGACCTCGGCAGGCTTTGTCGCGGGCGACATCCCTTGACGACTCCCCGCCAGCTGTTCCAACGAACCTCCTTTAGAAAAACATAAGCCAAATGCTTCCTCCCAGCATTCTGGCGTAAAACAGTCCTTTGAATGAAAAACAGAGTTTCCAATGCAAGTGAGATTCCAATTTGAGATTGGTTCCAAAGACCCTTTTTTTTAATAATTCCCAGTTTCATAATGAGGATCCTTGATCTCTCATGAGGGTAATCTACTCGTCATTTTATCCATTTATCCAGCTAGATTCTTGGTGAGATTGGTCAGGGAAAAACTAGATTAGTTTTGATAGTCTATTCTTTGGATTTAGTAACTGAAATTGGTCACGAAGTTTTTGTCTGATTTACATTGAGAGAAGGACAATTAGGTTTACTGTCCGACCTCACGTAGTCTAACTAAATTCATTCAGTTTAGTTCTACCAAGATTACTTTCAACTAAACATTTAGTTTTTGGGTAAATATCCATTTAGTGATTTTACCAATTAAATTATCCAAGATTTTCTTTTTCCCACATAAATTCTCAACCTTAATTCATTAGGTAGAATTATGATGGAAATTCATCTTTTGACATTAGAATTTAAGTCAAATCCATCTTTTCTCAATTATCATGGAAATTCATCTTTTAACTAAAATATCAATACCTATTTTTTTGAATAAACTTGAAATCCTTCTTTTTCTCATTTCAATGAGTGCAATCCAATTATCATGGGAATTCCTCTTTTTCCTAAATTAAATCTATAAAAATTCTTCTTAAAAATTACATAAAAATAACCATTAATTTCTTTAAGGCAAAAATTCCATTTTCTCATCTAAACATTTGAATTCCAATATACTAGGAATTCCTCTTTTATCGATTAAACTTATCTATGCAAAAAAAAAAAATTTAATTAAATTTTTCTCTTAAAATTTAAATAAAAATATCCATTAATTCCTTTGCACTAGGAATTACACTTTCTTCATTTAATTAATTGGATTCCAATATGGTGGGAATTCCTCTTTCATCATAAAATTTTATTTATACAAAAAGATAAATTTGATTTTTCTTAAAAATTAAAAAAAAATCTTCATTAATTCCTTTGCACTAGGAATTATACTTTCCTTATTTAAATATTTGAATTTCAATATGGTGGGAATTCCTCTTTCATCATAAAAGTTTATCTATACAAAAAGATAAATTTAACTAAAATCTTTCATAAATTATACATTATTTAGCATTCAAATTTTTATTCTCTAAATCATTGGAATACATGGATTTCCAATGTCTTGGGGATTACTCTTTTAACATAAAATTAAATTACTCAAAAATCTTCTTTTTTCTAATTTGCTAATTATGCATAATCATAAAAAAAAATTTCTTCATGATTACAATGAGAATCATTTAATTAATCTAGGATCATAATTCCTAGAATATGGTAGGAAGTCCTCTTTTCATATTATGAATGAAAATATTTTATGTGTTTATTTGACAAAAATTTTACCATAGCTCCGCTGCTATTACTGATAATTCTCAATTTAATTGGGAGAATGAAGTTTAATATGATTAGTATGATTAGAATGACCACTAATTGGATCATTATCCAATTATGGATTGATTCATAATTTCTCTATGAAATAAATATCATAAAAGCATTAAAAAACCATTATTTTGAGCTTCAATTAAACAAGCATAAAAATTACTTTTGGATTAGAGAAATGCTTCATGAGAAGCTTCATTTGGATTGAGAATAGGTCATAGGAATGACCTTTCTTTGGGGGAGAGAGAGAGAGAAATGCTTTAAAAATCATTAAATTAAACATAAATAGAAATTTATGTGTTTCTTTATTACAATACATTAAAGCATTTCAAGAATGTTCAAAAGCCATTCAAATTAAAGCTTCTCAAGCTTGAAAGGGGTTGAGAAGAAATAAACATTTAGAAATTATAGAAAAAAGACCATAATCCACTCTTTACCTCCTAAAATGCTTGATTCTTTAGTCACTGTAGAGGCCCCCAACCAATCAATTGGTTTGGTATGTCGTCGGAGTCACCAAGGAAGATTGAAGAGAGAGAGAAGCTCCAATCTCTTCCATTTTGTAGAGGTTTTTAGAGGATAATAGAAATTAAGCTTAGTTTAGAGTAATACCCACATAGTTTAGTTCACAGATAATAATACAAAGGAATGAGGGTCTTTTTATAGGAGAGGGAGGCCACTAACTGAGTCAAACTGAGTTCTAGAATTTTCCAGCTTCTGTTTGGTTGAATTTGGACAAGTTTTGGACCAGTTTGGCTCCCTTTTTTATTTAGTTTGATTTAGGAGAGAGATAAAAATATCCTATTATTTTTGAGTTTTAAACTCATCCAAGCATGTGAAATAGGCACCTCCTTGAAGGTCTCCCTTTTCCTTACACGTGTCAAAAATGAATGATTACTTCAAAATATCTCATTTTTTTATTAATATACCATAATTTTTAACTAATAAACCTAGTACTTGGTCAACTCTTCATCTTATGTGGGCATTTACTCATTTTTGGGCATTTTCTTTCATTCTTTGGATTTATCTTGTCCCAACACTTGGATTAATCTTATTGGTCCATAAGAACCTTAATTGGACCATAATTAAAAAAAATCGAAAATCTGGACCCTTAGGCTAAGGTCTTCTGAATCAATTTTAATTAACTCCAATTGCACCTTGGAAAATCTATTATGATTTTCTGTTTCAGGAAAATATTTTTTTGATATTTGAAGAATTTATTTATCCAAAAATATCTCAATTTTGATTTACCACTCTCTAGAATTTTTTTATCTCACTAGGCAAAACAAGGAAAATTATATTTTCTTATATTCAAAATAATAGAATGATTACAAGGGATTGAAGTAGAGGCTTATTTGATATTCAGGCTGAGGAGGAATCTTACAATTGGCGTGTGGTAATAAGGATCCCAATATGCTAAGTGATTATGGCAAAAGGGAGCTTCTCAGATTCACAAAACTTCTGCTTTAGATGCATCTTTCGAGCTTAAGTCTTAGTGATGTACATTTTCACCAAGGTGTCCCAAGCCTCGTTAAGCGTTTATGTATCATGTATATGCACAATCATAGAATCTGTCACACTAATAGACAACCAGTACAACACCTTTCTAGCTCTTTCATGCCATGCTTTATATGCATGATGAATTTGATATGAAGGATCTTGGCATAGTTCAGTAGTGTTTGAACATTGAGGTTTACATTTCTCAATACACTACTTTAATTTTCTAAGAGAATTCTTTGAAAAACATTTTGTAGAAGTTCAACTTGGTTGATTGCAAGCTATTTTAAGATTCCAATCGATGCAAACACCAAGCTTCTTAAGTATGAGGAGAAGCCAACAATGACTTCAACACAATATAGAGTTTTGGTTGGATATCTTATGTATCTCACTATTACTAGAGGCGAGATGGTGTAGGAGTGTTGGCTTAGTCTATTTCTAATCAATCCAAAGGATGATGCCCATTGGAGTGCACCAAAAGACGGTACTTAAATACCTCAATAGAATAGGGGACTTTGGTCTCACATATGGTGGGAATTTAATGAATTAAAAGAATTTTTAGATTTTGATTATGCATGTGAACCCAATGGTAGGAGTGGTCATGGCAATGCTGTTTTTTTTGGCTATACTAGAGTCATATCTTTAGCTTTCTAAGAAATAGCATACTCTTCCTTTATTATCTATATAAGTTAAGTATAAAGCCTTGATTATAGTTGCATGCCAAGCCTTGATACAAGTTAAGTAAAAGCCTTGATTAAAGCTGCATGCCAAGCTATTTGTTGGAAGACTAATTTCTTCTATTGGTTTTCTATTCTTGGTTTTCTTGATGTTACTCAGTCCAAACCTCTCTTTTGTGATAATATGCATTCAGACATTAGTAAAGAGCCTGATTCATCATGGAAGAACCAATCTCATTAATACAAAGGAGAATTTTATAAGGAAAAGAGTACTTCTTGGAGATGTAACTTTGCAACATGTGAATACATGAACAACTTAACAAATATCTTTACAAAGTCTAGGGATTTGGAATTTGCAAAGCACATGACACCTCTTAGATTTATTTTAAGGAATGATGTTTCCCTTAAGGGGGGATGACCAATCATAATAAGTGCAACCTCTTTTCTCATTTTTATAACATCATGTTATGGAGATTAAGTTGAGATGGAATTGAACTTGAGAGGGGATGTTTGAGGGGGGAAATATTAACCTCATCACATAGCATCCTTAGCACATACATAGAAGGTGAATGATTCATGATCTTGGTGATTCGATGTATATTGGGTTCATGATCATTACATTACATGCCTAATTACATGTTTAGCTTTTATAGTAAACATCTTCATTAGTCTTTTAAGGTAAACATTTAATACATACGCCATCTTCTCAGCACATGTTAACATGTTCTTTAGTCTTTTAAAGTAAAATTGTTTAATATTGCAACCATATTCTCAGCACACGTTGGATTGAAATGAGATGAAAAGATGAAATGTATAGTAGAGTGTTTTCTACATTCTCACACCGTTGAGATTTTTAAGATCAAGTCTAGAACACAAGAACTAACTTCCACATTTCTAAGAATGATAATCTTCTTCTCTTAGGATTTTATTTGTAGAGAATCTCACTATTTAGATGCCTATGATGTCTCCTTGACATTTGTGGAGAAATGTATGGAAAATATTGTGCCAATGGAATCTTCCTAATTCATCAAGGACTTGAAGTTATAGTATGATTTCTACGAGCCTAAATTACAAGAAATGAGGAATAGTTACGTGACAGTTGAACATGCTTTATATGCACAAGTGTGCTTATCTTAATGGGATGAAACATAAATTCATACAGGTGCTGCATGGGTGTCATCAGCTCATGTCATGAGATGTTTTTGGTCAACTCCTATTATGACTGAAACCCTCATTTTGTGTTGCTAAGACATGTTGCTCCCAAAGGATCAATGCCATCATTCACCCTCGGCAAGACATAGAACATGGGAACAGTTCTGATAAGAGAGCATGGTAATGGGCGATAAGTGAGCTGGTAGTACGATATGCACACTAACACACTCACACAAAGGGTAGAGGTGAAACCATTAAACACAAGAGAATAAAGGAGGAAAAAAAACCTAATAGGCCCCCCCCCATCATTGTTTTTCACCATTAATTAATGTGATTCTATTTGCAATGTTAGTGGGACCTTAGGATGTGAAGACTTGAGTAACACTAGGGGAGTGGGATAGTGGGTGAGTAGAGTGGCGCAGTGGGTGAGTAAGTGGAGTGGGTATAGTGGGTGGTAGTAATCATGCATGTTATCTTTGCTTTCTTCTCTAGTCATCTTCGTCTTCATGGTTTGCCTCTCCACTGGTTTGCCTCTCCACTGGTTTGCCTTCACCTTCTCAATGGTGTTGAAGACATGGCTCACCTTCGCCTTCTCGATGGTGCTACATGCCCACTGCTTTGCCTGCTCATCTCAAGTGTGGTGATGGAGTTTGTCAACCTAGTTCTCTTGTAATTTGCGGTTGCTCTTTGGTCTTTCGATTCTGTTTGCATGTTTCTAGTTAGGGTTTGTGGTGCCTATTATCTTTACGTTTTGTGATGGTTGCTCGAGTCTAGGGTGCTAGATTCAATGTTGCTTGTGGTTATCATGGGCTATCATGGGCTCGTCAACTTTAATCATGAATGTTTGTGGGTGCTTATCTCCACGCTTTGTTCTCTAGCCACCTTTGCCTTCATGGTTTCTCTCTCCATTGGTTCGCCTTTGCCGACTCGATGGTGCTATAGACATGGCTTACTTTCTCGATGTTGCATGCCCACTACTTCGCCTTCTCATCTCCACCATTGGTGATTGAGTCTCGCAATCATTGGTTCTTCCCATGCATGTAATTTACGGTTACTTCTTGGTTTTTTTATTGTGTTTGGACACCTTATTGCATGTTTCTAGTAGGGGTTTTTGGCTCACGTCATCTTTAGGGTTTAGGGTCATATACATAGTTATCATAGGCATCCCATGCATGGCTGTGGTGGGCGCATCTCATCTTTATGGTTTCATTCTTCTGGTCCTTTCATTCTTCTACTCGTTTCGTGCTTCTGTGTGTTATACAAAGTGGTTCTCTATGTTAACTTGGTACTACCCGAGTGCTTCCTATAAGGTTTGTTACTGTTAGACGTAAGCAATAGCTTCGAAACAACCTCCATTGATGGATTTGACTAATAACATCTGCATTTAACTCTCGTCAGTCTCTTGTAGGGACACCTTTTTTTGCTCTTGTGATACCTGGTCTTGCTCACCAAATTTTTTTCTTGGATAGTGGTTCTTTGAGGTATTTTCCAGTCCCCCCATAGAAGCAAACAATGATGACAGTGAGCCTAGGAGTCAAAGCAATCCGATCAACATCTCTGAGATGTGATATGCTTGATGATGCCAATATGAATCTTTCTTACAAGTATAGATCAATGTAGAATGCATCAGTGAACAAGTATCGATCAGTGTAGAATGCATCAGTGAACAAGTATAGATCAGTGTAGAATGCATCGGTGAACAAGTATAGATCAATGTAGTATGCACCGGAAAAGATGGCTATCAACAAATGCAATGATTTTGTACATCTCTCAATGCAGCCCAAGATCAAAGATGTGATCATTATTTGAACGTAGACATTTTGTATATATGTAGTCCAAGACCAAAGATGTGATCATTTTTTAAATGGAGACATTATATATATGCATCTGAATGTAGACATTTTGTATATATGTATTCCTCATATGTATAAATATCTTTTATGAAGAAACTTAAAAGAGAAGAAATCCTTTTTTTGCAGTAATATAAATATATCTTTTTTTTTTCAACTTGCAATTTTTTTAATGGACCTTGTGGAGTAGAGTATTGTTATTTTTTAAATTAAATTTGTTATATTTTTAAAAGATGTTTAAGGTTGTTTGTAATCGTAAGTTTTTATTTGTTTTTTAAATTTGTTATGCATTTTTTGAATGCAATTGAAAAATTGCCATGTATTATGTATTGTGTTTTTTTATTTATTGTCAAGATGGGTTGGAAATTTCTTTTATTTTTGTAATCATAAGCTTTTTGTTTTCTAGCATGGGTGCATTAATTAATTAATGGTGAAAAAGTGAATATATATTGATTGATGTATATGAAACGGTGCAAGCCATGGGAGACAACGAACTCATCCCTGGCCTGTCCGATGACCTCGCACTGCGATGCATCGCCCGCGTGCCCCACGACGCCGCTCACCCTGGCGCAATCTCCTGAGCAGTGCCTGCTTCTACCACCTCTGCCAAAGCTTGGGCTTCGCGGAAGCTGCGTCTCTGCTTCTCATTCGAGTGCAAGGAGGGCGTCCCCACCCTCTGGAGTGCGTAGTCGAAGTCGACACCGCCTCAGGGGCTAGAAAGAAGAGGGTCTTCACAAATCCGGCTGTAACGGAGAGCATCTTTCTCGATGGCCGTGTATGCGTCGGCCACAGTGGAATGGCATTCATCTTGGGCGGTTACACCATCGGAAAAGTTTCCTGCGATCTCCACATACTCGACACCCGTGATGGCAGCTGGAAGACAGGTCAACTCAACTTAGTGCGGTTAACTCAACTTAGTCCATGTGGTTAACATGTCAATACCATTGGTGAATAGAAACCGTCATCGCCTTCTCAGGCTCAGTTCGTAGATAATCAGCAAATCTGAAGTGCAAGTCAACAGCCACACAGAAAAACAGTTCCACCATGCACCTCGCAACGCATCATCAGTTCATCTAGTTTTGAGGCGTAACAATCGTGCTCTCTACAATGTTTCAGTGGTGCAACTCACATCACTCACAGGCTGTCGCAACTCTATATTGAGATCATCTAGTTGCTAGCTAGATCAACTCTGTGCTTCTCAACGCAAGTGTATAGCATTCGTGAGACCGGTTAGTTGTAATCTCCACTCAGGCAGCGGGACTCCCCATGGGCACTTTATCGGCTTGGATCTAGGGCCACTCCCAAGTCTCAGGCAGCGGGACTCCCCACCCTTCAAGTTTTTATAGCCTACTGGCAGAAATACGGAGGAGAGCGTGGGTAGCACAACATGCATCATTGCTTGTTCAAGGCTCACACGCATCATCGCTTGGTTCAAGGCTCAACGTGGAGCGTGGAGCCACTCACAGGCGTATTAGTTGCACGTCTCTTAGACATAGTGCAGAGCACTAGCGTGGAGCATGGGTAGCACTCACAGGCCCAGCAGCACAGCAGGAAAATCTTGAATGCTCGAGCGCTGTGCATTATCACGGCAACACAAGCTAAATCAAACATCATTGCCATCGTTGCCTAGCACTCACAGGTCCAGCAAGCAGCTCAGCGAGCTCGTCTCTCAAGAGCAACACCAGCCGAATGCTCAGCAGCGAGCAACACAGGCCCAACGCAAGACCATCAGTGAGCAGCTAGCGTGTACGAATCGTGTTATTGATGTTCACTCTTGCTCGAGGCTAAGCGTAAGCAATTGGCTTGTGGTTCAGAAGTGTTGAGCATGAAAGCAATCAACAACAGTGATCATAGTAAAAGCCACACACGCAGAACGTCAATACAATTTTCCTATGTCGAGCTGAAACTCATCGAAGAGGGCTACAGCTCTCGGCAGCTTGCCTGCAGTGTCTACTACATCACCTGCAGTGTCTAATCGCTTGCAGGACTACAGTAGAACCTTCCATGTTTGGCGTCGTTTAAATGACATCTTAGCGCATTATTTAGAGCAACGCATCATCGGCAGAGACAAGGGATTCGACCTCCGATTGTTTTTTTTTTTTTTTTTGGGTTGCCTCAGCAATTACGCATCATCGATAGAGACAAGAGAGTCGACCTCCGTTTGTTTTTATTTTTTTTGTTGCCTTAGCAAGCGCAACGCATCATTTTATTTAGAAAAAAAAAGAAAAGAAACTCTTCATTGAGCAGAGAGCTCTCATCTCTTGCGCCAGGCTCTTGTTAAAATAGGTGGGAGTAAGCATCATTGAGCTCTCTAAGCTCCTAACTCTATGTCTGCGTATGAAGGAAGAAGAAGGGGAAAAATAAAAAAGAGAAGGAAGTTAGCAAGCAAGCTTGGCCGGCAACGTAAAGAGAAGGGAGGGTTTACTTTTGCTTTTTTTCCCCCTTTTACTTCCCAACCTAGGGTTTGGACCCTTTTTCACATTACATCCTCCTCTAGGATGACTCCTATGGTCTCTTATTTGAGTTTTCTACATTCTTGAGTGGTCGTGATTATGTTCCTGAGGATGTATACTATATCGACATTAGCACAGATGATGATAATGTGGATATTGATGATGATATTGATGTTGACACATGTACACCATTAGGAAAAAGGAGAGCTCATTTTGGGGCCTTTTAGGATTTGGAGAAAATGTCTCGCAACCAATCAGGAGAAGGCCAACGTAACGTAGAAAACCCACAAAAAAAGAGTGAAAATAGAAAATAGAATAGTACTTTATGGTGGCAGAAGCGTGCGAGTTGAATAGGGAGATTTGTTTTTGATTCTCTTCTCTAGCATGTCTCTATCATGAGATTTTAGTCCATCTTTGAAACTTCCCACTCTCGCGACAATCCAATTTCCTTTCTTCTTAGACTTTCGAGAGACTATTCCATCTTCGACAAGCATCCCTCCTTGCCATAGCTTTGTTGTAATTTGCTCTCTTCAACATTTCACCTGTTTGTGGATATCTTTTTGTTCTTTCTTTTAAGTTGATCTGCATTACTTAGAATGTTAGATTGATTGAAATCTAACATCATACTATCTTTCTTTTGTGTTGGTTTCTATTAGGGGTGTGTTAGATTCGAAGCCTGAGATGGCACCCAGAAACAATGAACGCGGCATTAGAAAACGTTCGGTGGGTTTAGATGGTGAAGACTCTGTTGATGTACGAAACATATCTTTGCCACGAAGGCCTATCACACAGATTTCAAGCATAGAGGTTTTCAATATTGCAACAGCAATGCGCTAGTTGGAAAATGTTCGAAGTGGGAAAAGGAGCTTGGGTACTAATGCAACCCAAGAGGATCCAGAAGAAGAGCAAAAAGCAACAATCAATGAGTACTTTCCTGACATCCGTAAAAGGTTTTAGAGTGAAAGAAGGCAGAAGATGCGTAAAAGAGATTCTGGTGCAGCATGTTTATATGCATCGAGAACTTCAATTTTGCAAGAATATCCAGCTTATCTTCCACATCATAGACCAAATTGTAAACACATAATATAACTTAAATTATTTTCAAGGCACAATTGTTTCTCCCTTTATAACCAAGATAATTTTTCTGAATGTTTCAGATCTATATCCTTCATCATACGAGAAGTGGCAACCAGTGGAATGCATTTTAGGATTCTTCAACGAGAACTTCAATTTTGCAAGAATATCCAGCTTATCTTCCACATCATAGACCAAATTGTAAACACATAATATAACTTAAATTATTTTCAAGGCACAATTGTTTCTCCCTTTATAACTAAGATACTCTTTCTGAATGTTTCAGATCTATATCCTTCATCATACGAGAAGTGGCAACCAGTGGAATGCATTTTAGGATTCTTCAATGTTATACATGGCACGGTAGAAGAGCTACAGTACAAAGGTAGATCTGTAAGAGACTTGGCTAAAGCGGGTATTTTTTTCTATGATCACTTCTACCAGCTATTGGACCATGCTCATTCTTATGGCATATTGCAAAGGCAAGATTTTTTGGAATGGAATATAATAGGTTGGCTTGTTCTCGATGGAAGTATAATAGAGGCATATAGAAGTGCAGCATTCATTGAAACCAAATATTGCAACAAGAATAGTCAGAATCATAGTTTTTATGCCTGTCAATGTTTTCATAGATATTTTTCAAGAATATTCAATAAGAGTTTGTAAGACTGTGTTTTCTTTTAAAGCAAAAGGTTGTGATGACATTCCAAAATTTTTGGATGATGGTTGGGATAAAATTATGGCCAACACTGTGCATTGTGAGGTTGTCGATGACACAATCAATCTCAAGTACATGTTTGCCTCCCAGAATTTTATTTTCTCATTTTACTATAAATGAAGCCGGATGATAGGTACACAACTTGTACCAATGGAACAAGATGAGAGCTCTTCATGTCTAGAAAATGATATTATTGATATAGATGTTATCGAGAATGGCATTTTAATAGCATCCATCACACTTGGAAGATACTGCACACTCTCTCGATTACAGAATGACATTATAAACGAGACTGAAGAGAGTGTCTACATGGGATTTTCATTCATTTTAAACAACAAAAAAGTAAACTGAGTTTCCTAAAGTACTCATTCAAGATTGGCAAAATTGTTTTATCAAAATTTTAATTCAAAAAATGTAGACATCTCATTTTCAAACTGTGATTTTGTTTCAGATACTGCAAAGTAGAGAAAGCAAGATACAATGCAGAGATATTGCAAGCAGAACAATTCAGATAGTTCAATCATCTTGAACTCAGGTACAATAGACAATTCATATATACTTTTACTAGACAGTAAAAGCATTATAGAATTCTTAACATTTTCAAACCAAAAAGTGATCCATCGAGAAAAAGTAATTGCATTTATATTTGCATTTACTGTTGTTGTTCTCATATGTACAGAGGAGGGTATATCTATATGCTACAGATGTACAAATATGCCTATATTTGGGATTCTAGCTCAGGCTGAGCCTGGCTTTGGTCC
This sequence comes from Cibotium barometz, assembly GCF_041138505.1. Taxonomy (NCBI): domain Eukaryota; kingdom Viridiplantae; phylum Streptophyta; class Polypodiopsida; order Cyatheales; family Cibotiaceae; genus Cibotium; species Cibotium barometz. The sequence goes on along the minus strand of NC_141059.1, from coordinate 38,941,732 downwards.
AAAGACTCAGATAAAGGCTCCTTGTCGCTATGGCTCTCCCTCGACTTCTCCTTTGCTCCTCATCCGAAGACTTCATATTTCGTGGGAAAGGCTCATCTTCCATTTTCATCTCCTCAGGCACTTTGGAAGGCTGCTCCTAAACTTTCTGGACCCATCAAGAATGTTATCATTTACATTGAAAGATTTCAAATCATCTTTCTGCTCAGTAATCACTTCTACATCAATATTGGAAGGGGATATTGGCTCGTTTAGAAGTGGAGGAGATGCAGGAATAGGAGAAGCAAGTCGTAGCAACCTCAAAATTGTATTGGCTCTGAAACTATAGACGTAGTCAGAGAGCCAAAACTATCTTCTTGCATCTGCAATAAAGAAAATATTATTTTCAAAAACTGACTGCATTTAATTAGAAAATTTGAAGATTGTAAATCTTTTGACTTACAAACTCAGGCTGCTTCTCTCCAAAGTAGGAGTCCAACATGTACTTAGCTATTATAAGTAATCTCCATCCACAAGAATATGGGTCTGTTTGTTGTGGTGTCTGTAAATGAAATTATGAGAATTTAAATAAAGATAAACAGTTCTCTATACAGAAGACAAAATAAGATTGGTGTTCTTCCACAAACCTGCAATGCAATTGGTTCAATCAGGTTGAGTAAATTTGTATTTGGAGGACATAAGTCCAGGGCATCAAAAAATCTTTTCAAGACACTACAATACCAAAGAAAATGTGAGAACTATCAAATTTCTTTGATATTAGCATTATCCATACTCCAAAGTTTCATGAGAATACATTAAGGATAATACTTACAGGCCTAGCTCCTAGTGGGTACCCTAAAGAGAGTTAAATGTATAACATCTCTTTTGTTCAAGGTCAATGGAAACAAAACTCCAATGAGAACTACAAAAAGAAGAATAATATAAGGACCAGAAAGATAAAGGAACCAAAAAAGCAAAGTACTGTTAAATCTAAAATCTAGGTGTACTTACTTAGAGTGGTATGGTAGGAAGATGACATCAACTACTTCAAAATTACAGTAACTGAACCATTTTGCAATGTCTGCACTGCTCTCTGTGTGATCTCTGAGCTTGAAAGAGATTCCTGGATCAATAAAGAAGATCCTGTGCATAACCCCAGGATGCAATTTGCTCTTAAACATGCTGCACAAGGAAAGACTCAAAGACTCAGTTTGAGATTGAAGAGGATTGATACTTTTGTAGAAAGAATAATCTTGGAAAATACTTACTAGAGAGTAGCCAGGATGAGAGTATCTGTCAGGTACGTCTTCCTCTGGGAAAGAGCTTTTATACAGTCTCTAGTGAGCCTGAACTCCAAATCAGCCAAATCAAAATCAGTGGTCTCTAATTTTATTGTAATTTTGGGCCCCAACTCCAGAAGCCTCTCCTATATCTTCAACTCCTTAACAAGTGTTTCTGACTCCAAATCAAAATCAGTGGTCTCTAATTTTATTGTAATTTTGGGCCCCAACTCCAGAAGCCTCTCCTGTATCTTCAACTCCTTAACAAGTGTTTCTGACTCTAGGTCCAATGATGAATCCTTCACTTGTTGTTTCATCATTAAATCCTAGGTCCAATGATGAATCCTTCACTTGTTGTTTCATCATTAAATCCTCATAGGCTGACTTCCCTCTGGTCTCATTTTTGTGTGTGACCTCTTCTATCTTCACCTCATCCTTAGAGGGCTTCCTGCTTGGTGGTATTAATAAGATGTCTCTCATCTTAATATCATCCCAGTCTTTTGCATTCAGAATTTTATCATATCTGTACCTTACTCTCACTAATGTGTTGATATCCTTTTTCATTATTGTCACCCTGTGTGCATGGGCAGCAACTAGCATGGTATCCTGGAAGAACTCTATGAGAAAATCTTCTGCTACCTCCTGTAGGGTGAGAAGGGCTATCCTACTCCACCTGAATCCGACACCCCAATAGTCACATACTTGTAGATCATGAGTCTCTGGAAAGGAGCCATGGGCATTGTAAAGCCTATAGCCTTTTGTGCCTTCCTGATCTCCCTGAGAACATTGGTTCCCTAATTGATTCTCTTCTTCTGGCATTTCTAGAGCATGTGCATGGGCTTGCCCTTCTTGGAGGACTTTTACCTCCCCTTTGAAGGACTTTGACCTCCAGCCACCACTGCCAAGTTAGGCCCACTTCCCTTTCTCCTTGCTGTTTCCTTTGTTCTTGCCATCAAAACTGAAAGAGTAATATGCAAAATGGTTAATTACCTTTAAAGATGACATCCAAGCAAGGTAAGCTTCCACTCATAAATAGGTACAATAATGAGAACTATCATGGAATAGAACATGGAAGAGGAGGACAGGAAAGTCCTATCTGTCTCATCAAAATCAAGTAAGATATGGAATAGCTCGAAATTCGTCGTCTCCACGCGAGAGCATGTCAAGGGAAGAGATTTGTCGAAAAACGCGTTTTCGGAACATTTACTAGGAAAATTGCTCATATCGTGTTTTCCCACTAAAATTCTAGTACTATCTATCTATAGACACATATTATCTCATCACGAATTATTCCATGTCATTGCAGAGAGATGTACGATTTATGACTCCAAGGTGAAAGAAGAGAAAAGCTTAAAGCCAAAATTTGCAATGAAACGCGATTTCAAGATTCTTGCTGCAAAGACATATCGAAATCGCGTTTCCCGACAAAAAGGTGTTCCAACACCGAAACTTATATGCTCTTCGATGCAGATGCAGATATCTATTTTCTGAAAAGATTCTTGAAAACTTGGACTAGACATCGAATATATATAAGGAATAAACAATACGAGGTTTCAGTTTTGCAGGAGTATCTCCTCTCAGATGGTATAATCCTTTCAGAAGGTTCTGCTTTCTGGAGTATTTGTACTTGGCTTTGGTTGAGCTGGGGATATGCTGATGGTTATCTTTCAGTCGGAGGATGCCATGCTGATGGTTATCCTTCAGTCAGAGGACGCCTTTTTGTGGAGGAGATCTTTGTTGTTGTACTGAACAGACTTGTGAGAGGAGGGCAAGTGTTCTAGCACATTGTATACTTTATGCCTCGGAATTCACGCCCACATGGCACGTGCCACTCTAAATGTCACACATGTGTGCAACGATACGTGCCACGCACGTCATGATGATGTGTCCTCGGTTTTTGTGCAGATTCTTTAATCGTGTCCTTTTGCGTTTTCCTCCACAAACCATCTGGTGACCATGTTGACCATCCCCTTCACATCAAGCACCCAGCCAATGCTTTCCTCATCATCAAGCATTAGCCTCAGACCCTGCAATACCAAATAGACACAGTTTTTTTGCTTCAACCCTAAACCACCTTCCTGCCGTCTTGTTATTCCTTACAGGCAATCTTGATACACCTATTCAAGGTCCTACATACACTTTTGTTCAGAAAGCATGGACAGAGGAAAAAGAGGTACTGTTCAAAGCGATCTCAATTTTATACTGCAATGTTATATTTTGTAATGTCAGCATCTGAGACTTCTGGGATAGTCCACACCATGCCACTTGTAGATGTTGTTGGACCCTGAGGTGTAGGAGTTCCAATATCGAAAACGCGATATAGGGTGGTTTTGATGGAAAACAAGATATAGGGTGGTTTTGCATGAGGGGGACACAATATCGCATTTTCTAGCAGATTTTGTTACACTTTCTTGTATATCCTCTCCCTAAATTACATATATGAGTTCTAAAAGCATACAAAGAATATTCGCAATAAAATGCGATTTCAAGATTCTGGCTATGCAAAGACATGTCAAAATCGCATTTTGTGACAAAAAAGTATGTTAACAACGAAGTCTGCGATATGATGAATTTGGTGATGAGAATTGATGCATATCTCGTTTTTGAGTTAAATCTCTAGATTTTTCTGGCCTTTTTTGATATATTCTATAATGATTTTCTTCTCATCTCTCTGTGTTTCTTTATGTGCATGTACAGTTTTGGATAATGCTCCTGCCAAGAGAACATTGGACCTATCAAGATACTCTATCAAAGCTGAGGAAGGTCTAGGTGAGCAATATTTGAATTTACTCTTCTTTTTATGAAAAAATATGAATTATTTTTTATTTTTGTATGATATTTTTCATTACAACTAAGAGGCCAAGTACTAGTAGCAAAGGAGTAATCAAATCTGGTGAGCCAAGGAAGCCTCTGGAAGAGCAAAAGTCACTAGACCTATAGCTTTTTGAGTTTCTCCAAAATTCCAATGCCCAAATGGAGTATCCAACATTTCATAGGATGTTCAACACTCCTTTCAAATTGACTGACATTGTGGCTCAGCACACACTTTTTGGAGGACGAGTTTGAGGTGTTTAGACAGATGATAGATGGTGGAAGGATTGTGAATAAGGATGAGGCTTTTGTGCATATCAAGGACTTATGCCAAAGTGATAAGCTGAGGTATCAATTGAACAGGAGATTTGATGTTCTACCTAGCTGCTTCAAGGGTATCTGCAATCTCCACAAGAGGAGCTATAGGATATTGGAGGAGAGCTTTGCATTTGCCATTTATTTACATTATGTTGAGCTTGGTGTTCCTGAAAAGTCTGGTCAAGAACAGACTTGGAAGAGGAGCTATAGGATATTGGAGGAGAGCTTTGCATTTGCCATTTATTTACATTATGTTGAGCTTGGTGTTCCTGAAAAGTCTGGTCAAGAACAGACTTGGAAGAATATGAGGAAAAGGAGGAGGAGTTGGCAAGTGAGAAGAGTGAAGAACTTCAAGATGAGGAGCAAAGCATTAATCTAGAGGAGGAGAAGTCTACTATTGCAGCACTTGATCTTATATCTCTGAAATCAGAGACTTTAAGAGATGCAATTACAGTTAATAAAATTGAGCTTGATAGTTCCAGTTATGCTGCTCCCATCCTTCCATCATTCAAGATAGAAGGTGGAGAATATGTTTTCCTAAATGACATATTGTGCATTTTCAATCTAAGAGAGGACTATGCACTTGGTCTCATAGCTCAATCATGCAAGGCGGACAAGGAAGTAATGATAGATGATGATCCCTTGTTGGACCTAGAAGATAAGTTCAAATCCTGCATTGGAACTTTCTACGTGTTTTAAGGAGGTAAGTAATTTTCAAGAGGTGGATGATGAAGTCTTTAAAGAGGTACAAGCCTGTATGAATCTCACTGGAAGCTCAGCTCTGGCACATCATTCTGAGCAGACATCAAAACATAGTATCTCATTGTGGAAAGAGAACTTGCTTGAGCAGGATGAGAATATGAAGGTAATGGCATCTTATTTGTGTACTTTTGTGATATTTCAATCCTTGCTTTTGAGTTCTAGTTACCATTTAGGTAATCAGTCAAGTCTTTCTAATTTCATTGCAGACTTATGTAATGCCAAATTGTTAATATACCATGGGACAATGAGCAACAATGGGGAAGCAATAATTCTTTTATTCAAGTGTATGTCAGAGGCCCTGGGTGGCCATTCCCTTTCATGGTTTGTAGACAAAGTGATATTGATAGAGAAGAGGTTTGCCTTACATATTTTTGGTTATTATTCTAGAAAACAGTGCTCTAGAGCAAGATATTTTTTGTCATATACTGCCTGTGCACTCGCTGCTGCTGGTGTAAAGAATCCTCTCAGTCTCGAGCCTTATGGCAAAAGCATAAACTTATACGGAATCGAGAGCCATCACTATTGGGATCACCAGAGAAATTGGAGAAAGGAGAAAGTGCTCAAGAACCAACCTCACCAGAACAAGGAAGATCTCAGAGCACTCTGGACCTGTCATTGAAGAAAAAGAAGTCTCCAAGTAAAGTGAAAGGGAGGGTTCCCATTGGTAGACCTTGGGAGAAACCCTAAGGCCATTAGCTATAAGATGATTATCATTGTATATTTAGCTTTAGAACAACAATTTATTTCTGCTGTATCTTTTGTATTCTGTATTTTCTATGCATCAAAATTTGAGAAGTGTTTTCAATTATGAGGTACACAATATTTACACTTGTATTCTTCTGTATCCACCACAAAAGAATTGTAAACACACATTGTGTATTTCTATGCATCAAAATTTGAGAAGTGTTTTCAATTTTATGAGATTATGAGATACATAATATTTACACTTGTATTCTATCCACCCATTTGTGATCTACAAAGACCTTTGATTTTCTCCATTCAGCATGTCTCTCTGCTGCATTCGAACTCTCTAAAATTTTCTATCTTCTTTGCTTTTCTGAGCTACTTGAAAGGCTATCTTGACTTGAGATGCATTGACCTATCTCTTTGTTTTGATCTTTTGAAGTATGCCTCGATAAAACCATTGAAACACTTCCTTTAAGCTGTTGCCTTTTTGTTTTCCTCCAAAATGTTGTGTATGTCTAAAGAAAGCATTACGGGCCATGTAGTGTGATTTTTCCATTCCTTGTGTAGACCAGATTGCAGGGCATCCATACTTTTTTACAAAGAATGGAAGATGGTTGTAGATAATATGCTATTTGGACACAGAAAGAGTCTAGCATTAGAAAACACAGAAAATACAAATCATTTTGTTCTCAAAATTGAACAATTGGGTGGAAGTTAGTGTTGTCACCATGTAATGGGTTATGTTGAAGGTTGTCCATGCTTCCTTCATTGCCTTTCCAAAATTCTTAACCTCTTTCTCAAATGCATGTTGATCATTTTTGTTCCAAGAAACTTTGTCACAATAAACAAATAGCTTGTCCAACGATTTTCACACCTCAACCTTCACATCTCGTGCCATCCCATCGGCCTGATGATCTTTTACTGCATTGTGGACTTGCTTCCACACATTGTATTTTATTCTGGATACATATTGTGATTGTCTACCCTATTTTCTTGTTGTATTTTGTGGACATGATAAAAACCTTCGGGCCTTTACTCCACCAATGGATGGCTTGATAGGTACCTCTTTACCATTTGTAGATTTCTTAAGATCTTTTGTTATATGAACATCTCCACCATGTAGACCAATTTCTGATAATACCACTTCCAATGATTGTATTGCCTCTTTTCTTTTCACCTCAGGCCAAAGTTTCCAAGCAAATCCAATATATAGAAAAACAAGTTTCTCAATAATTCTACACAATGCATGCAATGTGCAAATGTGAACATTGCATAATGGAATATCAAGAACTGCTTTAAAATTTGGATCTTCCTTGTCCCTATTGGGTGCTCTTCTCCACCATTTGAAATCCAAGACATGGGCTGATTGTTTACAATACAAGCAAGGAGATTTGGAGTTACCCCCTTTACTGATATTTGTACATACACTTCAATGTCTTAAGATCACCTGCCAGATGCCATTCTACTTGAAAATCACCTTTGCCTGGAACATGAAGATGACCCCCTAAAATTTAACTCCTTATAGCTGAGGGTATATCTGTCTGGTGAAAAACCCAGTTAAGTGTTTCATGGTCCTCTGTCTTCACCTACCATTACAATAGAATGATATGGTAGAAGTTTGTTAAAAAATATACATGTATATTCAACAAATACTAACACCAAAATAAGAAAATCCATACCTCCAATGATCCCAACCACCATACATGTTTTTCTGATTGGACGCTAAAGTACTTTGAACTGGTCTTTGTGTGATTGATGGATCAAGTGCCCGATTCATCAAGGTAATAGTCACTCTTTCTATCTTCTTTTCCTTTACAATTTCACATTCGTCAAGCTTAACAACAAACTTTAAAACTCCTTTACATTCCTCAAGTGTGATGTTATTAAACTCCACCATTCTTCTCTATAATTGTTGTAGCTCCACAAAAATATTATTCAAAGGATCATATATAGTCCTTCCTTTGGCCCCTTCATATACATTTTTGATATGTAAATATTGTCAAATGAAGTCATCTATTTCCTGATTTAGAAGACCTCTCTGGCGCCACACTGCTGCTGGGGTGGGTAACAATACATGTTTTATCCGTTGATCTTTGAGAGTAGAAGAAACGATGTTAAAGATTGAAGCATATCCTTTTCTACTCACCCCACTCATATCAAGGGCTTCTTGAATTTTTTTGACACCAACTCTACTTTTTGATATTAACTGTTCGACAGCATCACGTTTCACCCTTTTGAACTTTTTTTCATCTATCAAGCTCTGCACCGACAACTTTAGAGACTAAACCTTTTATTTGCTTCACTGGAAAAAGATTGGAATTTTCATTTACTTCACCAAGCCTTAAAATTTCCCTATAACAAGAAAGAAACACATCTACAATTATACATTTTTAAATATATATAACTTCTCTACAATGAGACACTTATAACTCACCTTTAAAAGTTCATTGATTTACATTGAAATTTTTTGGAACTTCTTCATTCGTTTAAACAATTTGGATGCAATAAAGAAATAAACATGCAAATACTTACATTTCTAGATGCTCATTAATGGAACAATAAGATATCGTCATACCTTGCTTTTTGAATTCTGCGCTTACATCCTCCAGAGCCAGCCTTCAACTTTGCAATGTTACGGATTTTTCTATTCCGTAGTCTCTCTCCTAATACAGTGCCTTTTCTCCTCGCTTTCAGTAGCATTGCCTTTGTCTTTTTATGTTCTTCCTTCTCATTTTCTAGAAGTTGCTTCAATGCCACACACTCTATGGTATCTTGCCTTCTTCTGCTTGCCTCCTCTCGTAGATATAAATTCTTGTACATATTTGCATTAGCACATTGAGCTGAGACGTATCCATACAATCCATTTACCTCATTGCCTACAAACTTCAATAGAGTTGTTGGATTAGAGAATGGAGGTGTTGAATTTCTAATCATGCATGTTGGATAGATGCCTCCATCACACCACAAGTCTATATGCTGCAAACCTCCTTTCCGCAGCATGTCTCTTTGCTCAGTGCATAGATGCAAACTCTTTTGGCGCTTCAATATCGGTGCATAGTGTTGTTCCAAGTCGACATGGAAATGATGAAGTTGTTTCCTACTGGTTTCTCCTTCTGCCATGTTTCGCAACAATGCAATGTATTCTTTCTTACTATATATTGTTTTGTTTGAGAGTTGAAGAAGGTGCTAAACATTTTTAAATTCGAAATGAGAGAGATTAGTTATGTAATACTAACAGAAGAATCGTTCATATGTGTGAGCCAAACCTATGAAAAAGGTATCTTCTCAAAGTTTTTAATGGTAAGACCTCGTTTTTTATGAGCAACAGTACATTTATTACCTCAAACTGATGGTTTTGGACCTGTTGTGACTATTTTACGTAGTTTAAGAGCAAGATAAATAAGAAAATAGTGAATTTCTTATAGGGCCCCAAAATGAGCTCCGAGTTCTTCTAATGATGATAATGGTCATACACACACATGAGATGATATTGATGTATTACACCCACATACCTAATATGATGATGTATCATGCACACACATAATGATATTGATGTATTGCACACACATACACATGATGATAGTGATACATGTGCACATTTTGCCATTGACACATATGCACATGATGATATATGTGTTAGTGAGAGTGAGAGTGATGTGTGTGAGTCAGATCATGTGGGCATGATCTTGATGGGAGGGATGGCACGAGCATTCTGAGCATTGTGATTGTTGATATGCCTATGTCTACTTACCTTCCAGCGGATCATAGTGATGCATTAGGAAATAGTGATGCATTGGCGGATCATAGTGATGCATTAGACTATCATGGGGATCAGCTCTTGATGACTAGTGATGCATCCATTGTCGTGATGCATCCATTGTAGTGTGGGAGATTCGCGATGATGATACTTCACATCTTAATGGACATTTGACTAGTCATGATCATTCGGCTAGTCATACATCCCTAGTTACACATGGGGATGACACTTCACATGTTGATGAGTACATTATAGACCATGAGGAGCATGTAAAGAGGGTTCTCATATTAGATGTGTTGGGCTACTCCTCTAGAGTTATCACATGTGGAGAGATTTCAGATACAAACACTACTCATAGTTTCATAGCATTCCTGGCAATATTTGTGTAGATCGAGTTGTGATTGAGCAGTCAGGGATAGTGCATGAGAGTAGTGATGAGTTCGTGGAGGTGAGACATCATAGGAGTATGCATATCGATCATATTTTTAGCATATCCTATGACATTGACCTAGAAAGCTTTACATTTGATCTAGGTATTTCCTTAGATTCATTGTTATTGGAGATTGATTTATCATGAGATTTAGATCACGTAGGGTGTTAGAGATTGTATATACCTTAGGGATGACCTTAGTAGCCTTGAAGATTCTATTGATAGTGAGTCGGTTGATACTACTTATCTTTCTTGTGTAGACACTTTGATAGTGCTTAGTGATGGTGACTTTGTGATGATCCAACTTCTATCTTAGAGGGACACAAACATATAGAGTGTCTTGCACATGGAGATATAGGTCGGATCATACTCATACATACATTGATATGGTGTATCATGCCTTTGACTTTTCGAGTAGTGCTACATGTGACAATGGCATGAGTTCACATTTGACTCTGCATGAGGTCGACCTTGAGATATGTTCTTTTGGCTCCGAATGGATGTCGACATGAGCCTATGTTCTTTGGAGCTAGAACATTTTCCTTTGGATGTATTCTTTGTGCCATTTGACGAGCATAGTTTTTGGATATCTGGCTTGACATTCAAATGCATCTATGACATATTCTAGTCTTGGCCTACACGATGATACTTTTGTGCCAGGACCATTTGACATTCTGGCCAGGAGTTTCGAGTTTCTTTGGTGGATACCTTTTGTGCCAGATTCACACTATGGTTGTGAGGATGGGCTTACCAGTTTTCCTTTTGACCCTAGAGCTACTATCTCTTTGGAGTCAAGCTTTTCTTTTGATCTAGGAGCTACCATTACCTCAGCTTCGGAGTTGAGCTTCCTTTTGACTCAGGAGCTATTACCATCTCAGCTTCGATGGTTCGGGATATATACCATGCATATCCCTTTGATCCTAGAGGATACTTGACTAGCTTCATCATTGATAGTGGTTCTTTATCCTTTCCACTTGCACCAGATTATCGTGGGACCATTGCCTTGGATTTTGCATGCCTTGGATTTCTTTTCAATCTAGACGGTTTCATAGCTAGCCTTGGATTTTGCATGCCTTGGATTTCTTTTTAATCTAGACGGTTTCATAGCTAGCCTCATCATTAAACGGGAGTTCTTTATCCTTTCAATCTAGACGGTTTCATAGCTAGCCTCATCATTAAACGGGAGTCCTTTATCCTTTCAATCTAGACGGTTTCAATCTAGATGGCTTCATAGCTAGCCTCATCATTAAACAAGAGTTCTTTATCCTTTCCATTTGACCCTAGGGCTCATATGATTCATGTATAGGTCTTCCACTACATTGGCATTCAGTCATGGATGTGATTTTTGGCTTTTGTACATCTCCACTTGTATATGTCTCTTCTTTGGGCACAACCACCCTTCGATATCGAGGAGAAATCATGTTAGGAGGGGATGGTTTGTAACAAAATGTTATTAGGATACACATGCATATGGGATGGGACTAGGCACATGGGCTTAGGGTCATTTACATGTGGGATTAGGACACATGGGCCTTGGGGACTATAAAAGGCATGTGCTCTAGGAGTATTGTACCTTTTGATGCCTTTTGATACCTTGATACCTTTTTGACATCTTATGATATTCATTACACTTTACTTTCCATACTTCTTAGGGTTAATCTTTCTTGTTTTTCTTAATCAAGGTTAATTAAGATAATCCTAGGCTAATCTAGCTATACCTTTCTTTTACCGTACTTTACTCTACACACAATCTATGCATTGGTGCATAATAAAAGAAGTGAGGATGAGAAATAAAAAACTAAAATAATAGCGGGCTTTATGTGCAATCAAGAATCATTCTTCTTTGAAAGTAACGAAATGATGAAAATCAAAAAATGATTAGAAGCTTGTAGAGTTGAGTGAGGATCAATTTGTGTATGTGCGCGTGCACGTGCGTGTGCATATTTCTAAAGAATGTTTCATGATTTCACTTGTAATTATTTTACTTTTTTAATATTATGAACTTTTTTTAATTTTCTTATTATCACTTCTTGTTATTTTGATCTAGTGGTACTGAGATTGGCTTACAACTTGTCATCCCATACTTGGATAACATGTCCAAAGCATATCACCTCTGTAATAGCCAAATCCCATCATGTGATCTAATCACTCCTAAACTCAGAAAGTATTGTAGCTCACTCAATTCCTTCATTTCAAACTTCCTTTTAAGGAGCATCTTCATCTTATGAATGTCAAGTTTCAACGCCAATGTTACCTGTGATAATCAAGTCATTATAACATAGATGACTACTAGAACAATGCCTCTACTAGACTTTTTCACATAACATTAAAAATCTATTGTAGATATATGAAATCCAATAGTGACACTTGTATCTTAACTAATCATGTTCTAGGTGTCTATTTTAAGCCATACAAGGCTTTATGTAACTTGCAAACAAAATTTGAATGTACATGATGTTCCTTGTATCTTGGTGGCTACACCATGTAGACCTCCTCTTGTAAATCACCATGTAGAAATACATTCTTTATGCAAAATTTGGATGTGCATGGTTCTCATATCCTGATGGTTTCACTATGTAGAAATGCTTTCTTTCCATCCATCTGATGTAAAGACTATGTCTTAGTTGTAGCCATAGCAATGCTTGCTCTCATGATTCTCATCCTAGCAACCGAATTGGAGTCTTCTCATAATTAATGCCATAAGTCTATGCATATTCCTTGGCTATCAATATTGCCTTATACCTGCGTACAAACCCATCTAAATTCGGTTGGTTACACCATGTAGACCTCCTCTTGTAAATCACCATGTAGAAATGCATTCTTTACATCCATGTGATGTAAAGACCATGTCTTACCTACAACCATAGCAATGGTTGTTCTCACGATTTCCATCCTAGCAACCGGATTGAAAGTCTCCTCATAATTAATGTGGTAAGTCTGTGTATATCCCTTGGCTACCAATCTTGTCTTGTACTTGCCCACAAACCCATCTGAATTCCGCTTTACTTTATAGACCCACTTACATTCAATTTCCTTCTTCTTATTAGGAAAAGGTACTAACTCTTATGTCTTATTTGCATCCAATGAAGTCATCTCTTCATCTATGGTATATTCCTAATGCTTATGTCCAAGTGCCTCCTCAAAACATGTCGGCTCTATCTCTTGTATTTCTTTGACCATATAAGTATAATGATGGATTGTATATCCATCATATCGCAATCTGTCCATTGGGATATTTGACTCTCATAGACTTACGTACACCTAGACCATTTCCAAGTGTTCTTAACACTGCTTTGGCACTTTGTACTAAATGTAACAATAATCGGGGTCCCAAACTCGTGATTAAGGATATGTTCTGAGCCACTATCCCCCCATCACAATAAATGAATGACCTACGGACATCATGCATTATGAAAGACTGATCTTTCCTTTCATGATACATGTGAATTTAGTGAATTTTCAACACTTGTAGTACCACCAAATGATGTGTTAGAATTCTTGGTATTTTTCCTCAACCTTCTTGATCAAGGTTAAATGATGAATCCACTGCTAAAGGATTCTCTATGTCCACTAAGCACATGTGGTTGTGCTGCTATATCCATTTGCTGGCTGTTGCAGACAGCCACATTGTTGTTTACATCAGCCTCTATGGAATCCTTCATTGTTGTATACTGGCTACTCATTTTATCAAAAACAATATCCGTGCTTCCTTACATCTCATGAGTAGAGGGGTTATAACATCTATAACCTTTCTGATCAAGGGACCATCCAATAAAGATACATTTTTCTATCTTGGGATCCAGTTCGCTTCTAACTTCCTCTCGCATATGTACATAGGCAACCAAACACTTTCAAGTGTGCCAAATCTAGTTTTTGTTGCTAGTAAACTTTAGTTCAGGCATTATATCATGAATTGTTGTAGTGGGGGTTCTGTTCATAATGTAACTTGCAGTTGCTACTTCTTCTCATTCGGTTTGCTACTGCTACTGCTTCTCATTAATTAACATATGGGAATTTCTACAATATGCATGTTCTTCCTTTTTGTAACCCCATTTTACTGTGGAGATGTACCTGCATGTAAATTACATCTTTATTCCATGCTTTCTTAGATAATCACTAAATACATTGGAGACATATTCTCCCCCACCATGTGATCTTAGGCATTTTATGTGCATGCCTTTGTCTTTTTCAACCATGGCCTTGAAGCTGTGAAAGTGCATAAACACTTCACTTTTCTCTTTCATCTAGTATACCCACATCTTTCTAGTGTGGTCTCTTCAATGAAAGATACATAATAGTGGCATCATTTGATTGATGTCATTTGTGTTGGTCCCCCAAACATCATAATGCACCATATCTAATGGTCTTTGACTCACATTCCTATCATGTAAAAATGCATGCTTAGACTGTTTTCCAAATTGGTATGCTTCACATACTTTGTGCATTCCATTTTGTCAAACCTGTAGTAGCAATGCTCAAGATCTACATATATTTTACCCATTGAATATTAATATAACCAATATGCTTATGCCAATTGTCAATGTCTATAATCACACATGTACCATGTGCAAACATTGGAGCATTCACTTCAAGCATGTTTATACCCAATGTAAACATTTTGCCAATTCTATTGTCCTTTGCAACCACGTGTGGCACACTGGGTAACAACCATGAGGGTTAAACCTTACTTTTGTAGACCTTGCTCACTAACACACCAACTTCTTTATATTTTATATATTTTTGAACCACTCTCCATAATTGGTCATGTGGTTAGAAGAACGTGAATCAACATACCATATATTTATAGGGTTTCACGCATTTACAGTCATGGAACTAAACATATGTTGCATCACGAAAAGATGCTCACTTGTATCTTTGGCTTGCTTACTTAAAGATGCATAGTTCTCTTATTGCAACTTATTACTTAAAGATGCATAGTTCTCTTATTACTTTTAATTTCACCCTATTTTTTTTAATCCCTTGCTACTACTTACATGACCTAGTTTGCCATAATAATAGTACTTCATGTTATTTCTAGTTTGATTTCTTTGCCATCCACCTTGGCCTCTCTAGCTTCTCTTGCCTCTAGACTAACCTCTTCCACCTATTTGTGCTTTAGATTCCTGTTGTTATTGACCATGATTTCTGTTTTCAAAATGGCCTACACCTCGATAATGATCTGTCTCTACCTCTACCTGTGTCTATGTAGAAGGCTTGCTCTTGCATAGTTTCATAAGATTTACTTCTGACATTCATCTCCTTAGTGAAGAAGGACTATAATATTCTCAAAGTTTGGGAAGTTTTCTTGACTTTGGATAGATGTCTGAAATCAATCATACTCTTTGCCAAGTGCATTTAATATGATTGATACCAAGTCGTCGTCATCCATAAGAGCTCCAATGGATCCGAGGGCATCCCCTTAAATTTCAATAGTAACCCATTGATACTCATCTTATTGCTTTGCACATTATGCAACTCTTTCTTTAACATTATCTTTCTTGCCTAGGTACTTGTGCTACATTGCTTAACCAATGTATCCCATGCATCTTTAATATACATCAGGGCAGATCATCTGCATTTTTCTTCTCCGGCTGCTGTTCTTGGTACAAGCCGCCTACGTTAAGTGGAACCTACTCTCTGCTAAATGATGAATGAGTGAGTTAAAAAAATAAATGGATTTTTTTTAAGTGATGAATGAGAAGTTAAAAAAATAAATGGCTTTAAGTACAATTTAAAAATCATTCTTTAAAAGTAACAAAATGATGAAAATAATGAGAAGTACAATAAATGGCTTTAAGTACAATTTAAAAATCATTCTTTGAAAGTAACAAAATGATGAAAATTATATATATGTGTGTGTGTGTGTGTGTGTGTGTGTGTGTGTGTGTGTGTGTGTGTGTGTGTGTGTGTGTATGTATTTATGTACTTGGAAATTAGAAATAATAAGTTAAACAAGAATCAATTCATGTATGTGTGTGTGCATGCATGTATATATTCATGCGTGGGCAAGCCCATGAAGGAAAGGTTGAAAGGTGGCATGTTTTAGGCGGAAGCTAAGAATAGAAGGAAGGTGGGAAGGCTGGAAACCCTCAGCTATAGCTACACCATGGAGAGGTATGTATGTTATGAAAAAGATGCCACTTAGACCAAGACCATAATTCCCGGTGTTCTCCATATGTGGAATCACTTTCTAAGTAATCATATATAGATCATTAGATCCGAGCCGACTTGATGCTAACGTGGTGGATGAGCCGGTGTGCTGCTGTGATGACTGGGTGAATCGTTGATCCTGATCCAGATCAACATCCTCACGACATGTAAAAGAAGTATTCATGTCAAAATATACCTTAAACCAAAATTCACAATCAATTTCCCATTTTCAAAAAAAAATCTCTAATGAGTCCAAGGAAATTTTAGTAGCATAATCATTCCTTCGTCGGTGTACCTATGGTATCACTGGCAACCGGGGTACTTGATTAGGACACTGCACCTTCCACATGGGTGCAATTAAATGAGAGAGAGAGAGAGAGAGAGAGAGAGAGAGAGAGAGAGAGAGAGAGCAAGGATAGGCTAGGATGTATGTGGCTCTTTATAGCATCCTTAAACATAAACCTACCCAAGCTCTAATAAGTAAGGGTGGTCCTTCCATGGTCACCCATCTCTTCTAAGTCCTAGGCAATCACCTATGTATATTAACATGATGGTAAAGGGGTCAATTTGGTGCCACCCTATTAATTTTTAGTGGTGGAAGGCTTTGACCGAGGAGTGACTTTCTTGCTACCATTTATCTTGTAAGTTAGTTAACAAACACATAAATTCCAAAAAAAATGAAGAAAAAAATTGAATATGGAGGAGGACCTGATGATTTAAGCCCTCAAATGTTACTTCTATCAAGATAGTAGGAGATGGACTGGGCATAGGGTTGACACAAATCTTGATGAATAGTCTCACTTATCTAAAGACACAAGGCTGGCACAAATCTTGATGAAGAGTCCCATTCAATAAACACTAGTAGAAAGAACCATGTGGAATGGAATGAGAACTCAAATAAGGCAATAGCCAAGGTAACTAAAGAGCCCCACTAAAGTCTAGTAGGAAGAAGCACGTGGATTGGAATAAGAACTTAAATAAGGAAACAAAAAAGGCAGCTAAAGAGCAATGATATTCATGTCTAGAGGTACCAATCAAGAGCCCTATCCATCTTAACCAAGGCTACAATCCCAATGGGACTATATGTGGTTTCTATTTGTTAAAATTAAACTACACTTATGATGAGTGTCCAAGATATTAATAAAAAAGGTTAGCTCGGTAACCATGTTGGCAAACCATGCCACTAACAACTACCATGTATGAATACAAGCAACAATAGATCATGCCCTAACAAGGAGGTTAAAGCTAATCATGCAATGTCCCAACATACACATGTCAATGTGTAAAATAATGGCTATAATAAAGGGAAATTACATCAATAACCTAATAGTACTTTCCCTTTATTATACAGCTGTAAGATTCTCCCCCAGCCTTAGAGGTATACAGGAGTAAGAATCTCCCTTTCTGATCTTATAATTATTCTCTCTCTAAAATAAAAGAAAGATTCTGTTTAAAAAAGGAAGAACCTTTTTCCTGAATACTTCTCAAGAGTCCCACCTGTTTTAAGATTCAGAACAATGAGTTCAGAAGTGAGAATCGATGTTTTGGATATCAAGGTTTTGGTCTTCATTCGAGTACGGCCCGAAAGAAGTTCTTTATCTCTTGGGAAGAAGTTATCTCCCAGATATTGTGGACCAAAGAAAGTAGGTGATTTAGCTTACGAACTTCTTTTATCTCCTCATCTCAAAGTTTGAATGCCTTCTATAGAAAAATGTGCCAAACCCAAATCATGGAAAGACGGTAAAACTTCAGTGGCAAGTTACCGTTGGCTTCTAAGTTACGCTAGCTCCTTCCTTTATATAAGTCGTAACTTTTACTTGTCGTTCACAGTAATCTTACTTCCATCGATCTCCTTTCTTTCTTAATCTCCTTCATGGCTTGGCAACAAGAATTAGTTTTATCCATGATGATTTCTCACCTTCAAGACGCAAGGGATTCTGTGAAGAAAGATTTTATAGAGCAGTATGAGCGCTCACTTTTCCCTCACTTGGGAACTTCTGTAGCGCAGACAAAATGGCGGACCTATCAAGACATAACTAGGGTAACACCCTGGGGTCAGCAGCACTTTCGTAACAATGTCCGCTTGGCCATGGTTATTGAAGCTTTGGGTTTGGGTCCCCGATACTACTGCGTCATGAGATCAAGACATCCTGGGTTTTCTGAGCGGGTCTTCTTACTGGCGTGTTTTCTTCCTCATGAGAAGATATGCCTTTACCCCGTTTTTGGCTTGCCTCTCAGAGGTCCTTTTGTTAGAACACCTCATACCACTGAGATAGGCGCAGCAATAACCCACAGAATCATTCCCATAGATGAGTTACCTTATACTTGTGCAGCTTGTGAGGACTGCTTTTGTGACCATATGATGGACGGGCTTATGGAAGTGTAAAGAGTTCCTCTATCTTTACTGTATAAGTTCCGAGAATGAATAAAGCTTAAATCTTGTTCGTATTTTGAATCTTGCTCTCTTTAAGACTTATCTTGGTGGTTAATCTTGATTAAAATTTTTCTCTAAGTCTCATATTCGTGAATCTTGCGAAATTATCACAAGTTGCGAGATGAGGACATCTCGCGTTTTTTAAGTGGGGTAGAATGTAAGATTCCTCCCCCAAACCCCTTTTTGATGTCTAGTATCTTTCCCTGTAATCAATCCCTCTTCAGAAATATAAAGACCTTGTTTCTATCTGTTTTAGCCTAGAGAGAGAGAAATATTCTAGAGAGAGAATATTCAGATTTTGAATATTTTTGGATAGAAAAATATCTCTTCTAATTCAGATGAGTTTCCCTGAAACAGAAATTCAAAAAGAATTTTCCAATGTGCAATTGGAATTAATTGAAAATAGCTATAAAGAACCTTAGCCTAAGGGTCTAGATTTTCAGAAATCTTTAGACTATGGTCCAATTAAGGTTCCTATGGACCAATAGCATCAATCCATGTGTAGGGAGGAGATAAATCCACCTTGTAAAAAGAAAATACCCAAAATTGAGTAAATGCTCACATGAGGTGAAGAGTTGAAAATGTACAAGGTTTATTAGTAAAAAAACTATGAGCAATATTAAAAGTATGACATATGTAAGGAAGAGGAGTTCTTTAAAGGAGGTGCATATTTCACATAAGATGAAGAGTTGAAAATGTACAAGGTTTATTAATAAAAAATTATGAGCAATATTAAAAGTATGACATATGTAAGGAAGGGGAGTTCTTTAAAGGAGGTGCATATTTCACATAAGATGAAGAGTTGAAAATGTACAAGGTTTATTAATAAAAAATTATGAGCAATATTAAAAGTATGACATATGTAAGGAAGGGGAGTTCTTTAAAGGAGGTGCATATTTCACATAAGATGAAGAGTTGAAAATGTACAAGTTTATTAGTAAAAAACTATGAGCAATATTAAAAATATGACATATGTAAGGAAGGGGAGTTCTTTAAAGGAGGTGCATATTTCACATGCTTGAATGAGTTTTAAACTCATAAAAATTGAGATATTTCATCTCTCCTCTCTCCTCATTCAAGTCTAGTTCCAAAAAGTTAGCTTAACTGACCTAAAAATGGTCAAATATTGACCAAACTGATTTAGAAAATTCTAGAATCAGTTTGTTTGGTTAGGAGCTCAATTTTTCCTATAAATAGAAGCCTCACCCTTGTTGAAAAATATATAGTGTTTATGCATCGTTACTCTACTCCACCTAAGCCAAGAACTGTGAATTCATTTAATAATTCACTAGTTTTTGGAGCTTCCCTCTTTCTTCAATCCCCATTAGTGGCTCCATCAACATACTTAACCAATTGATTGGTTGGGGGCCTCTACCGTGAACAAAGAATCAAGCAAGTTGTAAGGTAATTAGTGAATATTCATCTTTCTATAATTTCTCAATGTTTCTCTCTTCTCAACCCCTCTCAAGCTTGAGAAGTTTAATTGGTATGGTTTTTTTTAAATGCTATTGAAGTTTGAATAGTAGTGAAGAGTTACATAATTTAATAAATGCTATTGAAGTTAATTTTTATTTATGTTTAAATTCTAATGATTCTTATGTAAATTCTCTCTCTCACTCAAGAAGTGGTCATACTCATGACCCATTCTCAATCCAAATCAAGCTTTTCATAAAGCTTTTCCTTAACCCAAGATAAAGCTATGCTTGAGGCCAAATTAATGGCTTTTTCTTATGCTTTTAGTTTATGTATATTGATGATTCAATCCATTATGGATTAAGGATCCAATTAGAGAATCATTTTAATTATTTCCTTAATGATAAGCTTTATCCCTTAGAAAAATTGAGATTTATCAGTCATAGCAGCGGAGCTATGGCAAAATTTTTATAAAAATTATGCATAAAAAATTTTCATTCAAAGCATAAAAAGAGGACTTCCTACCATATTCTAGGAATCATCATCCTAGATTAATTGAAAGAATTTCATTATAATCATGGAGAA
The DNA here is from genome assembly GCF_041138505.1 of Cibotium barometz. Lineage (NCBI taxonomy): Eukaryota > Viridiplantae > Streptophyta > Polypodiopsida > Cyatheales > Cibotiaceae > Cibotium > Cibotium barometz. The sequence goes on along the minus strand of NC_141059.1, from coordinate 38,921,129 downwards.
ATTGAATTTTAATATTATGCATAAAGGATAAATTTTTATATCAAAAGTGTTATTTTTACCATTTTTATTTTCATGCATAGAAGTATGCATAATGGATAAATTTTTATATCAAAAGTGTTACTTTTATCATTTTTACTTTCATGCATAGAAGTATGCATAAAGGATAAATTTTTATATCAAAAGTGTTATTTTTACCATTTTTATTTTCATGCATAGAAGTATGCATAATGGATAAATTTTTATATCAAAAGTGTTACTTTTATCATTTTTAATTTTCATGCATAGAAGTATGCATAAAGGAAAATTTTTATATCAAAAGTGTTACTTTTATCATTTTTAATTTTCATGCATAGAAGTATGCATAAAGGAAAAATTTTTATATCAAAAGTGTTACTTTTATCATATTGGATTTCATGCATATAGGTATGCATAAAAGATATTCTTTTTATACTAAAAGTATGATTTTTCTCATAAATGGATTTTATGCTTAACTTAGATGCATAAGAGAAATTCTTTTATTCTAAAAGTATAATTCCCTACCAAATTGAAATCATGCATAAGAAGATGCATAAAAGATTGATTTTAATTTCGAAAGTGTTAGTCTCCTTAAATGGAATTTATGTGTAAATAAATGTGTAGAGAAATCTTATATCAAATAAAAGAATTCTCTTTAAAAAAAGAAAAAAAAAAGATATGAAATGTGATAAGATGTGATAAGAGGTGTATGAGATGTGATAAGAATTGATAAGATGCGTATGGAAAGTGATAGGATGTGATAAGAGGTGTGATAAGAGGTGATAAGATGCTTATGAAATAAGTTAGGATGTGATAAGATGAATTAAGATGTGTATAGGGGGATGAGGTAAGAAGTGTATGTGATAGGATAAGATGTATATGGGTTGTGATAGGGCGAGAATGGATGTGATGTAAAAGATTAGATGTGAAGGTATATGGGGTTATATAAATGGGAATGTGAAAATGGATGTATGTATGTGGATGTGTGGATATGGAGATGGGAGTGTGGAAGTATGAACATGAAAATGGATATATGCATGAAGATGTATATGCATAGATGTAAATGTGGATGTAGATGTGGATGTATAGATGTGAATGGATGTGGATGTATAGATGTGAATGGAAATGTGGATGTGGATGTATGTGAATGTGAATGTAGATGTGGATGTATAGATGTGAATGTGGAATGTGGATGTGGATGTATGTATGTATGTGGATGTAGATGTGGATGTATGGATGTGTATGTATGAATGTGGATATGGGATGTGGATGTATAAATGAGGATGTGAAAATGGAGGTAAGCATGTAGATGTGGATGCATGTATGTGAATGTAGATGTGAATGTGGAATGTGGATGTATGGGAATGTGGATGTGGATGTATGTGAATGTGAATGTAGATGTGGATGTGGATGTATAGATGTGAATGTGGAATGTGGATGTGGATGTATGTATGTATGTGGATGTAGATGTGGATATATGGATGTGTATGTATGAATGTGGATATGGGATGTGGATGTATAAATGAGGATGTGAAAATGGAGATAAGCATGTAGATGTGGATGTATGGATGTGAATGTGGATGTGGATGTGGATGTATGGATGTGGATATGGATGTGAATATATGATATGTGATGTGAAGGAATCTGAAGTGAAGAGATGGAAAAGGAGGTGATTGGATGAGTACACATATACATGGAATGTGGAATAAGTAATGTGGATTAATGAGGGATAATGTGGAAAAATGAGAGTTAATATAGAAACTGTATTTGTAAACTGTTTGTAAATGCTGTTTGTAAATGGCTGTTTTATGTCAAGAATGCTGGGGAAGCATTTTGACCGTCTTGTGATTAAGGTCGTGGAGACCTAACTGATAAAGTTGCAACTGCTGACGGAGAGTCAATGGAGGATGTCTCGCGTAGCAAGGCCGACCGAGGTCTTGACCAGCCTCGGTTTGATTAAAATGGTGAGCTTCCGGTACGGTGGATGAGGGACCAAGGAAGCGGCCTATGAGTGAAGCGCTAGGTCACCTGCGAAGGATCCTAGAGGGTGCTGACCATACGGTGCTCGGGCTCTGGGTCGCCTAGGATACCCACGCGTGCGTCGAGGAAGATATTGGAACAAGGAGTAAGAGTTGTTTTGTGAAACCGGGCATGGATCTAGTTGACTGACCTTGCTGGTCCTCAACGGATGAGTCCATGGCTCTTTTATATGGATCTGTTGGTTGATCTTGCTGATCTTCAACGAGAGTCCATCTTGATAAGTGATTATATTGCCGAGTATTATGGGCTAGGAACTATGGAAACGGCCTCTGTGTGGACAGGTGGTGAGCGTTCTAGTTGCCAATGATGCATAGATACTCTGATGAAGGAATGATGGGAAATTATGAATCAACTGGATAAATTGGGAGATTGTGATCAGTGGTACTATGGTTTCATTAAAGGATTGTTTTAAAGTTAGCTGATGCTAAGAAAAAGGCAATTTTCATATTGGGTGTGTAAGTGGTGTGGCTAGTTTTATGTTTGCATGAAATTCCGGCTAGGGGGCCTTGGAACTCTTTTCCTTGGTACCCGGGACAAAACCTAACCAAATTCCAAATTGGATCCCATCACTACAGTGGTTGGGCGGTTGGCTAACCCATGGGATCGGATGGGGTTAGGCTGGACTGATGGATCCATAAATCGAGACTCAACTTTGTTTTTACGATAGATAAAGTAAATCCCGGATAGAAATTGTTCTATGGATAGGAATCAACGGCTGTGCCTCTTGATGGGGAAAAAAGCGTTGATCCCAATGATCCAAGTGCAAGTTTCTACCTTGATTTGACCAAGTACCGTTAAAGGTGCAGTCAGATCAGTTGATCCGTAATGATCTTGACTACGTTAGAGTAAAGAGTTATCCTGGTGGAATCGCCCATGCTTTCCGAGTAAAGGAAGTTTTTCCAATTTCGGTTTTGGACAAACCGACGGATTAGTCTCTTGTCCGGATATCCGTGGGCGAGGCCCCGAGTGTGAGACCCCTACCCACGCATGATGTGCTACTTCCGCTGCTAGTACCCCGAATCCGTTGATCGGTGGGGAACAGGGATCTCACAGTATTTACCACCCCTACCCACGCATGATGTGCTACTTCCGCTGCTAGTACCCCGAATCCGTTGATCGGTGGGGAACAGGGATCTCACAGTTTGTAAATACTGTGAGATCCCTGTTCCCCACCGATCAACGGATTCGGGGTACTAGCAGCGGAAGTAGCACATCATGCGTGGGTAGGGGTCTCACACTCGGGGCCTCGCCCACGGATATCCGGACAAGAGACTAATCCGTCGGTTTGTCCAAAACCGAAATTGGAAAAACTTCCTTTACTCGGAAAGCATGGGCGATTCCACCAGGATAACTCTTTACTCTAACGTAGTCAAGATCATTACGGATCAACTGATCTGACTGCACCTTTAACGGTACTTGGTCAAATCAAGGTAGAAACTTGCACTTGGATCATTGGGATCAACGCTTTTTTCCCCATCAAGAGGCACAGCCGTTGATTCCTATCCATAGAACAATTTCTATCCGGGATTTACTTTATCTATCGTAAAAACAAAGTTGAGTCTCGATTTATGGATCCATCAGTCCAGCCTAACCCCATCCGATCCCATGGGTTAGCCAACCGCCCAACCACTGTAGTGATGGGATCCAATTTGGAATTTGGTTAGGTTTTGTCCCGGGTACCAAGGAAAAGAGTTCCAAGGCCCCCTAGCCGGAATTTCATGCAAACATAAAACTAGCCACACCACTTACACACCCAATATGAAAATTGCCTTTTTCTTAGCATCAGCTAACTTTAAAACAATCCTTTAATGAAACCATAGTACCACTGATCACAATCTCCCAATTTATCCAGTTGATTCATAATTTCCCATCATTCCTTCATCAGAGTATCTATGGCATCATTGGCAACTAGAACGCTCACCACCTGTCCACACAGAGGCCGTTTCCATAGTTCCTAGCCCATAATACTCGGCAATATAATCACTTATCAAGATGGACTCTCGTTGAAGATCAGCAAGATCAACCAACAGATCCATATAAAAGAGCCATGGACTCATCCGTTGAGGACCAGCAAGGTCAGTCAACCAGATCCATGCCCGGTTTCACAAAACAACTCTTACTCCTTGTTCCAATATCTTCCTCAACGCACGCGTGGGTATCCTAGGCGACCCAGAGCCCGAGCACCGTATGGTCAGCACCCTCTAGGATCCTTCGCAGGTGACCTAGCGCTTCACTCATAGGCCGCTTCCTTGGTCCCTCATCCACCGTACCGGAAGCTCACCATTTTAATCAAACCGAGGCTGGTCAAGACCTCGGTCGACCTTGCTACGCGAGACATCCTCCATTGACTCTCCGTCAGCAGTTGCAACTTTATCAGTTAGGTCTCCACGACCTTAATCACAAGACGGTCAAAATGCTTCCCCAGCATTCTTGACATAAAACAGCCATTTACAAACAGCATTTACAAACAGTTTACAAATACAGTTTCTATATTAACTCTCATTTTTCCACATTATCCCTCATTAATCCACATTACTTATTCCACATTCCATGTATATGTGTACTCATCCAATCACCTCCTTTTCCATCTCTTCACTTCAGATTCCTTCACATCACATATCATATATTCACATCCATATCCACATCCATACATCCACATCCACATCCACATTCACATCCATACATCCACATCTACATGCTTATCTCCATTTTCACATCCTCATTTATACATCCACATCCCATATCCACATTCATACATACACATCCATATATCCACATCTACATCCACATACATACATACATCCACATCCACATTCCACATTCACATCTATACATCCACATCTACATTCACATTCACATACATCCACATCCACATTCCCATACATCCACATTCCACATTCACATATACATTCACATACATGCATCCACATCTACATGCTTACCTCCATTTTCACATCCTCATTTATACATCCACATCCCATATCCACATTCATACATACACATCCATACATCCACATCTACATCCACATACATACATACATCCACATCCACATTCCACATTCACATCTATACATCCACATCTACATTCACATTCACATACATCCACATCCACATTCCCATACATCCACATCTATACATCCACATTCCACATTCACATCTACATTCACATTCACATACATCCACATCTACATTCACATTCACATACATCCACATCCCCATTCCCATTCACATCTATACATCCACATCTACATCCACATACATACATACATCCACATCCACATTCCACATTCACATCTATACATCCACATCTACATCCACATTCACACACATCCACATCCACATTTCCATTCACATCTATACATCCACATCCATTCACATCTATACATCCACATCTACATCCACATTTACATCTATGCATATACATCTTCATGCATATATCCATTTTCATGTTCATACATCCACACTCCCATCTCCATATCCACACATCCACATACATACATCTTTTCACATTCCCATTTATATAACCCCATATACTTTCACATCTAATCTTTTACATCACATCCATTCTCGCCCTATCACAACCCATATACATCTTATCCTATCACATACACTTCTTACCTCATCCCCCCATACACATCTTAATTCATCTTATCACATCCTAACTTATTTCATAAGCATCTTATCACCTCTTATCACACCTCTTATCACATCCTATCACTTTCCATACGCATCTTATCAATTCTTATCACATCTCATACACCTCTTATCACATCTTATCACATTTCATATCTTTTTTTTAAATAATGTAAGATTCCTCCCCCAAACCCCTTTTTGATGTCTAGTATCTTTCCCTGTAATCAATCCCTCTTCAGAAATATAAAGACCTTGTTTCTATCTGTTTTAGCCTAGAGAGAGAAAAATATTCTAGAGAGAGAATATTCAGATTTTGAATATTTTTGGATAGAAAAATATCTCTTCTAATTCAGATGAGTTTCCCTGAAACAGAAATTCAAAAAGAATTTTTCAATGTGCAATTGGAATTAATTGAAAATAGCTATAAAGAACCTTAGCCTAAGGGTCTAGATTTTCAGAAATCTTTAGACTATGGTCCAATTAAGGTTCCTATGGACCAATAGCATCAATCCATGTGTAGGGAGGAGATAAATCCACCTTGTAAAAAGAAAATACCCAAAATTGAGTAAATGCTCACATGAGGTGAAGAGTTGAAAATGTACAAGGTTTATTAGTAAAAAAACTATGAGCAATATTAAAAGTATGACATATGTAAGGAAGAGGAGTTCTTTAAAGGAGGTGCATATTTCACATAAGATGAAGAGTTGAAAATGTACAAGGTTTATTAATAAAAAATTATGAGCAATATTAAAAGTATGACATATGTAAGGAAGGGGAGTTCTTTAAAGGAGGTGCATATTTCACATAAGATGAAGAGTTGAAAATGTACAAGGTTTATTAATAAAAAATTATGAGCAATATTAAAAGTATGACATATGTAAGGAAGGGGAGTTCTTTAAAGGAGGTGCATATTTCACATAAGATGAAGAGTTGAAAATGTACAAGTTTATTAGTAAAAAACTATGAGCAATATTAAAAATATGACATATGTAAGGAAGGGGAGTTCTTTAAAGGAGGTGCATATTTCACATGCTTGAATGAGTTTTAAACTCATAAAAATTGAGATATTTCATCTCTCCTCTCTCCTCATTCAAGTCTAGTTCCAAAAAGTTAGCTTAACTGACCTAAAAATGGTCAAATATTGACCAAACTGATTTAGAAAATTCTAGAATCAGTTTGTTTGGTTAGGAGCTCAATTTTTCCTATAAATAGAAGCCTCACCCTTGTTGAAAAATATATAGTGTTTATGCATCGTTACTCTACTCCACCTAAGCCAAGAACTGTGAATTCATTTAATAATTCACTAGTTTTTGGAGCTTCCCTCTTTCTTCAATCCCCATTAGTGGCTCCATCAACATACTTAACCAATTGATTGGTTGGGGGCCTCTACCGTGAACAAAGAATCAAGCAAGTTGTAAGGTAATTAGTGAATATTCATCTTTCTATAATTTCTCAATGTTTCTCTCTTCTCAACCCCTCTCAAGCTTGAGAAGTTTAATTGGTATGGTTTTTTTTAAATGCTATTGAAGTTTGAATAGTAGTGAAGAGTTACATAATTTAATAAATGCTATTGAAGTTAATTTTTATTTATGTTTAAATTCTAATGATTCTTATGTAAATTCTCTCTCTCACTCAAGAAATGGTCATACTCATGACCCATTCTCAATCCAAATCAAGCTTTTCATAAAGCTTTTCCTTAACCCAAGATAAAGCTATGCTTGAGGCCAAATTAATGGCTTTTTCTTATGCTTTTAGTTTATGTATATTGATGATTCAATCCATTATGGATTAAGGATCCAATTAGAGAATCATTTTAATTATTTCCTTAATGATAAGCTTTATCCCTTAGAAAAATTGAGATTTATCAGTCATAGCAGCGGAGCTATGGCAAAATTTTTATAAAAATTATGCATAAAAAATTTTCATTCAAAGCATAAAAAGAGGACTTCCTACCATATTCTAGGAATCATCATCCTAGATTAATTGAAAGAATTTCATTATAATCATGGAGAAATTGAATTTTAATATTATGCATAAAGGATAAATTTTTATATCAAAAGTGTTATTTTTACCATTTTTATTTTCATGCATAGAAGTATGCATAATGGATAAATTTTTATATCAAAAGTGTTACTTTTATCATTTTTACTTTCATGCATAGAAGTATGCATAAAGGATAAATTTTTATATCAAAAGTGTTATTTTTACCATTTTTATTTTCATGCATAGAAGTATGCATAATGGATAAATTTTTATATCAAAAGTGTTACTTTTATCATTTTTAATTTTCATGCATAGAAGTATGCATAAAGGAAAATTTTTATATCAAAAGTGTTACTTTTATCATTTTTAATTTTCATGCATAGAAGTATGCATAAAGGAAAAATTTTTATATCAAAAGTGTTACTTCTATCATATTGGATTTCATGCATATAGGTATGCATAAAAGATATTCTTTTTATACTAAAAGTATGATTTTCCTCATAAATGGATTTTATGCTTAACTTAGATGCATAAGAGAAATTCTTTTATTCTAAAAGTATAATTCCCTACCAAATTGAAATCATGCATAAGAAGATGCATAAAAGATTGATTTTAATTTCGAAAGTGTTAGTCTCCTTAAATGGAATTTATGTATAAATAAATGTGTAGAGAAATCTTATATCAAATAAAAGAATTCTCTTTAAAAAAAGATATGAAATGTGATAAGATGTGATAAGAGGTGTATGAGATGTGATAAGAATTGATAAGATGCGTATGGAAAGTGATAGGATGTGATAAGAGGTGTGATAAGAGGTGATAAGATGCTTATGAAATAAGTTAGGATGTGATAAGATGAATTAAGATGTGTATGGGGGGATGAGGTAAGAAGTGTATGTGATAGGATAAGATGTATATGGGTTGTGATAGGGCGAGAATGGATGTGATGTAAAAGATTAGATGTGAAGGTATATGGGGTTATATAAATGGGAATGTGAAAATGGATGTATGTATGTGGATGTGTGGATATGGAGATGGGAGTGTGGAAGTATGAACATGAAAATGGATATATGCATGAAGATGTATATGCATAGATGTAAATGTGGATGTAGATGTGGATGTATAGATGTGAATGGATGTGGATGTATAGATGTGAATGGAAATGTGGATGTGGATGTATGTGAATGTGAATGTAGATGTGGATGTATAGATGTGAATGTGGAATGTGGATGTGGATGTATGTATGTATGTGGATGTAGATGTGGATGTATGGATGTGTATGTATGAATGTGGATATGGGATGTGGATGTATAAATGAGGATGTGAAAATGGAGGTAAGCATGTAGATGTGGATGCATGTATGTGAATGTAGATGTGAATGTGGAATGTGGATGTATGGGAATGTGGATGTGGATGTATGTGAATGTGAATGTAGATGTGGATGTATAGATGTGAATGTGGAATGTGGATGTGGATGTATGTATGTATGTGGATGTAGATGTGGATATATGGATGTGTATGTATGAATGTGGATATGGGATGTGGATGTATAAATGAGGATGTGAAAATGGAGATAAGCATGTAGATGTGGATGTATGGATGTGAATGTGGATGTGGATGTGGATGTATGGATGTGGATATGGATGTGAATATATGATATGTGATGTGAAGGAATCTGAAGTGAAGAGATGGAAAAGGAGGTGATTGGATGAGTACACATATACATGGAATGTGGAATAAGTAATGTGGATTAATGAGGGATAATGTGGAAAAATGAGAGTTAATATAGAAACTGTATTTGTAAACTGTTTGTAAATGCTGTTTGTAAATGGCTGTTTTATGTCAAGAATGTTGGGGAAGCATTTTGACCGTCTTGTGATTAAGGTCGTGGAGACCTAACTGATAAAGTTGCAACTGCTGACGGAGAGTCAATGGAGGATGTCTCGCGTAGCAAGGTCGACCGAGGTCTTGACCAGCCTCGGTTTGATTAAAATGGTGAGCTTCCGGTACGGTGGATGAGGGACCAAGGAAGCGGCCTATGAGTGAAGCGCTAGGTCACCTGCGAAGGATCCTAGAGGGTGCTGACCATACGGTGCTCGGGCTCTGGGTCGCCTAGGATACCCACGCGTGCGTCGAGGAAGATATTGGAACAAGGAGTAAGAGTTGTTTTGTGAAACCGGGCATGGATCTAGTTGACTGACCTTGCTGGTCCTCAACGGATGAGTCCATGGCTCTTTTATATGGATCTGTTGGTTGATCTTGCTGATCTTCAACGAGAGTCCATCTTGATAAGTGATTATATTGCCGAGTATTATGGGCTAGGAACTATGGAAACGGCCTCTGTGTGGACAGGTGGTGAGCATTCTAGTTGCCAATGATGCCATAGATACTCTGATGAAGGAATGATGGGAAATTATGAATCAACTGGATAAATTGGGAGATTGTGATCAGTGGTACTATGGTTTCATTAAAGGATTGTTTTAAAGTTAGCTGATGCTAAGAAAAAGGCAATTTTCATATTGGGTGTGTAAGTGGTGTGGCTAGTTTTATGTTTGCATGAAATTCCGGCTAGGGGGCCTTGGAACTCTTTTCCTTGGTACCCGGGACAAAACCTAACCAAATTCCAAATTGGATCCCATCACTACAGTGGTTGGGCGGTTGGCTAACCCATGGGATCGGATGGGGTTAGGCTGGACTGATGGATCCATAAATCGAGACTCAACTTTGTTTTTACGATAGATAAAGTAAATCCCGGATAGAAATTGTTCTATGGATAGGAATCAACGGCTGTGCCTCTTGATGGGGAAAAAAGCGTTGATCCCAATGATCCAAGTGCAAGTTTCTACCTTGATTTGACCAAGTACCGTTAAAGGTGCAGTCAGATCAGTTGATCCGTAATGATCTTGACTACGTTAGAGTAAAGAGTTATCCTGGTGGAATCGCCCATGCTTTCCGAGTAAAGGAAGTTTTTCCAATTTCGGTTTTGGACAAACCGACGGATTAGTCTCTTGTCCGGATATCCGTGGGCGAGGCCCCGAGTGTGAGACCCCTACCCACGCATGATGTGCTACTTCCGCTGCTAGTACCCCGAATCCGTTGATCGGTGGGGAACAGGGATCTCACAGTTGGTATCAGAGCCGCTTTTGAAAGCTAATAAAGATAATTAAATTCTTATCTGAAATTGGTAATAAGAATTCAGAAACAGCATTTTCATAATGTATTTTCATCCCGTAAGCTTCTTTAATGAAGAAATTTTAATCAAAGAAATTGTTTTTATAGATGGAAGTTCCACATTTATCTGGTATTCCCGACCTCACCCAGTCTCAAGATATGATTGCATTTGCCTTCGAGCATCTCATCTCTTCCGCTTCGACTCAAACAAGCCGAGTAAGACTTGCACGCCATTTCAAGGATTTATATTTTCCTACCCCAGTGGAGAGAATACAACATAAGTGGGTTGCAGGGCAATATGTCCACGCTCATTGCAACCGCCGTACAATGCTGTGGCAGAATCTCTCATTGACTATGATCCTGTTAAAGCTGAAAATGGTGCGTGGTGTCATTCTATATCATTCGACACCTCGAAATTTCAGACTTTCATGTCAAATTTATAGACTCCTTAGTCGATTTATCCCTAAGGAGAAAATAATAATTTCCTTCGCAGTTAGAGAACTTATGTAACAGGGCATGACTATGGCCCTGTACCGTTGTCTTATACGTCTCTCGAAGAGATTTTGAATTTTGGAGCCGAACCACTCTATGTAATTATTGCAACTTGTATATAAATATACAAATGTTTTTTTTTTCGGACGATCGGATAAAGAAAAATCTATTTATCAGACTTAAGTCATAGATCTCCAATAAGATCAACTGAGGAGCAAATTATGTCAAAAGTTTATCAAGACGCACAAAAAGGTTGTAATTGTTTCATATAATTCATACAAATTGTTAATTCAAATTGAAATTCGTAAATTAGTAATTGGGTCTTCAATTGGAATACCGCAATTGTATGGAACCCTGACTTGCTTGAGACCTAGACATGATGGTATTTACCTTATAGTTTCGAGTATCATGACTATCCGTATATACCTAGGGTATAACTGCAGCTCTTTACCGATAGTATATACGAGTAAATCTAAGACTTGAAATTATAAGCGTTAATGCTATCCAGATGATGATTTCGAATGTGGTTGATATGATTTTTAATTCTGTTTGAGAATTAATGAATTGAATTGGATTCTGATTGAAAAATGACGATTTTCGAAATTTAGTTGAAATGTAATAAGCTGAGCGAAACCACAATGAGGATGAATGGGACGAGTCCCAGTGATGATATTCATAACTGGAATGATGATAATGATTTCAGCAAATCACTATGAGATTAGTGGATTGTGCTGTCAGATTGCTACTGTTAACACTTGAGACGGTAGATTAAGTTAAGGGATGACAAATTGAGAACTTGCTTAACTAAAATTCCTGTGGAGGAATGTTCAGAAGGAAAATTTTCAGACTAATGGACCATTATCGTGTTAAAGATATGAATGATATGATCTGAATGAATTGTTATTTAATGATGAGTTCTATATAAGGGATAATTATTCCCGTATTCTGTTGGGTTGACCAGAATATAAGGAACCCCAGAATAAATTGGATCTTAAGAAAAAGAGTTGTCCTCTACCTTGCGAGATGAGGACATCTCGCACTTTTCAAGTGGGGTAGAATGTAAGATTCTCCCCCAGCCTTAGAGGTATACAGGAGTAAGAATCTCCCTTTCTGATCTTATAATTATTCTCTCTCTAAAATAAAAGAAAGATTCTGTTTAAAAAAGGAAGAACCTTTTTCCTGAATACTTCTCAAGAGTCCCACCTGTTTTAAGATTCAGAACAATGAGTTCAGAAGTGAGAATCGATGTTTTGGATATCAAGGTTTTGGTCTTCATTCGAGTACGGCCCGAAAGAAGTTCTTTATCTCTTGGGAAGAAGTTATCTCCCAGATATTGTGGACCAAAGAAAGTAGGTGATTTAGCTTACGAACTTCTTTTATCTCCTCATCTCAAAGTTTGAATGCCTTCTATAGAAAAATGTGCCAAACCCAAATCATGGAAAGACGGTAAAACTTCAGTGGCAAGTTACCGTTGGCTTCTAAGTTACGCTAGCTCCTTCCTTTATATAAGTCGTAACTTTTACTTGTCGTTCACAGTAATCTTACTTCCATCGATCTCCTTTCTTTCTTAATCTCCTTCATGGCTTGGCAACAAGAATTAGTTTTATCCATGATGATTTCTCACCTTCAAGACGCAAGGGATTCTGTGAAGAAAGATTTTATAGAGCAGTATGAGCGCTCACTTTTCCCTCACTTGGGAACTTCTGTAGCGCAGACAAAATGGCGGACCTATCAAGACATAACTAGGGTAACACCCTGGGGTCAGCAGCACTTTCGTAACAATGTCCGCTTGGCCATGGTTATTGAAGCTTTGGGTTTGGGTCCCCGATACTACTGCGTCATGAGATCAAGACATCCTGGGTTTTCTGAGCGGGTCTTCTTACTGGCGTGTTTTCTTCCTCATGAGAAGATATGCCTTTACCCCATTTTTGGCTTGCCTCTCAGAGGTCCTTTTGTTAGAACACCTCATACCACTGAGATAGGCGCAGCAATAACCCACAGAATCATTCCCATAGATGAGTTACCTTATACTTGTGCAGCTTGTGAGGACTGCTTTTGTGACCATATGATGGACGGGCTTATGGAAGTGTAAAGAGTTCCTCTATCTTTACTGTATAAGTTCCGAGAATGAATAAAGTTTAAATCTTGTTCGTATTTTGAATCTTGCTCTCTTTAAGACTTATCTTGGTGGTTAATCTTGATTAAAATTTTTCTCTAAGTCTCATATTCGTGAATCTTGCGAAATTATCACAAGTTGCGAGATGAGGACATCTCGCGTTTTTTAAGTGGGGTAGAATGTAAGATTCCTCCCCCAAACCCCTTTTTGATGTCTAGTATCTTTCCCTGTAATCAATCCCTCTTCAGAAATATAAAGACCTTGTTTCTATCTGTTTTAGCCTAGAGAGAGAGAAATATTCTAGAGAGAGAATATTCAGATTTTGAATATTTTTGGATAGAAAAATATCTCTTCTAATTCAGATGAGTTTCCCTGAAACAGAAATTCAAAAAGAATTTTCCAATGTGCAATTGAAATTAATTGAAAATAGCTATAAAGAACCTTAGCCTAAGGGTCTAGATTTTCAGAAATCTTTAGACTATGGTCCAATTAAGGTTCCTATGGACCAATAGCATCAATCCATGTGTAGGGAGGAGATAAATCCACCTTGTAAAAAGAAAATACCCAAAATTGAGTAAATGCTCACATGAGGTGAAGAGTTGAAAATGTACAAGGTTTATTAGTAAAAAAACTATGAGCAATATTAAAAGTATGACATATGTAAGGAAGAGGAGTTCTTTAAAGGAGGTGCATATTTCACATAAGATGAAGAGTTGAAAATGTACAAGGTTTATTAATAAAAAATTATGAGCAATATTAAAAGTATGACATATGTAAGGAAGGGGAGTTCTTTAAAGGAGGTGCATATTTCACATAAGATGAAGAGTTGAAAATGTACAAGGTTTATTAATAAAAAATTATGAGCAATATTAAAAGTATGACATATGTAAGGAAGGGGAGTTCTTTAAAGGAGGTGCATATTTCACATAAGATGAAGAGTTGAAAATGTACAAGTTTATTAGTAAAAAACTATGAGCAATATTAAAAATATGACATATGTAAGGAAGGGGAGTTCTTTAAAGGAGGTGCATATTTCACATGCTTGAATGAGTTTTAAACTCATAAAAATTGAGATATTTCATCTCTCCTCTCTCCTCATTCAAGTCTAGTTCCAAAAAGTTAGCTTAACTGACCTAAAAATGGTCAAATATTGACCAAACTGATTTAGAAAATTCTAGAATCAGTTTGTTTGGTTAGGAGCTCAATTTTTCCTATAAATAGAAGCCTCACCCTTGTTGAAAAATATATAGTGTTTATGCATCGTTACTCTACTCCACCTAAGCCAAGAACTGTGAATTCATTTAATAATTCACTAGTTTTTGGAGCTTCCCTCTTTCTTCAATCCCCATTAGTGGCTCCATCAACATACTTAACCAATTGATTGGTTGGGGGCCTCTACCGTGAACAAAGAATCAAGCAAGTTGTAAGGTAATTAGTGAATATTCATCTTTCTATAATTTCTCAATGTTTCTCTCTTCTCAACCCCTCTCAAGCTTGAGAAGTTTAATTGGTATGGTTTTTTTTAAATGCTATTGAAGTTTGAATAGTAGTGAAGAGTTACATAATTTAATAAATGCTATTGAAGTTAATTTTTATTTATGTTTAAATTCTAATGATTCTTATGTAAATTCTCTCTCTCACTCAAGAAATGGTCATACTCATGACCCATTCTCAATCCAAATCAAGCTTTTCATAAAGCTTTTCCTTAACCCAAGATAAAGCTATGCTTGAGGCCAAATTAATGGCTTTTTCTTATGCTTTTAGTTTATGTATATTGATGATTCAATCCATTATGGATTAAGGATCCAATTAGAGAATCATTTTAATTATTTCCTTAATGATAAGCTTTATCCCTTAGAAAAATTGAGATTTATCAGTCATAGCAGCGGAGCTATGGCAAAATTTTTATAAAAATTATGCATAAAAAATTTTCATTCAAAGCATAAAAAGAGGACTTCCTACCATATTCTAGGAATCATCATCCTAGATTAATTGAAAGAATTTCATTATAATCATGGAGAAATTGAATTTTAATATTATGCATAAAGGATAAATTTTTATATCAAAAGTGTTATTTTTACCATTTTTATTTTCATGCATAGAAGTATGCATAATGGATAAATTTTTATATCAAAAGTGTTACTTTTATCATTTTTACTTTCATGCATAGAAGTATGCATAAAGGATAAATTTTTATATCAAAAGTGTTATTTTTACCATTTTTATTTTCATGCATAGAAGTATGCATAATGGATAAATTTTTATATCAAAAGTGTTACTTTTATCATTTTTAATTTTCATGCATAGAAGTATGCATAAAGGAAAATTTTTATATCAAAAGTGTTACTTTTATCATTTTTAATTTTCATGCATAGAAGTATGCATAAAGGAAAAATTTTTATATCAAAAGTGTTACTTTTATCATATTGGATTTCATGCATATAGGTATGCATAAAAGATATTCTTTTTATACTAAAAGTATGATTTTCCTCATAAATGGATTTTATGCTTAACTTAGATGCATAAGAGAAATTCTTTTATTCTAAAAGTATAATTCCCTACCAAATTGAAATCATGCATAAGAAGATGCATAAAAGATTGATTTTAATTTCGAAAGTGTTAGTCTCCTTAAATGGAATTTATGTATAAATAAATGTGTAGAGAAATCTTATATCAAATAAAAGAATTCTCTTTAAAAAAAGATATGAAATGTGATAAGATGTGATAAGAGGTGTATGAGATGTGATAAGAATTGATAAGATGCGTATGGAAAGTGATAGGATGTGATAAGAGGTGTGATAAGAGGTGATAAGATGCTTATGAAATAAGTTAGGATGTGATAAGATGAATTAAGATGTGTATGGGGGGATGAGGTAAGAAGTGTATGTGATAGGATAAGATGTATATGGGTTGTGATAGGGCGAGAATGGATGTGATGTAAAAGATTAGATGTGAAGGTATATGGGGTTATATAAATGGGAATGTGAAAATGGATGTATGTATGTGGATGTGTGGATATGGAGATGGGAGTGTGGAAGTATGAACATGAAAATGGATATATGCATGAAGATGTATATGCATAGATGTAAATGTGGATGTAGATGTGGATGTATAGATGTGAATGGATGTGGATGTATAGATGTGAATGGAAATGTGGATGTGGATGTATGTGAATGTGAATGTAGATGTGGATGTATAGATGTGAATGTGGAATGTGGATGTGGATGTATGTATGTATGTGGATGTAGATGTGGATGTATGGATGTGTATGTATGAATGTGGATATGGGATGTGGATGTATAAATGAGGATGTGAAAATGGAGGTAAGCATGTAGATGTGGATGCATGTATGTGAATGTAGATGTGAATGTGGAATGTGGATGTATGGGAATGTGGATGTGGATGTATGTGAATGTGAATGTAGATGTGGATGTATAGATGTGAATGTGGAATGTGGATGTGGATGTATGTATGTATGTGGATGTAGATGTGGATATATGGATGTGTATGTATGAATGTGGATATGGGATGTGGATGTATAAATGAGGATGTGAAAATGGAGATAAGCATGTAGATGTGGATGTATGGATGTGAATGTGGATGTGGATGTGGATGTATGGATGTGGATATGGATGTGAATATATGATATGTGATGTGAAGGAATCTGAAGTGAAGAGATGGAAAAGGAGGTGATTGGATGAGTACACATATACATGGAATGTGGAATAAGTAATGTGGATTAATGAGGGATAATGTGGAAAAATGAGAGTTAATATAGAAACTGTATTTGTAAACTGTTTGTAAATGCTGTTTGTAAATGGCTGTTTTATGTCAAGAATGCTGGGGAAGCATTTTGACCGTCTTGTGATTAAGGTCGTGGAGACCTAACTGATAAAGTTGCAACTGCTGACGGAGAGTCAATGGAGGATGTCTCGCGTAGCAAGGTCGACCGAGGTCTTGACCAGCCTCGGTTTGATTAAAATGGTGAGCTTCCGGTACGGTGGATGAGGGACCAAGGAAGCGGCCTATGAGTGAAGCGCTAGGTCACCTGCGAAGGATCCTAGAGGGTGCTGACCATACGGTGCTCGGGCTCTGGGTCGCCTAGGATACCCACGCGTGCGTCGAGGAAGATATTGGAACAAGGAGTAAGAGTTGTTTTGTGAAACCGGGCATGGATCTAGTTGACTGACCTTGCTGGTCCTCAACGGATGAGTCCATGGCTCTTTTATATGGATCTGTTGGTTGATCTTGCTGATCTTCAACGAGAGTCCATCTTGATAAGTGATTATATTGCCGAGTATTATGGGCTAGGAACTATGGAAACGGCCTCTGTGTGGACAGGTGGTGAGCGTTCTAGTTGCCAATGATGCCATAGATACTCTGATGAAGGAATGATGGGAAATTATGAATCAACTGGATAAATTGGGAGATTGTGATCAGTGGTACTATGGTTTCATTAAAGGATTGTTTTAAAGTTAGCTGATGCTAAGAAAAAGGCAATTTTCATATTGGGTGTGTAAGTGGTGTGGCTAGTTTTATGTTTGCATGAAATTCCGGCTAGGGGGCCTTGGAACTCTTTTCCTTGGTACCCGGGACAAAACCTAACCAAATTCCAAATTGGATCCCATCACTACAGTGGTTGGGCGGTTGGCTAACCCATGGGATCGGATGGGGTTAGGCTGGACTGATGGATCCATAAATCGAGACTCAACTTTGTTTTTACGATAGATAAAGTAAATCCCGGATAGAAATTGTTCTATGGATAGGAATCAACGGCTGTGCCTCTTGATGGGGAAAAAAGCGTTGATCCCAATGATCCAAGTGCAAGTTTCTACCTTGATTTGACCAAGTACCGTTAAAGGTGCAGTCAGATCAGTTGATCCGTAATGATCTTGACTACGTTAGAGTAAAGAGTTATCCTGGTGGAATCGCCCATGCTTTCCGAGTAAAGGAAGTTTTTCCAATTTCGGTTTTGGACAAACCGACGGATTAGTCTCTTGTCCGGATATCCGTGGGCGAGGCCCCGAGTGTGAGACCCCTACCCACGCATGATGTGCTACTTCCGCTGCTAGTACCCCGAATCCGTTGATCGGTGGGGAACAGGGATCTCACAGTTGGTATCAGAGCCGCTTTTGAAAGCTAATAAAGATAATTAAATTCTTATCTGAAATTGGTAATAAGAATTCAGAAACAGCATTTTCATAATGTATTTTCATCCCGTAAGCTTCTTTAATGAAGAAATTTTAATCAAAGAAATTGTTTTTATAGATGGAAGTTCCACATTTATCTGGTATTCCCGACCTCACCCAGTCTCAAGATATGATTGCATTTGCCTTCGAGCATCTCATCTCTTCCGCTTCGACTCAAACAAGCCGAGTAAGACTTGCACGCCATTTCAAGGATTTATATTTTCCTACCCCAGTGGAGAGAATACAACATAAGTGGGTTGCAGGGCAATATGTCCACGCTCATTGCAACCGCCGTACAATGCTGTGGCAGAATCTCTCATTGACTATGATCCTGTTAAAGCTGAAAATGGTGCGTGGTGTCATTCTATATCATTCGACACCTCGAAATTTCAGACTTTCATGTCAAATTTATAGACTCCTTAGTCGATTTATCCCTAAGGAGAAAATAATAATTTCCTTCGCAGTTAGAGAACTTATGTAACAGGGCATGACTATGGCCCTGTACCGTTGTCTTATACGTCTCTCGAAGAGATTTTGAATTTTGGAGCCGAACCACTCTATGTAATTATTGCAACTTGTATATAAATATACAAATGTTTTTTTTTTCGGACGATCGGATAAAGAAAAATCTATTTATCAGACTTAAGTCATAGATCTCCAATAAGATCAACTGAGGAGCAAATTATGTCAAAAGTTTATCAAGACGCACAAAAAGGTTGTAATTGTTTCATATAATTCATACAAATTGTTAATTCAAATTGAAATTCGTAAATTAGTAATTGGGTCTTCAATTGGAATACCGCAATTGTATGGAACCCTGACTTGCTTGAGACCTAGACATGATGGTATTTACCTTATAGTTTCGAGTATCATGACTATCCGTATATACCTAGGGTATAACTGCAGCTCTTTACCGATAGTATATACGAGTAAATCTAAGACTTGAAATTATAAGCGTTAATGCTATCCAGATGATGATTTCGAATGTGGTTGATATGATTTTTAATTCTGTTTGAGAATTAATGAATTGAATTGGATTCTGATTGAAAAATGACGATTTTCGAAATTTAGTTGAAATGTAATAAGCTGAGCGAAACCACAATGAGGATGAATGGGACGAGTCCCAGTGATGATATTCATAACTGGAATGATGATAATGATTTCAGCAAATCACTATGAGATTAGTGGATTGTGCTGTCAGATTGCTACTGTTAACACTTGAGACGGTAGATTAAGTTAAGGGATGACAAATTGAGAACTTGCTTAACTAAAATTCCTGTGGAGGAATGTTCAGAAGGAAAATTTTCAGACTAATGGACCATTATCGTGTTAAAGATATGAATGATATGATCTGAATGAATTGTTATTTAATGATGAGTTCTATATAAGGGATAATTATTCCCGTATTCTGTTGGGTTGACCAGAATATAAGGAACCCCAGAATAAATTGGATCTTAAGAAAAAGAGTTGTCCTCTACCTTGCGAGATGAGGACATCTCGCACTTTTCAAGTGGGGTAGAATGTAAGATTCTCCCCCAGCCTTAGAGGTATACAGGAGTAAGAATCTCCCTTTCTGATCTTATAATTATTCTCTCTCTAAAATAAAAGAAAGATTCTGTTTAAAAAAGGAAGAACCTTTTTCCTGAATACTTCTCAAGAGTCCCACCTGTTTTAAGATTCAGAACAATGAGTTCAGAAGTGAGAATCGATGTTTTGGATATCAAGGTTTTGGTCTTCATTCGAGTACGGCCCGAAAGAAGTTCTTTATCTCTTGGGAAGAAGTTATCTCCCAGATATTGTGGACCAAAGAAAGTAGGTGATTTAGCTTACGAACTTCTTTTATCTCCTCATCTCAAAGTTTGAATGCCTTCTATAGAAAAATGTGCCAAACCCAAATCATGGAAAGACGGTAAAACTTCAGTGGCAAGTTACCGTTGGCTTCTAAGTTACGCTAGCTCCTTCCTTTATATAAGTCGTAACTTTTACTTGTCGTTCACAGTAATCTTACTTCCATCGATCTCCTTTCTTTCTTAATCTCCTTCATGGCTTGGCAACAAGAATTAGTTTTATCCATGATGATTTCTCACCTTCAAGACGCAAGGGATTCTGTGAAGAAAGATTTTATAGAGCAGTATGAGCGCTCACTTTTCCCTCACTTGGGAACTTCTGTAGCGCAGACAAAATGGCGGACCTATCAAGACATAACTAGGGTAACACCCTGGGGTCAGCAGCACTTTCGTAACAATGTCCGCTTGGCCATGGTTATTGAAGCTTTGGGTTTGGGTCCCCGATACTACTGCGTCATGAGATCAAGACATCCTGGGTTTTCTGAGCGGGTCTTCTTACTGGCGTGTTTTCTTCCTCATGAGAAGATATGCCTTTACCCCATTTTTGGCTTGCCTCTCAGAGGTCCTTTTGTTAGAACACCTCATACCACTGAGATAGGCGCAGCAATAACCCACAGAATCATTCCCATAGATGAGTTACCTTATACTTGTGCAGCTTGTGAGGACTGCTTTTGTGACCATATGATGGACGGGCTTATGGAAGTGTAAAGAGTTCCTCTATCTTTACTGTATAAGTTCCGAGAATGAATAAAGTTTAAATCTTGTTCGTATTTTGAATCTTGCTCTCTTTAAGACTTATCTTGGTGGTTAATCTTGATTAAAATTTTTCTCTAAGTCTCATATTCGTGAATCTTGCGAAATTATCACAAGTTGCGAGATGAGGACATCTCGCGTTTTTTAAGTGGGGTAGAATGTAAGATTCCTCCCCCAAACCCCTTTTTGATGTCTAGTATCTTTCCCTGTAATCAATCCCTCTTCAGAAATATAAAGACCTTGTTTCTATCTGTTTTAGCCTAGAGAGAGAGAAATATTCTAGAGAGAGAATATTCAGATTTTGAATATTTTTGGATAGAAAAATATCTCTTCTAATTCAGATGAGTTTCCCTGAAACAGAAATTCAAAAAGAATTTTCCAATGTGCAATTGAAATTAATTGAAAATAGCTATAAAGAACCTTAGCCTAAGGGTCTAGATTTTCAGAAATCTTTAGACTATGGTCCAATTAAGGTTCCTATGGACCAATAGCATCAATCCATGTGTAGGGAGGAGATAAATCCACCTTGTAAAAAGAAAATACCCAAAATTGAGTAAATGCTCACATGAGGTGAAGAGTTGAAAATGTACAAGGTTTATTAGTAAAAAAACTATGAGCAATATTAAAAGTATGACATATGTAAGGAAGAGGAGTTCTTTAAAGGAGGTGCATATTTCACATAAGATGAAGAGTTGAAAATGTACAAGGTTTATTAATAAAAAATTATGAGCAATATTAAAAGTATGACATATGTAAGGAAGGGGAGTTCTTTAAAGGAGGTGCATATTTCACATAAGATGAAGAGTTGAAAATGTACAAGGTTTATTAATAAAAAATTATGAGCAATATTAAAAGTATGACATATGTAAGGAAGGGGAGTTCTTTAAAGGAGGTGCATATTTCACATAAGATGAAGAGTTGAAAATGTACAAGTTTATTAGTAAAAAACTATGAGCAATATTAAAAATATGACATATGTAAGGAAGGGGAGTTCTTTAAAGGAGGTGCATATTTCACATGCTTGAATGAGTTTTAAACTCATAAAAATTGAGATATTTCATCTCTCCTCTCTCCTCATTCAAGTCTAGTTCCAAAAAGTTAGCTTAACTGACCTAAAAATGGTCAAATATTGACCAAACTGATTTAGAAAATTCTAGAATCAGTTTGTTTGGTTAGGAGCTCAATTTTTCCTATAAATAGAAGCCTCACCCTTGTTGAAAAATATATAGTGTTTATGCATCGTTACTCTACTCCACCTAAGCCAAGAACTGTGAATTCATTTAATAATTCACTAGTTTTTGGAGCTTCCCTCTTTCTTCAATCCCCATTAGTGGCTCCATCAACATACTTAACCAATTGATTGGTTGGGGGCCTCTACCGTGAACAAAGAATCAAGCAAGTTGTAAGGTAATTAGTGAATATTCATCTTTCTATAATTTCTCAATGTTTCTCTCTTCTCAACCCCTCTCAAGCTTGAGAAGTTTAATTGGTATGGTTTTTTTTAAATGCTATTGAAGTTTGAATAGTAGTGAAGAGTTACATAATTTAATAAATGCTATTGAAGTTAATTTTTATTTATGTTTAAATTCTAATGATTCTTATGTAAATTCTCTCTCTCACTCAAGAAATGGTCATACTCATGACCCATTCTCAATCCAAATCAAGCTTTTCATAAAGCTTTTCCTTAACCCAAGATAAAGCTATGCTTGAGGCCAAATTAATGGCTTTTTCTTATGCTTTTAGTTTATGTATATTGATGATTCAATCCATTATGGATTAAGGATCCAATTAGAGAATCATTTTAATTATTTCCTTAATGATAAGCTTTATCCCTTAGAAAAATTGAGATTTATCAGTCATAGCAGCGGAGCTATGGCAAAATTTTTATAAAAATTATGCATAAAAAATTTTCATTCAAAGCATAAAAAGAGGACTTCCTACCATATTCTAGGAATCATCATCCTAGATTAATTGAAAGAATTTCATTATAATCATGGAGAAATTGAATTTTAATATTATGCATAAAGGATAAATTTTTATATCAAAAGTGTTATTTTTACCATTTTTATTTTCATGCATAGAAGTATGCATAATGGATAAATTTTTATATCAAAAGTGTTACTTTTATCATTTTTACTTTCATGCATAGAAGTATGCATAAAGGATAAATTTTTATATCAAAAGTGTTATTTTTACCATTTTTATTTTCATGCATAGAAGTATGCATAATGGATAAATTTTTATATCAAAAGTGTTACTTTTATCATTTTTAATTTTCATGCATAGAAGTATGCATAAAGGAAAATTTTTATATCAAAAGTGTTACTTTTATCATTTTTAATTTTCATGCATAGAAGTATGCATAAAGGAAAAATTTTTATATCAAAAGTGTTACTTTTATCATATTGGATTTCATGCATATAGGTATGCATAAAAGATATTCTTTTTATACTAAAAGTATGATTTTCCTCATAAATGGATTTTATGCTTAACTTAGATGCATAAGAGAAATTCTTTTATTCTAAAAGTATAATTCCCTACCAAATTGAAATCATGCATAAGAAGATGCATAAAAGATTGATTTTAATTTCGAAAGTGTTAGTCTCCTTAAATGGAATTTATGTGTAAATAAATGTGTAGAGAAATCTTATATCAAATAAAAGAATTCTCTTTAAAAAAAGAAAAAAAAAAGATATGAAATGTGATAAGATGTGATAAGAGGTGTATGAGATGTGATAAGAATTGATAAGATGCGTATGGAAAGTGATAGGATGTGATAAGAGGTGTGATAAGAGGTGATAAGATGCTTATGAAATAAGTTAGGATGTGATAAGATGAATTAAGATGTGTATGGGGGGATGAGGTAAGAAGTGTATGTGATAGGATAAGATGTATATGGGTTGTGATAGGGCGAGAATGGATGTGATGTAAAAGATTAGATGTGAAGGTATATGGGGTTATATAAATGGGAATGTGAAAATGGATGTATGTATGTGGATGTGTGGATATGGAGATGGGAGTGTGGAAGTATGAACATGAAAATGGATATATGCATGAAGATGTATATGCATAGATGTAAATGTGGATGTAGATGTGGATGTATAGATGTGAATGGATGTGGATGTATAGATGTGAATGGAAATGTGGATGTGGATGTATGTGAATGTGAATGTAGATGTGGATGTATAGATGTGAATGTGGAATGTGGATGTGGATGTATGTATGTATGTGGATGTAGATGTGGATGTATGGATGTGTATGTATGAATGTGGATATGGGATGTGGATGTATAAATGAGGATGTGAAAATGGAGGTAAGCATGTAGATGTGGATGCATGTATGTGAATGTAGATGTGAATGTGGAATGTGGATGTATGGGAATGTGGATGTGGATGTATGTGAATGTGAATGTAGATGTGGATGTATAGATGTGAATGTGGAATGTGGATGTGGATGTATGTATGTATGTGGATGTAGATGTGGATATATGGATGTGTATGTATGAATGTGGATATGGGATGTGGATGTATAAATGAG
Source organism: Cibotium barometz (assembly GCF_041138505.1). Lineage (NCBI taxonomy): Eukaryota > Viridiplantae > Streptophyta > Polypodiopsida > Cyatheales > Cibotiaceae > Cibotium > Cibotium barometz. Next base: position 38,896,356 of record NC_141059.1, on the reverse strand, counting down.
GATGTGAAAATGGAGATAAGCATGTAGATGTGGATGTATGGATGTGAATGTGGATGTGGATGTGAATGTATGGATGTGGATATGGATGTGAATATATGATATGTGATGTGAAGGAATCTGAAGTGAAGAGATGGAAAAGGAGGTGATTGGATGAGTACACATATACATGGAATGTGGAATAAGTAATGTGGATTAATGAGGGATAATGTGGAAAAATGAGAGTTAATATAGAAACTGTATTTGTAAACTGTTTGTAAATGCTGTTTGTAAATGGCTGTTTTATGTCAAGAATGCTGGGGAAGCATTTTGACCGTCTTGTGATTAAGGTCGTGGAGACCTAACTGATAAAGTTGCAACTGCTGACGGAGAGTCAATGGAGGATGTCTCGCGTAGCAAGGTCGACCGAGGTCTTGACCAGCCTCGGTTTGATTAAAATGGTGAGCTTCCGGTACGGTGGATGAGGGACCAAGGAAGCGGCCTATGAGTGAAGCGCTAGGTCACCTGCAAAGGATCCTAGAGGGTGCTGACCATACGGTGCTCGGGCTCTGGGTCGCCTAGGATACCCACGCGTGCGTCGAGGAAGATATTGGAACAAGGAGTAAGAGTTGTTTTGTGAAACCGGGCATGGATCTAGTTGACTGACCTTGCTGGTCCTCAACGGATGAGTCCATGGCTCTTTTATATGGATCTGTTGGTTGATCTTGCTGATCTTCAACGAGAGTCCATCTTGATAAGTGATTATATTGCCGAGTATTATGGGCTAGGAACTATGGAAACGGCCTCTGTGTGGACAGGTGGTGAGCGTTCTAGTTGCCAATGATGCCATAGATACTCTGATGAAGGAATGATGGGAAATTATGAATCAACTGGATAAATTGGGAGATTGTGATCAGTGGTACTATGGTTTCATTAAAGGATTGTTTTAAAGTTAGCTGATGCTAAGAAAAAGGCAATTTTCATATTGGGTGTGTAAGTGGTGTGGCTAGTTTTATGTTTGCATGAAATTCCGGCTAGGGGGCCTTGGAACTCTTTTCCTTGGTACCCGGGACAAAACCTAACCAAATTCCAAATTGGATCCCATCACTACAGTGGTTGGGCGGTTGGCTAACCCATGGGATCGGATGGGGTTAGGCTGGACTGATGGATCCATAAATCGAGACTCAACTTTGTTTTTACGATAGATAAAGTAAATCCCGGATAGAAATTGTTCTATGGATAGGAATCAACGGCTGTGCCTCTTGATGGGGAAAAAAGCGTTGATCCCAATGATCCAAGTGCAAGTTTCTACCTTGATTTGACCAAGTACCGTTAAAGGTGCAGTCAGATCAGTTGATCCGTAATGATCTTGACTACGTTAGAGTAAAGAGTTATCCTGGTGGAATCGCCCATGCTTTCCGAGTAAAGGAAGTTTTTCCAATTTCGGTTTTGGACAAACCGACGGATTAGTCTCTTGTCCGGATATCCGTGGGCGAGGCCCCGAGTGTGAGACCCCTACCCACGCATGATGTGCTACTTCCGCTGCTAGTACCCCGAATCCGTTGATCGGTGGGGAACAGGGATCTCACAACAGCTATAATGAAGGGAAAGTATATCAATAACCTAATAGTAACCTAACAATAACCAAGATCCTTGTCAAAGTCACCAACCAAGAATCGTAATACCACCTTAAATTTTCTAAGTATAAAATGATAAAAACTTAACACCATTGGCAAACATGGTAGGGGAGGATGATGGATTATAAGTGGAGGTGAGCAAGGAATTGGATCAAGGTAACAAGGTAACAATGTGATATACTACATGGAGGATGAAGGAGACAAATACAGTATGTAAGCAGTTGCTCAATTTTTCCAAAGAAAGAAAGTGGAATGGTTTGGATGTGGTGGCCACCACAATGTAGTAGGTTGTCCTACTAAGGTATGCCAAAAGAAATCCTACCCTATGTATGAATGTGTTGTTGGTCACCCTTTTCTTTTAGGGGTTATATTTAAGGCTTCAATGTCGAAATTGTTAAAATGTGCAAGCTCATGTCATCTCTCTTATGTTAGGGGAATGCCTTTTTTGAAGACACAATTGGAAGCAAATTCTATAGCTTAATGGTGGTAGTGATTTATGAAATAAAATGTTATTATATACATAAAGTCATGTTGGAGACCATGTACACATGTGTAAATATTACACCATTTGGTTGGTGGAAAGACATGAGTACACTTGCTCTAGAGGTAGTTTGTAGAGATGTTTTTTCTCAATCTAGTCTTTTAAAATAAATTAATGTAAAAATGTGAAATATGCATCTTATTGTGGTATATTTCCTCATAGTTGGAAATTTTCTAGATATGAAAATATCTCCAAGTATTTAGACTCCTATCAAGTTGGTTAGTAACTATTGGAAATCAAGGAATGTGCCTACCTTAGTAAGCTTGTATAGTCAAATCTAACTATTATGGATGGGATTAAGATCTTCTTCAAAGTTTTTCTATGTATAGAAGTGCAACTTCACCATTGGGATTAGTGAGATGATCTCCTATGTAGTTGCAATAGCCACACCTATGTAGTTGCAATAGCCACACCTATGTAGTTGCAAAATAACCATGCCTATGTAGTTGCAATAATCACACCTTTATTATAATTCATCATAGTACAAATTCTTAGGATTAGTGAGATGATCTCCTATGTAGTTGCAATAGCCACATCTTTATTATGATTCATCATAGTAGCAAAATTAGGTGCTAATTAGGAAAAACATTTACTCATCATAGTAGAAGAATTTGGTGCTAATTAGGAAAACATTTACTCATCAGAGTAGAAGAATTAGGTGCTAATTACATAAATTTTTATCTATAAAGTCCATTCAACATAGTAGCAAAATGAGAAGGTGACTAGGATTTTTTAAATCTATAAAAGATCTCAAAGACATATTAATTGTGAGAAGCTTTAATAGGAATAATTGTAGCTCCCTCTAAGCTAAGTCTTTGTTTCGAAATTGAATGATTTTTCTTTAGCTAATTATACTTTATATTGGGATTTTCTTTATGCCTTCATTATACTTGGCAGTTTATCCTTGCAAGCAAACACACACACACAAGAAAGTTTAAGACACGAGAGAGATGGATGGCTGAATTTTTTTCTATCTTCTTTTCTTCTTTACAACCATATAATTAAAATATTAGGGTACATATATAAAGGAAAAGTACTCTCTTACAATAACATACAATGGTCGGTGAACCATAATGTGAACCTGATTATATGAGCTGACGCTATAACTCTACCATAACTCTAGTACTCCAAAGTGGCTATCACACACCATGTCATCCACTGGCAGCATATCAACCATAATCTCACCAACCTTGCCAATGGCAAAAGCTATCACCCAGGTAGGTCATCAATGTCATCCTAGCACTAGTTGAGCTCGATATCTCAATACTCCCCCTCAAGCTCCACTCCACACACTATACTCCAAGTAAACTCCTAAACCTATGGAGCTTCTCTGTGCCCAATGCCTTTGTGAAGATGTTAGCCACTTGATCCTCTATGATGACATATACTAGATCTACATCATTTGCTAGAACCTTCTCCCTCATAAAGTGATAGTGCACCTCAATGTGCTTCGTTCTAGCATGGTATACTGGGTTACTGGTCAACTATATGCTACTCATGTTGTCACAATAAATGACAACTGTCCTATCCACGGGCTTAGCCATATTACTAAAAGTAGCTTCTAACACCAAGCTATCTCACAAACTGCTATGGCAGCACCCCTGTACTCTGTCTTTGTACTCGACAAGGCAACTATTGGCTACTTCTTACTCCTCCAACTCATAGCAGTACTCCCAAATGAAAATATAAAACCACTAGTGGCAAATCTCCTGTCTACAACACTACCAGCCCAATCAACATATGTGTATCCATGTAGCTCTATCTCTATACCAGCCTCATAGAAAAGTCCATTTTCAACTATGGACTTTATGTACCTGAGAATCTGTCTAGCCGCCTCCAAGTGTGGCTTCCTAGGGGCCTGCATAAATTGACTCACAAGTCCAACAACATAGCTCAAGACTGGCCTAGTAATGGTCATGTAGATCAAGCTACCCACTATGTGCCTGTACGTAGTAGGGTCCTCCAAAAGTTCATCTATATTTGCAGAAAGCTTTGTGTTCTCCTCCAATGTCACTGAAATAGGCTTACAACCTGTCATACCATACTTGGACAACATGTCCAAGCCATACTGCCTGTAGTAACAAAATACTATGAGGTGATCTCACCACCTCTATGCCCAAGAAATACCGCAGCTCACCCAAATCCTTCATCTCAAATTTATGGTTCAAAAGCCTCCTGACATCATGTATGTCAACATCATTATCACTAGTGATAATCAAGTCATCCACATAGATGACTAATAACATGATCCCTATATCTGTCTTTTTCACATAAAGTGAAAAATTTGCATTGAATATCTAAAATCCAATGGTAACAAGATGCTCCCCGATCTTGTTTGACCATGCTCTAGGTGCCTGCTTCAAGGCATATAAGGCTTTGCGTGTAACATGCACACAAAATCTGGGTGTGCATCACTCTCATAACCTACTGGTTGCATCATGTATACTTCTTATTGCAAATCACCATGCAAGAAGGAATTATTTACATCCATCTGATATAAAGACCAACCCTTTGCTGCAACCATAGCATTGACATTCTTGCAATCAACTAGGCTGAATGTCTCCTCATAGGCAATGCCATAAGTCTGTGCATAGCCCTTGGCAACCAATCTTGCCTTATACTTGCTCTCACTGGACCATCAGTGTTATGCTTGACTTTATACACCAACTTACATCCAATTTCCTTCTTTTTCTTAAGCAAAGGCACTAACTTCCATGTTGCATTTGTATCCAATGGTGTCATCCCCTCATTCATGGCATTTTCCCATTTCTTATTTCCAAGTGCATGCTCAAAACAAGTGGACTCTAACTCCTATATTGTTTTAACCATGTAAGAATAATGATGGGTTGTATATCCATCATATCTCAACCTGTCACAACAGGGTACCTAACCCTTGTAGACCTACATACACCTGGATCACTGCGCCAGGTGTCCTCAAAATAGTCGTGGCTCTCCTTACACCATGAATAACCACATACGAAATGTCAAGCTCCTCATCAAGGCTCTACACAAAGCCGCTAGAATCACCATCCACATATGAGTGACCTGCTGACAGATTGGGACAAAAAGTTGATCTACCTTTTCCTTCCCCCTGATACATGTGTACCTACATCTATCCTCAACCTACGTGACCATGGAATAACATTGGATCCACTGCTAGAGAACTCTCCAGGTCCACTAAGTGCCTGTGATTGCTTCTCTACATGTGGTGCAACATCAACACTTCTTACATCTACATCTTCTATTGCCTTAACCATTGGTGCATACCAGCTACTCATCTCACCAAAAACATCTTTGTTTACTCGCATCTCATGAGTGGTAGGGTTATAACATCTATAGCCTTTCTGCTCCATAGCATAACCAATAAAGATGTATTTCTCTACCTTCAGATCCAACTTTGTTCTTGCACATGCAATACACCCAAACACTTTCAAGTGAGACACATTCGGTCTTATACCTGTAAACTTTTGTTCAGGTGTTATACCATGAACAGCTGCAGTGCGTATCCTGTTCATAATGTACATAGAAGTTGTGATTGCTTCTACCCAAAAATAATGTGGCATATTCTTTTCAACCATCAAGGCATGTGCCTATTTTTTCTTTTTGAAACACCGTTCTGTTGTTGCGGAGTGTACCTGCATGTAAATTGTCTCTTGATTCCTTACATTCTCAGGAAATCACTAAAATCATTTTGGAGAAATATTCTCCCCCACCATCTAATCTCAGGCATTTTATTTGCATGCATGTTTCCTTCTTGACCAAGGCTTTAAATCTCTAAAAGTATGCAAACACCTCACTTTTCTCCCTCATAAAGTAAACCCACACTTTCCTAGTGTGGTCATCAATGAACGTAACATAATACCTGCAACCTGCAATTGTTAGTAGTCTTGGCCGACGGTCCCCATACATCTGAATGTATAACATCTAATGGCCTTGCACTGACATGCTTTTCATGTGGGAAATCATGTTTGGCCTACTTACAAAGATGGCATGCTTCACATACTTTATGCATACCATCACTTTGGCAAACCTATAATAGTATTTTAGGCTTGCATAGACTTTAGTCTCTGCTATATATTCACATGACCAATGCGCTTCTTCCATAGGTCAATATCTGCAATGACACATTTTACATGTTCACAGCTACCTTTACCTCTCAGGCATATTCACATCCAAAGTAAATGTCCTACCATTTCTGTTACCCTTTGCAACCAAGCGACACTGATTTTTGAAGTCTTCCACAAAACATCCTTGAGGATTAAATCTCACTTACAGACCCTGCTCAACCATATGTCCAATAGAAATCACGTTCTTTATAAAATCACGTTCTTTATAATATTTGAAACATAAAGTACATCTACCCACAAGTACTTCATTTTTCCATCCTACATAGACAATGGTATTTTACCAACATGCACAATGGGATGCACAGTATCATCACCTGTTTCTACATAACCTTATTTTTTCATTTTTTGCATATCTCTAAACCACTCCATGACTAGTCATGGGGTTAGAGGGGCCAGAATCCACATACCATATATCTTGAGATCCTGACACATCTCCTGTTGTGGAACTGAGCATGTGCTGCATCACAAACAGCTACTCACTTCTATCATCACCACCCTGTTTACTAGATGATGTATAGTTGCCTTGCTTTCTGCTGACTTTCCACTTTTAATGTCATTCTACTTTTTATATCGGTCCTTTGCCATGTGCCTAGGTTTTCCACAATAATAGAACTCTATGCTATTTGCACTCTGATTTCTTTGCCAACCACCTCGGCCTCTTTGGATCCCCTACCTCTAGATTGGCCTCTTCCACCTGTATATGATTGCTGCTACTATGAATCATTGGACTGTTATTGTCCAAAAATTTTATTGGCCACCACCTTGGCCTCGCCCATGACCTCTACCTCTGCCTCTACCTAAATTAGAGTAGAAGGCCTATTCTGATGTGTTCTTACTTTGTGAAGAAGAGTCCTAGAGACTTTTCTTCTATGATTAACATAGACACCAAGTCCTGAAAGTTGAAAATATTCTCTCTGACTGCTGCAATGGAGGTCTTGAATGGCTTGTACTCTTTGCCAAGCCCCTTCAAACAAACACTCACTAAATCATCATCTTCCACCGATATGTTGATAGACCCAAGGGATTCAACAATGCCCTTGATGTTTAAAGCATACTCATTGGATATACATGCTTTTCTTTTCCACTGTATGTAGCTCTTATTTTAGCTGCAATTTCCTTGCCTTTTTGTTGGTCTAGAATATTATTAGGCAAAATATGGACTCTTATTTTTGACCCTTAAGGATTTCCACACCTCCTCCCTCTAGAAAAATGAGCTCATGGTGAAATTTTTGTAAATCAAATCAAAAGTTGGCAGAGATTGCACATTTGAAATCTACTCTCATGGAGACCTTTCCAATGATATATAGCATGATGGGAAATTTTGATTATTCAAGAAGTCCCTAAATTGGTGACAATGTGGCATGTTACTAAATTTTTTACAAATCAAGTCAAAAGTTAACGGAGATTGCACATTTGGAATCTACTCATCCTCGAGACCTTTCCAATGATATATAGCATGATGGGAAATTTAGATTATTCAAGAAGTCCCCAAATTAGTGATGAATCTTGAATTTTGATTATTCAAGAAGTCCCCAAATTGGTGATGAATTTTTCCCATGATAGGAAATTCATTAGCAATTTGGGGACTTCTTGAATAATCAAAATTTCCCATCATGCTATATATCATTGGAAAGATCTCATGAGCAGATTCCAAATGTGCAATCTCCGCCAACTTTTGGTTTGATTTGCAAAAATGAGCCCATTTTTCTAGAGAGAGGAGGCGTGGAAATCCTTAAGGGAAAAAAATGAGAGTCTATATTTCGCCTCATGCGTCAGAGTCTACCATGCAACTGCTTGAGTGTTGGCATCATGTATTTGTCCTATCATTGTGTCTGTGACACTGATCGTCGAAAGCCAATACATGACTTTCCTTGCTCCATGATTCCAATCCTTGAATGCCTTTATATCTACTAGAGTGGCATTCTCTTCAGACAACTCTAGAGGCTCCTCATTGTCTCCTTCAACATAGTCCCAAAATCCTTTACTCATTAGGAAATTGGTCATTCTGAACTTCCAAGCATGAAAGTTGTTCTTGTCCAACTTCTCACTAACAATCTGATTGAGTCCGTCAGACATTTTTTTCCTGCACAACAGTTAGAAACTTGCAAACAAACAATTTTTGTATGCAACCTATAACACAGCAATATCTTTTGTGACTGCTACAACGATACTTCAACACAACCTGTAGTAGGTCACCAGATCTTACCAGAGTACATATCAACAATACATGTGAAAACACTGTCTGCACTCCTAAAATATACTATTGTATTGCAATAACCAGATTTTGACCAAAGACAATTCTCCACTAGAACTTCTAAAAACTACTAAAAATACCTTGTAGATAGAACGGAGATTAAAATGCACCCAAATCCTGAATCTAGCCAAAAACTTCAATAAAAAGTACTCCGTATTACACAAGCACCTCCACGTCTGCGAAGAAAACTCTTCAATTTTGGAGATGTGTAGCTCTCAGAGCTACCGAGGAGTGTTGTATCTAAACCAAGAAGGGGAAAAGATGATGATGGTCTTACCCATGTACCATTTCCTTTCTTGCTTGTTCTTGCCTCTTGCTTTCCTCCTTAGATCTCACACAAATTAGAGCTCTTATACCATAAGGAGAATGTGGGGGAGAGGGAGAACTCGAGTTCCTTGCAAGAAAACACACACACACACACACACACACAAGAGAGAGTGCAAGACATAAGAGAGATGGATCGTCGAATTTTTTTCTATCTTCTTTTCTTCTCTACAACCATATAAATAAAAGATAAGAGTACATACATAAAGGGAAAGTACTCTCCTACAATAACATATAATGGGTGGTCCATAGTGTGAACCCGACTATATGAGCTGGTGCTATAACTATGCCATAACTCTAGTACTCCAAAGTGGTTTCGCACAGCCTGTCATCCACCACCCATTGGTGGCATATCAACCATAATCTTACCAAAAACCATACCAGTGGCATAAGTACAGAAGCTATCACCCAGGCGGGTCACCAATATTCGTCTCGTAGCACAAGTTGAGCCCGATATCTCAACAGTTTACTTGTTGAGTTAGAGCAAGGAGAGATGGCACTGAACAACATTAACATTAAATCTTCAATCAAGATTCATGAAAGCAATTATGGCACATGGGATATAAAATGGTAGTAATTCTCTTTCTCCAGATTGTTGAAACACGATGCAAGAAGATAAGGAGAAAAGACCTACATAGGAAGGTGAAGAACAAATAGATAAAAGGAAAATGCTATAATGCTGAGATAAAATGTGAAGAATGAGTTACTTGAGCATCCCATTGGTTTCAAAATTCCCAAAGAGGTTTGGGATAAATTGAAGCATTTTTTTGAGATAAAAAACTCAATGCTCTAGAAAAGGAGAGAGTTCTACTTCATATGTTTTGAAGATTAACAACTTCATGATAAGTTGGTGGTTGTTGGTGACACCATGACTCATAATGAAAGCACTATTGTGATGACTAACATTTTGGGTGAAGGTTTTTGAAATCCTTGTTCAAGAGCTTATGATAAAGAGAGTTGAACCCTCTCTTGATGAGTTACAACAAATCCTCATTGATGAGGATAAAAGACAAAAAAAAAAAGTTAGATGGAGAAAATGTGAAATCTCACATGACCAAACAGACCAAGGAGGAAGAGATAGGGGAAGCTTTGATAGCTTCTTTCACAACGGTAATGAGATGTTAACCACTTGGTTTCACTCGCCCGACCTACTGTAAGGTGCCTCTACCATAAGGCACTTTGCCATCTTACCTGCTCGAATGGGCACTTATATTTTGTAAGACGATGCTAGAACATATAAAGAAGCCTAGGGAAATTCTATGGACTCCATGTACATAGTTTGGCCGACTGAGTATGAAAACTAATCATTTGTATATAAGTCATTTTTTACAATAACCAATACACAATCATTCCTCCCTTGCAATAGTTTACTTGTGAGCTCTCTTCTTTCTTGCTCGTATGCCATTGAATCTTGCTTGCTTGTTGTTGATGGATGCATGCCAAATAGGTTTGGTTATAGGTTGTTGTCTTCTTGCATTAGCTTCCCCTTTATTCCTCTCCTTTTGTGAGAGAGAAGCATCACGAAGGACCATCTCTTGTTGCCTCTTTCTAGGCATAGAGAGCTATCCCTTTACCCCTTTGGCAAAGGAGCATTCCAGTGTGACAAGAAGTGCAGATGCAATGGACGACGGGCTAGTGCACTTACATAGGGAAGTTGAAGGCAAGACCCAATGACACATGCTTTGGCAAGGCTAAGATAATCTCTTGACTTGAACATATTTGGCACTATTGCGTTGGGGACTAGCCTAGGGCTTAGCTCCAGCCATCCATCCATTCTAAGTACGGTGTTGATTAGGAGGTCACACTCCCCAAAACATATGGTTTTGGCATCATTGGATGTGTTCAATTATTATGTAACTTCATTTTCCTTTGAAGTTTATTTGCATTAGCGCATATGCTAGTTTCATCTATTGGAAGGGTAAAACCATGGTTCATTAGTGATTTGCATAAAATTGGAATCCAAGAGGTTTATATTTCGTTACTTTGAGCCAAGGAATAGCTTAGAAATTGTGATTATTTTAGGAGAAGACTCCACTCCAAAAACATTCACATTGAGCTCCATTAGGGTGGATTAGAGTGGGATTATCAATTTTATTTCATGCAATTCATAATTTTTCATACATTGTTTGAATTGATAGCTTACAAGTATGAAAATCCATCAAAAAATATTTAATAATTACATGATAATATTTAATTAGGATAAGACCATTAATCACACTCCATTAAGATCAAGAAAACTCAAAAACCACCAAAAACTAGGCCAAACGAGCTCTCGGGTTGGGGATGTAAGCCCACGGTGGTCAAGACTCGTCTGGACACGTGAGCCTACAAATGTAAGCCTGGACACATGTGAGAATCATGGATACATGAGCCATGAGTCTAGACACTTAAGCCTATAGACATGAGCCTAGAGCAAGGAGTCTTAGATGTATATACATACATAACAATTATTAATGCCATAAAGACTTGCATAGACATACCTACTCATGGTTTTCTCGTCATATAATCTTTACCAACCACAAATTTCAAAAAAAATATTGTCCCTTATAATTATTGGGGAATTAAAGTAAAATAATAAGTGTACACCATAGGCCCAGTTCCTAGATTTGTATGCCCCAAGTAGGCTTCTATACATGAGCCGCGTTCATTTAAAAAAAAGTGAATCTATAGATGTGAGCCTGTAGGCGTGAATTTAGATATGTGAACCTAGACACGTGAGTCTGTAGTAGATGTGAGTCTATAGGCATGAACCTAGACACATGAGCCTAGAGGCATGAACCTAGACACATAAGCGTAGAGATGTGAGTCCAGAGGCATGAACCTAGACATATGAGTCTAGAGATATAAACATGCAAGCATAAACCTATAGACGTGAGCTTGGACGACATGTTAGCTTACATACGTGAACCTGAATATGTGAGCCTACAAACATGAACCTATACATGTGAGCTTACAGATGTGAACCTGCAGCGTGAGCCTAGTAACAAAAAAAAAACTTGTCTGAATCCATTTCTAAACCTAATCCTGAATATGTGAGCCTACAAACGTGAACCTATACATGTGAGCTTACAGATGTGAACCTGCAACGTGAGCCTAGTAGCAAAAAAAAAAACTTGTCTGAATCCATTTCTAAACCTAATCCTGAAGCACCAACAACTACCTTTAATGTGAACTCAATATGGACAAATTGTTGGAAATGATAATACAATCAATTGTAGTGCATCAAACCACACTTCCTTAAACTTACTAATTATTGGAAATGATAATACAATCAATTGTAACACATCAAACCACACTTCTTTAAACTTACCAAGCTTTCAATTCTAGAAAACAACCAATACTCAACAAAGTGCTCCCCAGTTAAGAAGGTTAGAAACCTTTGAGTCCACCTCAAGCGAGGAGATTTGGGAAGAAATGAGCCAACAAAACATAGAAATGAGTGGAGGAATATCAAAACACCTAGAAACAGGAGCCACCACCATAGTCCTTCGAGCTCCAAATTCATCAACTGGATCTGTATATAGTCCCTTAAATTTTATGAAAAAGATATTAGACTATCCTATTCTTGGATGCACCTCTAGTGAAGGAGCGGGAGCGGGACCAAAAACCTGAAGGTTCGATCCCACAAGCAGCAGTCAAACTATGTTAGATGCCACAATGTTTCAAACATTTGGTGTTGATCTGGAGCTAGGTTTACCCCAAGTGACACAGCCAACAAGCAGCCTAACAACCATAGTTATAGAAATCAAGACATGTCTTTTTTATTGTACCACCAGGGATAAGTGTTCCTCAATACACCCAACATCAAGCACACTGCACAAGAAGTGCCTTTACCATTGGGCCCAGCTTCAGTTCTTCTTCGTGAATAGGGAACATAAGGAAGGTTAAAGAGCCAATGTCTGGGACTACCTCAAACCAAAGGGATACATGAGGGAATTCACATAACATGTCCTTAGTCTCAAGTTACTACCTCAAAGCTAATCCAGTGGTGCAAATAATAAGTGCCATTGGTTTAGGATTGTTAATTTTTAATTACCATATCTCAAATTATATATTGCAATTAATATAAACAATAGGAAATTAAGGTAATAGACCAACTCTAATCGATTAATTGCAATAGATAAATTCCATATGAAATGGAATTAAGAACAACTAAAGATAAAAATTTCAACTAGGAAGAAATAGGGAAAGAGATGAATAATACCAATGATTTGCAGCAGTTTGGTAGAAGAAGAAGTTTCACCACACTCCCTTCCTTGCTGGAATCAATTCACCTCTTCAATTGGTAAAGGTAATAGCACTCTCTAAACTCAAAGAGATGAGTCGTATGCATAAATTTCATGTCATAAAGACTGCATCACACCCTCTTCTTGAAGGATGAATAAATCCCACTAATATTTACTAATGGAAGCTATAATTGTGTCTAATCATAAGCCTATGTCAATATGATAGATAAGCTAGGTATAACCACTAATGATAGCAATTAAGGTTCCTAATCACACTAGAAGTACGCACATCTTTTAGCCAAGGGAGAGAGAGCAAAAAGAAAGTATGACCATTGAAGTAGGTGCATTTTTCAGCCAAGGGAGAGAGAAAAAACCACATAAAAAATGAACGAGAATGAATCCCCAAATCCACCTGAAGTAGAGGTTAGCTAGGAGTTGAGTTTAAATTAGCAAATAGCCCACCAAAAGCTCAAGTAGAAAGGGGAAGTGGACACAAGGTGCTAAATTTGGGCCTTCCAAAAGCTAACCAAGAATTACCTTATAAATAAAAAAAACATAACCTTAGCTATATCAAAGGTTCATACTCTCAATTCTCACCCTATTAACTTATGTGAGATATTAACCGTTGCTAAAGTTAATTTAATCAGTTTGTATTTGATCATTATAATTGTACAGTCTATTTAGCATGTATGAAAATTAGGTTTCCAATATAAATATCTAATCCTATCACAAAATCCCTATATCGTCCCATCCAATCACTAAATCTTATTCTAAGATTTTGTGAAGGAGTGTCTATGGACACAATCCTTAGAGTTGTTAGGCTCTCGGAGAGGCTCGTAATCTTGGTTCTCATCTTCACTATCCACCAACAACTTGTTGCAATATTTACAAATCTTGACCAAAGTGATTCGGATAGTTGTATCAGACTCATTGTTGGCGAGAATGCCTTGGCCCATGGAATGAGTCTTCATGTTTATCTTCAAGGACTTGATTGATTTCCAAATCATGAACCATCCTTGCTTCTCTCATGTAAGGCCTTTCAAGGATCATTGTGTATGATCCTCCTTTGAAAATTCATCACCACCAATGTATGGTGAAAGCTTAATCCAAAGGCCTTGCTCTTTGCATCTTATAAGATTCAAAGATCAAGACCTTTGGATCATTGTGTATGCTCAAATCCATCATCATGAATATGTGGTGGAAGCTTAATCCAAAGGTCTTGATCTTTGCATCTTACAAGTTGCAAAGATCAAGAACACAATCAAACCTTCAGGCATCTTGGCATCTTACAAGAGGATGCCTAAGGGTTTGGTTGTGTTCTCATTGGGAAGCTTCACTACCAGGCTTGTCCCTATGAGTGGTGGGCTTCCTAGTAATCCTTGGTGATTATGTTGACACCAACACCACCATACAAGATCATGGAGATCGTAAGGCCATAGGCAACATGACATCACCACCATCCAAGATCGCGAAGATCCTTGTACATGATAGGTAACACAACATTCATTTTTCACTTTCAAAATAGTGTCCTAGCTTAATCATGGGCACTTTGGCTCTCCTTTGTTGAGATATCGAGCTCAACTAGTGCTATAGACATTGAGGACCTGCTTGGTTGTTGATAGCTTCTGCACTTATATCACTAGCACGGTTTGGTGAGATTATGGTTGATATGCTGACTAGATGACATGTTGTGTGATAGCCATATTTGGATTATTAGAGAATGGCATAGTTATAATGCAAGCTTATGTAGTCAAGTTCACAATAAAGACCAACCATTGTAAGTTATAGTAGGAGAGTATTTTCCCTTATAGTGTGTACTCTTATCTCCTTATATTAATGGTTGTAAAGAAGAGAAGAAGAAAATTCAGCCATCCATCTCTCTGTCGTGTCTTGCTCTCTCTCTCTCTCTCTCTCTCTCTCTCTCTCTCTCTCTCTCTCTCGTGTGTGGATGTACTCTGATCTCCTTATATTAATGGTTGTAAAGAAGAAGATAGAAGAAAATTTAGCCATCCATCTCTCTCTCTCTCTCTCTCTCTCTCTCTCTCTCTCTCTCTCTCTCGCGTGTGTGTATTTGCTCGTAAGAAACTCAAGTTCTCTCTCTCCCTCGCATTCTCGTTTTTATGGTATCAAAGATTCAGTTCATGTGAGAGCTAAGGAGGTAAGCAAGAGGTAAGAATAAGGCAAGCAAGGAAGTGGTACAAGGGTAAGTATATTTTCATCTCTTTTCCTCTTTGATTTTGGAGCAACTCCTTTGGTAGCAATGAGAGCTATAGGAAGATAAAGAAGACACTATCTCAGATTGAGGTATCCTTCTAGGTGAAGGAAGAAGACTATATTATGTGTAGTTAACTTTGTTAACTACGTTTTTGCATGTTTCGACACGATTTGGGTATGTGTGGGCCTCGTTTTAGATATGTAAGCTTTTCGTGCACTCTCTGAATTGTCGATTTTGACTATGCATGCTCAATTTTTGGTTCGATACAAATTTATAGCAAAAATTTGGTTGCAAAACAATCGGTGTAGAGAACCTAAGATTTACAGGTGTTGCTAGATGTATGTGTGCATGATCGGTTCACATATAATGGCATTATAATAGGTTTATAGCAAAAATTTGGTTGCAAAACAATTGGTGTAGAGAACCTAAGATTTACAGGTGTTGCTAGATGTATGTGTGCATGATCGGTTCACATATAATGGCATTATAATAGGTTTATAGTACTACTATTGTGAAAGATTGTAGATTTTCTGTAAGTGTAGAAGGTTTTTTACAAGCACTATTTAGTAAATTGCTTCACGTAAAGGACTAAATGTGTTAAGTTCTGATCCTAGTAGACAGGGCTACATAATTATTAATAAATCACCGTTTTTGGAGCATGCATAAACCCTTTTGTGAATATCCTAGGTAATTTTACTCAATTATAACAATTATTAATTAAACATGATTTGTAAAGCTTAAAAATAAAAATAAATATGTATAATCAACCATAGAAATTGCCACAAGAATCAACCCTCACTATACTACTTATCCTTGCAAGTACTAAAATTCAGCTCAATTCGGGCAAATCCATTTATTTGACCTACAATTGTACAAATTTTACATGACTACTTACTACTAATTTAAGTAAAAAAATATGTGATAATTAACTCTTCATGCCCTTTTCCAGTTAATATGATGCAGACTCCATTATCACAAGTATATATAAAAATTAGCGAGACGAAAAAGACCACCCTTAATTAAATAACCGTGTATATACTCTAGCTCATAGAAATATTCTAGATAGCTTCTAGATAGGCTTAAGTAACCTTGGGTTGAAAGGATGCACCTATGCTTATTAAATTCTAACACTCTTAGATCATCTACATTTATTAGAAATAAAATTTGTTAAATAACATTAGGCTATACGCAATCTGTTGACCTACTTTGTAACTTACTACTGTAGGAATGTATTGAGAGATATTTGCTATTGTGATTGTTAGGCAAGTATATTAAGAAGATACTTTTTTTCGATAAGAAAAAGCACATCATTACGTGATAATAGGTTTAAGATATCGTGAAATTTAAATTTTATGTTTCTACAAGTTTGTTAATGGGAGTTATATAACCTAGATGAATCCAAAAACATGCCCAAATTCACCTTATAAGAAAGTGAATTTATTAACCCCATACAGTAGTCATCCACACAATACAATAAACCAACAACTCCATAACCACAATATGGACTTGGTAGTCATCCACAAGACAATAAACCATCGACTCCATCATGCATAGTATGGACTTGATACTACTACACATCCCCACTAACATCATCAGTGCCCAATAGTGGGTGTAGAACTTGGCATCAACATATACTCCCACACACCATCCATACACACAGCATACATTCATACACAGATCTGTGTATTGAGTTTCTCTCAGAGAAAGAGATAGAAGGCAGACTTAGCCATAATGAAGCCTAGCACCAAGTATCATAACAAATAGAAAGAATTATTTGAACAAACAGGTAGTTGATAGGGTATATGCATACTGGTTAATGGGATTGTGCACTCAATAGTTTGCAAAAAGATCTGATTGTTTAATATACAAACAGTGGGAATGATCCCCCACTTTGTGGAAATGGTCTCCCAATGGTATTCATCACCCACCATGATGGAATAGTTATGCTAAGAAATACCAGGAATAAAATTTTCTAGGTGTTTTTTTAATCCATGTTTATTTCTCCTACCTAATTTACATGATTAACAGCTTCAGGTAATCCAAAGAGCTACACTTGACTTAGTTCTGTTAGTAATACAACAAAAATTTTCCCTTGATGTATTACTCCAACTACGCAGTGGGTGCACAGAAAGGATTCACTATATTGACAGTGGTGACCTAACTCACCCCACCCTGATCATGATGATCATCATGAGCAATTCAACAGGAAAAGCAAACATACAATTCCGTAGAGTAGATATATCGAACTTCGAGTACCAGGCATTGGAATTAGGGGGTAACAAACCACAATAAGTAAACCCAATAGAACTCAGAAAAGCCAAAACAAGGGACCATACGGCACAGGCATTAACGAAGAGATGAATCAGAGTAAACTCAGGATAGAACCAAAACCAACGTTACAAAGAAGAAGACTTAAGTGTGGCTTACAAAGATTGGGCATTTACAATTAGCAGGAAAGCTGATAATACCCTGTGGTAGACTCGAGAAAAGTTACAGAGTAGGGACTCTTTCAGCAGAGCCTTGGAGGACCGTAAGGAGGTTATTGCCGAAAGGGTCACTCAGGTGAGCTGCAAGGTTCTCAACAGGACCTTCACCGGTAACATAGGCCTGCAAGAAGAAGCCAAGCATGGAGAACATAGCCAACCTGCCATTCTTGATCTCCTTCACTTTAAGGATGGCGAACTGGTCGGGATCCTTTGCCAGACCCAGTGGGTCAAATGGACCGCCAGGGTGCAGACGATCGTAGCCCTACACAGCCAGTATCAGTATCAGAGGTCAGAAAAATTGGGTTCAGCTTTGCCTGAAACTAAATCAACTCTCAAAACAGCTTTATCAAATTGAAGGAAGAAGGGAAAACAAAGGAAAAAGTTGTTCCAAGTCATGATTTTCTCAGTGAACATGATGTAAAGCTGATCATAAAGCACTGCTGTGTATAAGGTTCTTGATCTCTTGCCCAAGCAGTAACACGTATGCAGGTGCACATTCACACATGCGTGTATGCTAACCAACATGCAAGAAATGTCAGCATGTATACATGCTTGAAAGCATACCAACATACATGTCCTGCCACCATCTAAGTGCATGAACGCATACAAACATGCATGTCCTGCCATCATGTAAGTGTGCTGACATACAAGGACATGAAGTAGGCACGCACGGCCATAGATGTGTATGCTACAGCTGAACCCTGGCACCTACAAACTCTCCAAGAAAGAGAGGGACTCTTGCCGTAATTACGAAACACACCTGCAGGTTTGAGGCTCTGTAATATTCAGCTCCACCGACAAGAATCACTTCTGCAATCACTGCAACAGCCAGGTTGATCGGAACGGTTGCTCCAAAGTACTCAATAGATCCACCATCAAGGAGCAGAGCACCAGTCTGAGAAAATAGGGCAAACCATGGCATAACAAATGCTTGGCAGGGACAGAACAAGAGCAACACCTAATATCACCATAACAGTGTAAGGAGGGTAGTTTGCATACCTTGAACCAGACGGCCTCAGGCCCACAAGTGGCTCCGAACTTGTTGAAAGCTTCAGGGAGGACGAAGCCTGCAGCTCCCAACATAGCCCACCTCGCATGGATAAGCTCGTATGCTTGGTACCTGACATCAAAAAGAACAAACAGCTTTACAACATGAAGGCAAGTCATGCAGTGGCATGGGTTAAAAGCCATGAGATCATCACTCACTTGTCAAAATCAGCGGGTTTCTTGCTGAGGCCAAAAGGATCAAAGCCATAGCTGAGAAGGACAAGAAGCAGGTAAGTGAGGTTAAGAACAATGTATGTCAAGTGGATGGGCTTCGGGCATTAAACACACTCACTCTCCAGGAACCTCTCCGGTGAGGTAGGCAGGAACGTCGGATCTGTCAAGGAGACCTTCAGGGAGATAGATTCTGCGGTCAGGACCTGCACGAAAGTCGGGTTACGTTGGGGGTTTCAAAGAGCCTGGCACGATGGAAATCTGCAGAGGGTGTGTGTGTGTGTATGTGTGTGTGTGTGAGTATGTGGCATTTGTGTGTGTGTGTGTCCGTCCAGAGGACCATACACTTACCATACCACTTTGCGAGCTCCTCATTGGCAGGGGCCTTCGGAGCTTTGGCCGGCTTGGCCTTCTTCTTACCAAACAGAGACACAATCCTTGACGAGGCGCTAGTGGAGGAGGAAGAAGAGGGCAGGGGAGAGCAAGGAGTTATGGCCTGCCCAAAGATCTCTGGCCGGGCCAGCAGTGAAGAGCCTGCAAGGGCTGCCATAGCTCACAGTTCAAGCAAGAAGGAGACAGGGCAGCAGCTGCGGGGAGAAGGCAGGCTTGTCAAAGAGCTTCTGGATTGATTAGCTTAGGTAGTGGATATGGTCCCTGCCACGTCAGCTCCCTTCCCATTGGCCTCCCATTCCCCCTTAGCCTATCTTCCATTGCCCAATCGCCTTCCCTCTTTCCACCTCTTCCCATAAAAACCTCCTCTTCGTATGCACTCAAAACTTATGCCCAAACAACTCAACATTAAAATGTAGAATCTTATACTAATGTTTTGATTTTCCAAGTACACCTTTGTGCAATAAATTTATTAATTTGTTAGCAAAAAAATTGGTAATTATTCACCTAACTGATTGATGATGAGAAAAAGAACACAACATAGAATCAACCACCACACATGGTCATTCGTGAATATGATCATTGTTGGTCATGTTTATTGTAGGCCATTAAATTCAATCCTATTAATGTAGCACACATGGGTTATTAACCATGACCATCAGCTTGTTGCTCAAACGTTAAACAAATTGGACGTAGTGACTCCAGGTATGGTTACCATTTCCAAGCTGTCACAAATAACATATCATTATTTTGAGAGAAAACCTAATTATCAATGCATAATTTGTCAAATCATGCTTTTTTTCTTGTCTATCCTCAAGTGTTGTGCAACATGAAATTTGTAAAAGAAGATTAATTTTTCTATAACTTTAGTGGTTAGTCAAAGAAGAATTATGAACTTTTACATGGCACCACCCTTAAACTGGCTGTTGTACCCTGTATAAGAACTAATCTAGTGTAACTAAAAGAACTTTTACATGGCACCACCCTTAAACTGGCCGTTGTACCCTGTATAAGAACTAATCTAGTGTAACTAAAAGAACTATTCAAATGTATTTATGACCTATTTTATCTTTTAGTCCTTATGATCCTTATTTAAGCTCCTCTCCGTGTTAGTTCATGGTGGAGATAGTTGTAGCATGCTCTTTCACGACACCCCTTTCAACCAACAGCCAAAACTAAAAATTTTAATGGCCCTACTTATGGTAATAATTTGGTTATTGACTCGAGAATGGTAATTCCTTGACACGTGTACCATAGCAATTCTTTTTTAAAGCCATACAAGAATATGGAGAGTTGGTGTGCTTTATGGGGAACAAGGCCTTCCCTTCTAGTAATGAATGTTAAATGTTAGTTAAGTGTCATTGAAGGTTCAAGTTCCTTAAGAATAATTAATGGTCACATGTGACACTAGTCATGAGTTATACATATTCCTTAAGGCTAATCAATTGTTATACATTGTGATATATGGTGTTGATTGATTGCTTTTACCACACTTCAAAAAAATTGCTTTTAAACAATCTGTATCTATTTCAAGTAGTTAACATGGTCATCTCATTAACACAAATCTTTAATCTTGATAATGTTCATACTTACACGTAAAAGAGAGTCTTACATATGTTGTAATAGTGTCTTTGTCATGTTTCTTAAGGTGCTTCTATGTGATGTGCTTCAATGTTATGTCAAGAGCCAATGAGAGTGACTACCTTGAACCCAAGGTTTCCATAAGAGTAATCACATGATGTGTCCTCGAAGACAACCATAGAGTAAGCTTGCAACCTCAAAGCCAGGCTGGTATAAGACAAGTGCCATTGGAAACAACATAGCCCCACCACATATGGGGCAAGAAAATACAAACCCTGAAAGACAGATGGCTTTGCACATCCCCTTATGTTTCACCACCACGTGAATATGCTAAAGACATGCTTAGGATGGCATTTGAAATGGGAAGGGGGTTGCCATAAACATAGCACCTAGAGGCTCATAATAATTGAGCAAAACAAGCCAATCCACAACTCAAGGATAATGAAACCAAATTCGATGTAACTTGATGGAATTAGAGATCCCATTCAATACTTATAAAAAGTTTAATCATGTTTGTACCTAGAGGCTCATAATAATTGAGCAAAACAAGCCAATCCACAACTCAAGGATAATGAAACCAAATTCGATGTAACTTGATGGAATTAGAGATCCCATTCAATACTTATAAAAAGTTTAATCATGTTTGCAAAGCCATGGGAAGGAATTGGAGATTCCATAGAACTAGAGATCAAAGTTTAGCCATGGGAAGGATTCATGATCCTACCAAGATATGTTCATTTAGACTTTGCTAGGCCAATGGTTTACGGCAATGGTTTCGGGCACCAAATCCACTTGAAAATGCTAGCTAAGTCTTAAGAAGAAAATAAAGTCAATCCTTAACTCAAGGATGATGACCAAATTTGATGGAAATTGAGGTCCCATTTAGTACCTAGAAGCCATTCATAACCCACCAAGATTTGTTTATTTAGACTTTGCCTTGAAAAAGCACACCAATGGTTTAGGGCACTAAACCACTGGCCTTGAAAAAGCATATCAATGGTTTAGGGCACTAAATCTACTTGAAAATGCTAGCTATAAGGTCTTGAGACACACTTCTGTTATGGGATTCTCACCTAGTGGATATGGATATCCTACATTGCTAGTTGGAGTGAGGGAGGGCTTAGTGGGAGGTAAAAGTTAGCCTTCCCTGGGTCATCATAGTTAGCATAACATTTTCTCTAAGGTGATTGATTTTGTCACCTTCAAAGGCACTACCTCTTAGGGAAAATTCAATGCACATCTTGTAGGTCCAAGTAAACCTCCGAGTGAGTGTGCCAACAAAATGAGTGCAAATATCACCCACGTGACATAGCAGCGCCTCACAACCTTCTTGTCCTTCCATGCCACATTAAGACTTATATAACTAAATGAATGGGAACCTAAGAGCCCATATAGCTGAACTTGAATGTGAAGAGGGAAGAGGATAAACCATGCCACATTGAGCACTCTCCTTCCACACCTAAAACAACATTGAACACTCTCCTTCCATACCTAAAATAAAGGGCAACTTAAAGTACTAATGAACAAGCTATGACACTAGAGTGATGAAATAAACTCCATGTTACCTATCATGTACAAAGAAATGATATTCTCTGCAATCTTGGATGGTGGTGTTGGGAGGCCTGGGGAAGATAACATTTTGTAGACTTAAGATTTATGTCTAAAAAGGATTAGGGTGTGTAAAAATGAATTAGGATGAAATAGATTAACACTAATGATAATTCTAATGACAAAAATGGAGCATTATGAGAAGCTAAGAGATTTAGCAAAACGCTCATATGATAATCCATTAGATAGAGTTCCTTTTTATATGCTTGAGTATATCTCTATTAGACATTAATCATGGCCTAAAATCTTGATTAAGTTCTCCCTAATCTTTCTTAGATTTACTTACCATCTTCCTTGAAGTGAGTACCCACTTGGCTTCTTTTACACCTTCTTCTAAGCATCTACTTTTGACCTCCACATGGGCTAGCCATTCCACATATTCGTTTATATTTAGGATCCCTTTGATCCTTTGAACCATAGTCTACGACTTATGTAACTCATATAAATGTTTGTGGGTTACATACCACGCCCCCTTACTCCTAACTTTTACCCAACATCACTTGTAATTTCAACACTACCTCTCATAAACTACTACCACCATACATACATTAGCTTTACAATCTTAGTCATTTGCTAGAGTGGTCTACCATAGGTGTCTCATAGGCTACAAGGTTAGCTTACAACCTATAGTTTTACACAAGGGTAGGAATACACATGAGTGGGTTTTAATACAAGGTGGGAGGGGTGCCATCTTCCATCAACTAGAAGAGTCGTTCTGATGGTTGGCCTCCTGCTTATGAGAGGCACCTTCATTTGGCTCTTATGTGGTCATGATGTTTACTTGGGTGTTGTTTTGGAGTCTTCTTCTTACTTTAACAATATCTCTCTATGTAGCCTAGCTTGCCACATAGAGTTGTACTTCACTCTGGCTCTTGGTCCAATAATCTCTATCTATGTGGCCTGGCTTGCCCACAAAAGTTGCACTTCACTCTAGCTCTTGGTCCTTTGGTGTGAAGAATGCTTTCTCCTCATAGTGTGGTGAAGATTCACCCACTTTGACTTTGAGTCACTTTCTTCTTTGATTACATAGTCATTCACAGACATACTCTTTTTCTCCACAGTCTGAAGTTCATTCTTCAACTATATCTTTCGTGCCTTGGTATTCGTTTCATAGAGTTTTACCAAGGTGTCCCACGCCTCCTTGGGGGACTTGGCATCCTGTATGTGCCCAATCATGGTGTCCTGTATACTAATAGAGAGAATAGAGAGCCAATACATAACTTTTCTGGCTCCTTGGTTCCAATCCTTGAACTCTTTCACATCAGCAGTTGGATTGATCTCCGGTATCTCCGGTGCCTCTTCATGCTCACCTTCTATGTAGTCCCAACAATAACCCTTTTTGAAGGCTAGTTTGAGTAGATTCTTCAAGGTAGCCACCAATGGGCTAAATGCTTCCAAGGTCATGCTATTAATAAGGATTATGGCATCCTCCTCTTCCAAGGTCATGCTCTTGAGAAGGATTGCTATGGAATTCTCCTCTTCCACTATGACTTTGAGTCTTTTTTCTTCTTCGATTAAGGTTGCTTCAATGCTGGTGAAGGTTGGTTTGGGTAGATTCTTCAAGGTAGCCAAACCAATGGGCTAAATGCTTCCAAGTTCAAGTTCATTATCTTGAGAAGGATTATTGTGGCATCCTCCTCTTCCATTAGAGAATGCAAGTTATTGCATAACACTTTTCATTTTATTTAAATGTGCTTGGAGTGACTCACTCTCTTTGATGTCCAACCCAAAAACTGATTTTTTAGACTAATTTTAGAATTCTTTTGTTTGGAACCAAATACCTTCTCTAGTTCATCCCATGCTCCTTTAGAGTTTAGGCTTTTGATGCAATATAATGGATGAAACTATCTCCTAGTCCTGATGCAATGATGGCTAGATCTCTCTCATCTCTTCGCAACCAAAACCTTTTTTCATCCCATGCTTCTTAGAGTTTAGGATTTTGATGCAATATAATGGATGAAACTATCTCCTAGCCCTAATGTAATGATGGCTATATCTCTCTCATCTCTTCCAAGAAAAAACATTTTTTCTTCACTTCTAATCTGGGACATTTCTCCCTTCCACTTACTATCCCCCACCAAAGTCCGTCTTTCATGAGAACAAACTTAAGTTCTACTTGTCATGTAAACCTTCACCATTAAACTTATCAAATGTGAGTTGCCATGGTTTTCTTATAGGGATGGAAAGGTCTTTATAATGGGGTTACCCAATGCCAGTGTCTAGTCCCTTACAAAGGTGGAGATATGTATTTTATATGATTAATATTTCCCAATTTCAAAAACTATAAAACCAAAAAATACCTTGTTTTGGGAGAGTAAATTGGAGTACTAAACAAAGGGAAATTTTGATTTTGATGATGCAGAAGTGTTTAGAAACACCCCAATGGAAAATTCGAACCCTCAATGGCTCAGAAACTTGACCTATTAATAGAGGTAATTTTATACTAAGAGAGCATAGAATGATTTGACACTTAAAGCTCGAATGTTTGTTGTTTAAGCTTAATAAACTAATGTATTCATTGCCTATAACATATATATATATATATATATATATATATATATATGATGAACCCATGAACAATAAAATTCTTGAGAGTATGATGAGAAATATGAAAAATTTTTCCCCTCTAGAAATCGTCATTGCATCTACTAATACTATTGGGTTGTTTTTGAAGTGTTGCAGTTTTTTGAGGTGAAGTATATACTCCAAAGTAATCCCTTATTATAGTAGATGAACCAAGATCTCTTGATTCTTAATGATTTTAAAGCTTGGGAAAAGAGGGGGAAAACAACTTACTAGCTAATAAGAGAAACTATTTATTTTGTTAATCTAGACTATCCTAGGTGCATAGCTAAAAGGATGATGCGTGGCTCTGATGCCAAATTAAGATTTGTGTCTAGAAAGGATTAGAGTATATAGAAATGAATTAGGATCAACATCTTGACATGCTAGAAATGCAAGAAAAGGATTAACACTAATGATAAAAATGGCACATAATGATAAGGCAAGGGGTTTAACAAAAAGCGCATATGAGAATCCATTAGATAGAGTATCTTTTTATAGGCTTAATTACATCTCCATTAGCCATTAATCATGTCCCATAGGCTTGATTAAGTTCTCCCTGATCTTTCCTAGATTTGAGCAACATCTTTCTTGAAGAGAGCACCCACTCGGCTTCTTTCTCACCTTCTTTCAGGCGCCTACTTTTGGCCTCCACATAGACTAGCCATTCCACATATTTCTTCATATAGTCCATGGCTTTTGGCCTCCACATAGACTAGCCATGTTGGAATTAGGGTTGCAGGAATGCACACACAACTTCAAGAAGATGAGGAAGCTTGAGCACAACACAGTAGTGTATTATGAGTGCCAAAAATGAAAGATAACAAGCCCTAGAAGATAATGGGTGTATATACAATGCACGGGGGAAAAAACCTCCTAGTGAGGGAAAAAGTGCCCCGGCGGTCCTAAGTGTGTTCACACACATCACTACTATAATATGGTAACAAATCCCCCCTGGAGTGATGCGGTGAACAAGAGCTAGCACTCATGTATAGGGAAGTGTCTAGCTATGTGGACGAATCCACAAAAGGGAGTAAGCCCAAAGCTTTGCGAAAAGCTTCGAACTTCTCACGAGGCAGAGCCTTTGTGAAAAGGTCTGCAAGGTTATCCTGTGTTGGCACATAAGCCAAACTGATCTCTCTTGCAGAGAGTCTCTCCCTGACATAATGGTAGTGCACCTCAATGTGCTTCGTACGAGCATGGAACACTGGGTTCCGCGCAACTGCCAATGCGCTCTGACTGTCAGTGAAGATGGTGGTGGCAGATGGCTGCCCAACACCCAAATCAGCCATAAGGCGTCTGAGCCACACACACTCAACCGTAGCTGTGAAAGCTGCCCTGTACTCAGCTTCACAACTAGAAGTGGCCACAGTAGGCTGCTTCTTGCTCAACCATGATATGCATGAGCTTCCAAGCATGAAGCAAAAACCACTCGTGGACACGCGTGTGTCATAACAACCAGCCCAGTCAGAATCTGAAAAAACATGTAAATCTGGCGGCAATGATCCCCCCTTGGGATAAAACAACCCAAGATGCCGAGTACCACTCAAATAGCGAAAGATACGCTTCACTGCCTGCCAATGCTTAATGCCTGGGCTATGCATAAATCTGCTCACCTGTGAGACTGCAAACTGAATGTCTGGCCTCGTAATGCATACATAAATGAGGCAACCAACAGCTGTCTGATAGAGTGTGACATCAAAGTGATCTCCAGCATCATAAAGACTCAACTTCAAACATGTCTCCATTGGAGTAGCAATAGGCTTGCAGTCTTCAAGGCCAAATCTCCGCAACAATGTTTCAATATACTTTGTCTGACACAAAGCAATACCTCCATCACACTGCTTAAATTGTATCCCCAAATAATGATGCAAATGCCCCAAATCTGACATCTCAAAAGAGGCATTCAAATCAGCCTTAAAATCAGCAATATGACTCTCATTTGGTCCTGTGAGCAGCATGTCATCGACATAGAGAGCAATGATTAGATGTACACCATCCACACGTTTAACATACAAAGTGCTTTCTGTTGGACTATTCTGAAACCCATGTGCAGTCAAATATGCATGTATTTTTTCATACCAAGCTCGTGGAGCTTGCTTTAAACCATATAAAGCCTTTTTTAACCTGCACACTTTGTTTTCCTGCCCTCTTTGAACAAAACCACGAGGCTGCGATACATACACCTCCTCATGCAAATCTCCATTTAAGAACGCAGTCTTTATGTCCAGCTGATGTACATTCCAACCATTATGAGCTGCTAATGCACAGATGCTACGAACAGTGGTCATACGACATGTGGGAGCAAAAGTCTCATCAAAATCAATGCCCTTCTCTTGAGCATAACCTTTTGCAACAAGCCTAGCCTTATGGCGATCCACTGTGCCATCAGGCTTACGCTTCAATTTGTATACCCACTTAGTGCCAATGGCCTTCTTGCCTGGGGGCAAGTCACATAAAGACCATGTACTATTCTTCATAATAGCATCGTATTCTGCTTGCATAGCAGCCATCCAATTTTCTGAACTTTGTGCCTCATCAAATGAAACAGGCTCATTTTCATCGCACATACTAGAAACAGCCAATGCATAACAATCTGACGCATAAGAGGCACCATGAGAGCCAGAACGAGTGCGACTAGACAAAGGGGCATCCAACTTGCTGTCACGCAAAGTCTGCACCAGCCATCTAGGCATATTCCTAGAGCCCTCAATCTCTTGTCTCTCATCCTCAAGTGCATCATGCACATCTGCATCAGATATAGGCTGATCTGTGCCATCATTTAAAACCTGCATAGGCTGAAAAACTGCCTCATGAGGTATTGCACTTGACTGTGCACCACTGAAAAGAGGCAACAATGTATCATAGACATCACGTGAGCTGATATCTGTCTCCTTAGTACATGAAACCAAGGGCTGAACTGCATCTTCCACAAATACAACATCACGGCTAACCAAAATGCGCTTTGTCTGTGGATGATACAAACGATAGCCTTTGCTCTCAGCACTATATCCAACAAAAATACATTTGACAGCTTTGTCATCCAATTTTCTGCGATGTTGCACAGGCACTAATGCATATGCCAGGCAACCAAAAACACGTAAATGGCCAACAGATGGCTTGCGGCTATGCCAAGCCTCATATGGAGTGACAACCTGTAATGCTTTGGTGGGACACCTGTTTAGTACATAAGTGGCACACATGACAGCCTCAAGCCAAAAACCATGTGGTAGACTTTGACTCTTAACCATACATCTTGCCATTTCCATGAGAGACCTGTTTTTTCTCTCAGCCACACCATTTTGCTGTGGTGTATACGGCACTGTACATTGGTGTTTTATCCCACGCTCAGCCAGAAATGCATTAAATTCTGAAGACATATACTCCCCCCCTCGATCTGAACGGAGGGTGCCCATCTTACTTTCTGACACATTTTCAGCCATAACCAAAAACTGTTTGAAGCACAAAAACACTTCGGACTTTGCCTTCAAAGGATATACCCATGCATGCCTGGTAAAATCATCAATGAAAGTCACGAAGTAAAGGTAGTTTCCAAATGATGGAGTTTGCATGGGACCACAAACATCACTGTGAACAAGCTGCAATCTGCGTTCAGCTCTCACTGATCCATCTTTGGGAAAGGAAGCACGCTGCATTTTACCCAATATGCAGCCCTCACAAACATGCTTGACAGGTGCCTCAAGCTTAGGCAAAGAAGACACCATTTCAGATTTCTGCAGGCGCAGCAAACTTGCAAAATTCAGATGACCAAAACGTGCATGCCACAGTTTTGCATTTGAAATAGCCTGCGTATCCATAATAGCACATGCTGAATCCTCTACACATTTGCCATCCATATTGAGCTTATACAGCCCTCGACATAGTGAACCAGATGCTACAATGATGTCACCACAAGAGAGATCATGAACAGTACATCTGTCATCCACAAATTTTACAACCAAACCTGTTTTGGCAAATGCGGAGACTGACAGCAGATTCTTTTTGATCCCTGGCACATACAATGCATCAAAAAGTGTAAAGGTGTTGCCATTTGCAACATTCAGCACAATCTGTCCAACTCCTTTAACGGGATAAGAGGAGTTATTGGCACAAGTGACAGTATTCCCTGTGGGAGCAGACTCAAGGAAAGTGAATAAACTGCGCTGCGAGGTGATATGCTTAGTGGCACCACTGTCAAAGTACCATACATCTGAATCTACTGCAGACATACATGTGTCATGCAAAGATGGGTCATAACTGCACTGCGCATTGAATGCCCATTCTGTATCTAGCACAACATTAGCAGATTCATTGTTAGAAGGAGAGGCATCTGCAACAGCCATACCAGCCTCTTTCTTCTTAGCCTCTTTCGCAGCCAACTTAGGACACGCTTTGATGACATGATCATTTCCCTTACAGTACTTGCAAAATGTCTTCTGTTTGTCACCCTTCTTCTCATCTTTGTCTTCCTTCTTTGGTTGCGCAGCATTTGTAGATTTCTGCTTACTAGAAGAAAAGCCAGCTTTACCTTTCCCGCTTCTCTGATTAGCAACGAAAGCTTGATCTGCGACACGCATAATATTCCTGTTTTGCCTTGACTGGTCTTCTTGCAGCAAAACAGAAACTAACTCCTCAAATGATAGGGCATTGGGATTGCCTTTCATCATCAAGCGAAGAGTGGAAGCAAAACCCTGATAAGAATCTGGTAGACCATTCAAAACAGTCTGCACAAGTGAACTGTCTGACAGGATTTCATCTGCAGAAATGAGCTGCTCTTTGAAATCCTTGATCTTTGTCAAAAAGCTATCCATAGAATCACCTTCGTTCATATGCTCACTCTCCAACTGTTTTCGGAGATAAGCAACACGAGCCTCATTTCTTGCTTGATACAATGTGGCAAGTACATCCCAAGCATCCTTAGAAGTCCTGCAGGAGCGAATATGTGGGATAATGGTACGTTTGACAGACAGCGCAATCAAGGCATGAGCCTGCGCATCTCTACCATCCCAACGAATCTGCTCTGCTGAAAGTGGTGGTTCTCGAACAGCTGCTACAGCACTTGTGCCTGCACCATCATCAACAGTACCTGTTTCTGATGTGTTTGCAGCATTCCCAGCCACAATAGGGCGTGCATCAATACCCTGCACAATATTCCATAACCCCTTTGCTACCAATACATGTCGCATCATATATGCCCACAATGGATAGTTGGTGCCATCCAACTTATCCTCAGTAGCCAACATGCGGAATACATCATTGTTGTCAGCCATGGCCAATGACTGTACTACTAGATGTAAATGCTGTCTGCAAGAGGTAAACCTGTATAATATCGACCTGTGCTATATAGCACAGCCCAAAACAGACGAATGGGCACCTGTCCTGCAGATTTTAATCTTGACAGAAAATCTGCACAGTAGGACGATTTTGCCTGCGCAGTACTGCAAACGCTCGTGAAACCTCGTCGCAATCGGAGGAGATGAAGCGGCAGGTGCCGGTGATGCTGCCCGGGAGGAGGAAGCCTGCTCTGATACCAATTGTTGGAATTAGGGTTGCAGGAATGCACACACAACTTCAAGAAGATGAGGAAGCTTGAGCACAACACAGTAGTGTATTATGAGTGCCAAAAATGAAAGATAACAAGCCCTAGAAGATAATGGGTGTATATACAATGCACGGGGGAAAAAACCTCCTAGTGAGGGAAAAAGTGCCCCGGCGGTCCTAAGTGTGTTCACACACATCACTACTATAATATGGTAACAAGCCATTCCACATATTCCTTCATATTTGGGCCCCCTTTGAAGCTTTAAACCATAGTCTGTAGCTTATGCAACTCCTACAACTATTTTAGGGTCATATACCATCCCCTTGCTCCTAACTTTTACCCAACACACTTGCTATTTTAATAGTAGACACAAGCCTCATGGTCAAGCTTGTCAACAAAAACACAACCAAACCCTTATGCTTCCTACAAAATATGCAAAGATTAAGACCTTTGGACTAAGTTTTCACCATACATGAATGGTGATGGATTTCCAAAGAAGAGGGTCATACACCATGATCCTTGGAAGGCCTTCTTATAGAAGAGAAGCAATGTTGGTTCATATTGGGAAACCAGTCACATACATATGCAAGGGAAACCAGCCCTTGAATATTAACTTGAAAATAGGGAAGACTTATCCCATGGGTTGAGGCATTCTTGCCAATGAGTATAACATATTTTTCAACCTCTTTGAGTCAACATTTGCAAATGTTGTAAAAACAATTGTTGAGAACTAGCATTATGAGCCTCTTCTAGTAGAGCCTGACGACTTTGAGGATTGTCTTAGCAAACCATGGACACTCCTCCATAAAAGCTCGGAACAAGGTTTACAAGAGTGGACATGATGGAAATAACCTCTCTATTCATGCTTTAGTAGTGTCACTTTTAGGAGCAAATAGTAACTTTGAACTAAGAGTATCTAGTGATTCATATAGTGAGGACTCCTCCATGGAAGGATCAACTTCCACATTGCCCACAGTTACCTGGCCAAGAAGGATAAAGGCAACATAGAAGGCCTAAGAAGTACCTTCTCTCCCATACGGGATGGAAATAACCTCCTCCCTATTCATGCTTAGCAGTGTCCCTTTTGGGAGAAAATTGTAACTTTGAATCAAGAGTAGCTAGTGATTCATATAGTGAGGATGACTCCATGCAAGGATCGACTTCCAAATTACCCATAGTCACCTAGCCAAGAAGGAAAAAAGCCACACATAGAAAGCCTAAGAATTATGTTCTCCCTATAGAGACCGGTCTTTATTGGCTTTTTGCTATGTTGAGGCTGTGGATTCATAAGATGACAAGACAGCCAATAAAGGTGAAGAGGAGCCCACAAGCTTCGAGCAAGCTAAGCTCTCATGAATTGCAAAGCAAGTTGAATAAAGTCAAGGCTGAGGTAGAGAAGGAAGGAAAACTCAAAGAGCTCATCGAGCCTCAACAAGTCATTGATGGGAACTATGAAAATGAGCCTCTTCTAGAGCATGCAATGGCCGACCGTCCATTTACAATTGGGGGCCCAAAACTAGCTTTCTAGCTCTATGTACATCTATGTCATTCCTACTACCGGCATTAAACAAGCCGTAAGCTCGGTCATCCCATATTTCTTTTATCAATAAGCACTTTGCGCGGTCATAAAAGGATAAGTTATAAGAAGCATGATCATGCTTGAAAAATGATATTAACCGGAGTGGTTAACATACCCCCTCCCTAATTTAGGTCCATCCTTGGATCTGGAAAAGGATCTAACGGTAGTAAATTGAGTAGGTTTAGACAAAGTCATGTTGCGAGGTAGGATGTGGGGGGGCTCGATGGAAGACGCGGTAGCATATCCAAAAGGTTGTCTCCATCGTATCCTCCTTGAAGGTTTGCAAGCACCAGGCAAGCATCCATTGGATGTGCTCATAGTAGCCAAATAGTTGCTTCAATGTTGATGTCGAAGGCCAAGCCTTGAGTGCCTTCATGGTAATGGCTCCAATCTGGGAAGCTCTCTGATAGTGTGATCAGTTTGAAGAATTTGATTGTGGCAACCACATCGGGATCTGGTGCTTGATCATATCTGCCGATGAACTCATGGATGCACTTGAGCATGCTGGCTTTGGTGCACGTGTTCTAGGGCTCGAAGGAGCAAACCATGGGAAATTGTAGAGGAGTTTCGGGTTCTTGGCTTGCTCCCAATGTAAAAGATTCCATGTCCATCTGACGGATTGATAAACATTCGGGGTTAATTTTGAGTTGGCGCGACGCCTTATAGTATTGGTCCCAGATGTAAAGCTTCAGAAGGAATCGTCACTGCTAGGTCAACTGCTCACCCATGAGATCGAACGTGATGGGACAGCAGGCAGCGGGCAGGTGGCCTGTGGTAGCCACCACATTGTCGAGGTGGGTGCTCGTGCTTCCAACCGTGATGCTTGGCGCATCGAGGTAGGGGCATAGGACGTGTAGGTCCATGCAATCTGTAACTTTGGTGATGGGCACCTCTTGGAGTTGTTGACTGAGCAGGATTCGAATGGCTTGCTCAAACTCCGGGTAATTGAGTGGATCACGCCAATTGAGGGGGTTGAATTGACTTCCTCCTGCTTACATGGTGGTGGCCGCGGTGGAATTTCTCCTTCTTCCAAGGGTGGGAGAGAGGGTATGTTGGGTGTGGCGGTGGTGAGTGATGAGGGTGGATGGGTGGCTGATGTCGAGGCAATGGTGGTGAGGCTTCCTGTAAATAATGGGGGAGGCCTGGCCGATGTTGATGGGGGCGTTGGGCAGGCCTAAGTTGAGGGTTAAGGTGGGAGGTGAGGGAGGATTTGGTGAGGGAGGTGGAGTGGGGAGATGGGTTAGTGTAGAGGATTGTGAGGGGAAAAGTGTTAGTGTTGTGGTGCCAACAAGTGGGGGTGGGGGTGGTTGTGTGCTTGTGTGAGAGGAGCTCGGAGGAGGAGGTTGATGTGGTGGTGCCAACAAGTGGGGGTGGGGGTGGTTGTGTGCTTGTGCTTGTGTGAGAGGAGCTCGGAGGAGGAGGTTGATGTGGTGGTTGTGTGCTTGTGCTTGTGTGAGAGGAGCTCGGAGGAGGAGGTTGATGTGGGGGCGATGAGGGTGGTGGGTGTTGAGGGGGTTGATGAAGGTGGTGGGTGTTGAGGGGGTTGATGAAGGTGGTGGGTGTTGAGGAGGTTGATGTGGGGGCAATGAGGGTGGTGGGAGTTGAGGGGGTTTGGCACTTGGGGCTCCTCCTTCGCCATCGTCATTGTCGTTTTTGTTGTTGTCTTCCTCATCTGAGTAGTCAGGGCTATGGGAGCGGAAGAATGTTTTGGCCTCTGTGGTTTCTTCGGGGGTGAACTCCATGGGAAATGCTACATGTGAGTCATTGAATTGCATGATGCTTGTGGCCTATATGACCTCCATCTGTAGATGACATTGTTGGTAGAGTATGAGGAGGCCTGCTATATGGAGTACGATGGGAGCTCATTACGTCGGAGGGATCTGTAGGTAGTATGGACTCTCTCCCAACTTGTGCGGTGAAGGTAGCAGAGGGTGTTGGGCTGTTCGCTGGGGTGGTAGGGGTAAGGGCATAGCCCATCCCCAGTATAGAGAGGTTGATGGTGTCGTTTTGGTCAGTGGGCTACACAAAGCGGAGGAGATGGGACCAGTTGATGAGGTTAGCTTGGAGGGGATGGGAAGGGAAGTCAAAGAAGATGGTGGGGTGGGTGAATGAAATTTGGCCTTGAAAGAAGAAGGAAGCTAGGAGGGCAGGTGCTTTTCTTTGGTGAGCAATTACATGTGAAACTGTCAAAGCAGTTGAAATCGTAACACATAGGTACCTCTTGCTCCCTACTCTCTTTCACTCTCTCTCTCTCTCTCTCTCTCTCTCTCTCACACCCACACACACACACACAATTCACATGTAGACTCTCTTGCAAGATATCGATAAAAGTCACAATCTCACTTCTCAAGTAACTGTGATTGGTTGAAATCATGACACATAGGACATCTCTCTCTCTCTCTCTCTCTCTCTCTCTCTCTCTCTCTCTCTCTCTCTCTTTATATATATATATATATATATATGTATGTATGTATGTATGTATGTATGTATGTATGTATGTATGTATGTATATTGACGCATGTATATATATATATATATATATATATATGTATGTATGTATGTATGTATGTATGTATGTATGTATGTATGTATATGTATATATATTGACGCATGTAAACACTAGCACATTTCACACTTTTGCAAGTATTTCACATGTAACACATAGGACATCTCTCTCTCTCTCTCTCTCCTCGGGACATTGACACATGTATACACCAACACACTTCACACTTTTTGCAAGATATTGATAAAAGTTGCTTCTATAAATGAGACAATGAATACAAAATCCATGAAAAACATCAATAAATATTTTTGGCAACCAATGATATGGTCATCTACATGATTCATATTCCATGTGAGGCACCAGCACTACTTGAAGTTACATTGTGGTATCCCATAAGGGTACTACCCCACTTGGCCATAGCCCAATCTGAACTCTCAAAAGATACCACCGCTTTGCTGACCCCCCCACAAAACTAACAACACTAATGCTCCTAACAACTCTAATAAACACACACAGGGCAAGCACTCTCGATAGTGGGTACCTAAAGGCTTCTCGCAGCATAAGGGTATTATGAAGGTACTTCCACTTTGTGGATTCCCTGACAATCCACTTCCCATACTCATATCTTGGCAACGCAAACTCCTCATCCCTCTCATAGGCAACCAATTCGACAACCCCAAGCCCACACGGTATAGAACAAACGTCAGCCCAAACACTACACAAGGCCAAACCATCCTCGCTCATACCCTAAGCCTTGCCCAACAAACAACTTCTCAGTGTGAATCCCAAAACCTCTACTTTAAGCTCAACATTACTATGAGGGCAATCGCCAAATTTGGTCCCCAAATCACCAAGGAACAAACTCCCTACTCTTGTCACTCTATAGTTACCAACCCTTCAAAGTGGCCTCTGAGCTAATAGTGCACATGAGAAAGGGAAGAAAAAACTTCATGACGACCCCTTGCCCCCCCAATAGAAGCCGATGGTCCATAACAATGATATACCCTCAACTTCAGCTACTCCCCACCCGTCATTATCAGGCTACCTTAGAGTACTCCTACTCAGCCCCTTTAACCTCTCCATTCTCAACTATTCCCTCGTTATACAAGCCTCTGAACTCCCCACCACGATACCAACCTTGCCATCACTTAATTGGAACCATCTCCTCCATTTAGCAAGCTGGGCACGGAATCATTACAAAACCCGTAATGGGGTGCTGACTACATAGCCAAGGGGTACAAAACCTGTTTGCAGGGTGCCCCAAAAAAATCTATTTGCCACGACCTTACCAATTTTTCCACGGCCGTACCATTCTAAACCTTGTCTTACCAACCTCATCTTGAAATGCCACGGTCGTACCATTCACATTCAATGTTGCCATGGCCGTACCAACCTCAACTCTAAATTACCATGACTGTACCATTCTCAACCTTGCCATGGATGTACCATTCAAAAGGGTACGCACATACCCTGATGTTACCATGGTCATTCCAACTTCAACTCAGTCCCTTGTTGTTGATTATGGGCTTCTCTATGAGGTTGGTTCATAGATACGGTTACATGGGTACACAAATGCTAATTGGGCTCGCAGCGTTGTAGATAGGAGATCTACCAATGGTTTTATGTTTTCATTTGGGAGTGCTACTATGAGTTGGAGAAGTAAGAAGCAGCTAATAGTTTCCTTGTCGAGTACAGAGGTAGAGTATAGGGGTGCTACTATGGTGGCAGCTTATGAGGTAGCTTGGTTTTAGAAGCTACTTGGTGATATGGGCAAGCCCGTGGTGGATAGGGCAGTTGTCATTTATTGTGACAACATGAGTAGCATACAGGTGATGTAGATCTAATATATGAGCACAAAGGATCAAGTGGCAAATATCTTTCTAAAGGCATTGGGCATAGAGAGGTTCCACAGGTTTAGGAGCTTACTTAGAGTACAGTGTGTGGAGTTGAGCTCGAGGGGGAGTGTTGAGATATCGAGCTCAACTAGTGCTACGGGCAGACATTGATGATGACATGCTTGGGTGATAGCTTTCGCACTTATGCCACTAGCATGGTTGGTGATATTATAGTTGATATGCCACCAGTGGTGGATGACCGACAGGCTATGTGACAACCACTTTGGAGTACTAGAGTTATGGCATAGTTATAGTACCAACTCATGTAGTCGAGTTCACACTATAGATCGACCATTTTTATGTTATCGTAGGAGAGTACTTTCCCTTTATGTATGTACTCTTATCTTTTAGATATATGGTAATAGAGAATAGAAGAAGATAGAAGAAAATTCAGCCATCTATCTATCTCTTGTGTCTTGCACTCTCTTCTGTGTGTGTGTGTTTGCTTGCAAGGAACTCAAGCTATTCCTCTCCCCCACATTTTCTTTATAATTGGCTTTGTCGCTTGTTTAAAAGATTTAAGTTATTAAGCTTTTAAAAACTTATTAAAGCTTTAGAAACTTAAAATGTAAGAAAGAAGTCACCAACCCATCATCGCCAATGTGTATAGGAAATTAAAGGAAGGAATTTAGGATGAAAAAGTTCATCATGTAATGCTGTTGAATGAGAGAAAAATATGAATTTCAGTAGGAAGACAAGGGAGTAGTGGATTTAATCTATGTTATATGTGATAAAATTGCCTATTTTAGAGATTGTCTTGCGCTCACTTGGGGCTTTCATGTCATGATCCATGGGCTTTAGTTTGACATTGTAATGTATATTGATCTCTCCCATTATGACTTTCTTTCTAGGAGGTTTTCTTCTGTATTGTGTTGTAATACTTTTGGGTTTGCATGTTCAACTTAGACTAGGCATCAGCGAGGCTGATAATACCTATCATACACTCTTCTCCTTCATGTTCACTAGAACATTCATCATCAAGCGAAGAATCTATGTGCTGGCCCAAAAACTATGTTTCTTCCATCTTTGCATTCCTGGTCCTTTATGTAAGGAGCTCATGTCATTGGTTGCTTGTTAACCTATGACGGACATTGAGACGTACTATGTTTTACGTCATTAATTTAAATATTCTGAGTCATGGGCCGGGCTTGTCGGCACCATATGTTAAGGATGAAGGGATTGGGTGATCGTCGATGAGAGGCGCACCTTGAATATTAGTAGGATAAGGGTTAGGATCGGCCGGCCATGTATGGGCGCCCAAGTGTGAACGGCCAAGTCAGCTCTATAAGAGTCAAATGTAAAATCCTCATTCTCATGTGTTGTGAATACAAGAGTGCTCTTGCCTTATCTCTCTAGTTTCCTTCTCCTGCGTGTGTGAGAGAGAGAGAGAGAGAGAGAGAGTGAGAGAGCGATCGAGCACTGTGTAGCGGCACGGCGGCAGAGAGGCGGTAGAGCGGCGACGGCGGCTCCTTCTTCACTTTTGCCACACAGGTCGTAGCTGGGGCGGACACCGTATGCGAGCCACGAATGGCTACAAGCATACAACCAGGGAAGGAAGCTCAAACAGAATGCAAAGGGTGTGTCACTCACCGCTCAACTGCCGCCTTGAAGGATTCCCGTGTCGCAGTGAAGAAGGAGCCGCCCCGTCGCCGCTCTACCGCCTCTCCGCCGCCGTGCCGCTACACAGTGCTCGATCGCTCTCTCACTCTCTCTCTCTCTCACACACACACGCAGGAGAAGGAAACCAGAGAGATAAGGCACTTCCGTCGCCGCTCTACTGCCAGTGCCTTATCTCTCTGGTTTCCTTCTCCTGCGTGTGTGTGAGAGAGAGAGAGAGAGTGAGAGAGCGATCGAGCACTGTGTAGCGGCACGGCGGCGGAGAGGCGGACTTGCCTTATCTCTCTGGTTTCCTTCTCCTGCGTGTGTGAGAGAGAGAGAGAGAGAGTGAGAGAGCGATCGAGCACTGTGTAGCGGCACGGCGGCGGAGAGGCGGTAGAGCGGCGACGGGGCGGAAGTGCCTTATCTCTCTGGTTTCCTTCTCCTGTGTGTGTGTGTGTGAGAGAGAGAGAGAGAGTGAGAGAGCGATCGAGCACTGTGTAGCGGCACGGCGGCGGAGAGGCGGTAGAGCGGTGACGGGGCGGAAGTGCCTTATCTCTCTGGTTTCCTTCTCCTGCGTATGTGAGAGAGAGAGAGTGAGAGAGAGTGAGAGAGCGATCGAGCACTGTGTAGCGGCACGGCGGCGGAGAGGCGGTAGAGCGGCGACGGGGCGGCTCCTTCTTCACTGCGATGCGGGAATCCTTCAAGGCGGCAGTTGAGCGGTGAGTGACACACCCTTTGCATTCTGTTTGAGCTTCCTTCCCTGGTTGTATGCTTGTAGCCATTCGTGGCTCGCATACGGTGTCCGCCCCAGCTACGACCTGCGTGGCAAAAGCGCACATTTTTGGCGCCGCTGTCGGGGAGTTGCCCTGCACCAAGCTCCAGTTTGCAGCTCGGCTGTGCTGCGTGAAGTTTAATATACACTGTAGGAAAGCGACTGTGTGTTTGTTGTTGAGTTGTTTCTGGTTTTTTGCAATCTGTTTCTGTAATTTGTCTTCTGCATTTCTGTTATTTTTCCGCTCCGCGTGTGGGCGTGTGATCTGTTATCTGGTTTTCTGCGTGCGAGGGGGGGTTTCTGAATCCCCAAACCTGTGCTGTGTGCGAACTGCGCCGCGGCCAAGGCTGAACCCAAAGAAACCCTAGAAAACTTATCTCCAAAAAAAAAACAAGAAAAAAAATTATAAAAATTATAAAAAATAAAAATTAAATTTTATTTTTAAAGAAATAACCAAACGTGTGGAGAGGTTTAAGAAAGAACCAAACGTGTGGAGAGGAAAGGTTTTTTAATTGGAGAAATTTTTTTTGAAAAGAAAGAACCCCAATTGACCCACGACCTCGGCCTCGGTCTTTTGATATATATATATAGGAGAGTGAGCCTCCATAGCTTTCTTTCAAGTGAGAGCTTATGGGAAGTCGTGCCCTATATGTAGCCCACTCCCCAAGGAGTAAAGTGAGCATGTGGGATAAAGCCCTCACCCTTTCCTCCACAAGCAAATAGGCTTTTGCCCCTTCCCCCCAAAGGAAACGGACTGTTTTGAGGACTACATGAGCTCTAGATAGGCGAACACGGTGCTGTAAAGCACACTAGGACCCTTTAAACGATACGCTCGTTTTGAGCTATCACACGCCCTAGTCCAGGTTCGATCATAAGTAAGGGGGTCAAAAACGGGTTAAAAACAATCTAAAAACAAGTAAAAACGGGGGGCAAAACACCTAAGAAACCACTTGTGTGAGTTTCAAGGGTAGTTACCAACGCACGTAGGGTACCCACGTCACATGCATCTACATTCTAGTCGGGTGCTAGAGCCTGAACCACTAGAAAGTGTTTCAGTTTACGCAGGCTCACACCATCCCTCCACGTTAGCATCTTGGCCAAGGAAGTGCAACCCAAGATCCACGAATAGTAGATAGTGACTCGTCCTCTGACTCAGAAGCCATGGAAGGACACCCTACCAAGAACCCTGAGGAGACAAGCCAAAACATGCCAGGTTGGGCCCCACAACCCGGATCTAGCATGTTTAGTCGTCTAATAGAGACCTTTAGTAGAGCTACACGCTCGGAACATGCGACAAGCGAAGTAAATGAAGAAGGAGGGGTAGTGGATTTGCCATTCACATCTTATGTAGACCCTACCCTCCCAAAGAGTGTCCATGCGGATATTCTACCCACTTCGTTTAATGAGGGCCCTACTGAGCTACCACCTTCCGATGCTCTTCCTAAAGTAGAGGTCCCTAGAAGCCAATCCATAAGAAGTGACATTGCATCCACTTCAAGAGAACCGTTTGGCACACCCAGTCAGGATGGGATATTTCTCAATGAAAATTGGGAATATGATCTACACACAGAGACTCTAACTGACCTATACACGGGTTACACATATCATGTAGGTTGGTTAGAAGTCCTACGATCTACATCTAGCGCCACTAATCTAGAGGAGCAACAACAAATGATATGTGAGGTTATTCATAGAATTATCCAAATTGAGAGGCAAAATAGGGGAGTGAACTTAGTTTCCACTGGCCCTATGAGATTTTTGGATACAGGCAAGGCCAAACAACCAACCCTATCACAATTGGAGACTCCCTCGGTGAGTCCCATAGACCCTTCGTATGTTGTTTCGCCTGGAGTCTCAATGCAGGTTGAGCCCACGAGTAGTAACTTTAGTTTTCCAACCTTGGCTCAACTTTCCATTAAGGAACCCACAATGCCTACCCCAATGATGAGCATGACAGAAAGCGCACCTGTTACCACTGTAGTTAGTACGACACCACTACCTAGTGGAACAGTACCTACAATAGTGCGTGCCAGTGCCTATCGTTCCTATGTACCTATCGCTACTCATGCTCATGTAGCTCCTACGCCTCTTAGTATGCCAATGGCGTATGCTCCACGACCGCCTTATCCAAGAGGAGCTAGGCCTAGCCACATATCATATCCTACGTCATTTGCCAACATACTCAGACCAACGCCAACTCCTATCAGCCAGGCTATCCCAGAAGTGCCTCCACCAGCTATGCCTGCTCACCTAGGTGATCTCGCAGCGTTTGCTCAGACGATCGGATGATCTATTGCGGAAAACATGCGGGGCATGCCTGAGAGAGAACCT
Source organism: Cibotium barometz (assembly GCF_041138505.1). Taxonomy (NCBI): domain Eukaryota; kingdom Viridiplantae; phylum Streptophyta; class Polypodiopsida; order Cyatheales; family Cibotiaceae; genus Cibotium; species Cibotium barometz. The sequence goes on along the minus strand of NC_141059.1, from coordinate 38,854,990 downwards.
AGAAGCAAGGCAGTACAAGTGGCTAAGCTCACTCAAAACTTCAGTGGTAACGAGGATGTTAGGAAGCACATTGAAGTCTTTGAACACGTGTGTGATTCCTTGGAAGAGCACAATGAGCTGCATAAGTGTAAAGCCTTAGGCTTAACCTTGAGTGGGAAGGCCGGAGATTGGTATCGAACCTTAAGTGTTGAAGAGCGCACTCACTACCCCACTCTCAAGAGATTGTTCTTCAAAGAATACATACGTGAGGGTGTGCTTTGGTGGGGGGTAGCATCTCAACTCCAAAAAGCTGAACGCGAGGAAGGGGAGTCAGTGAGAGACTTTATAAGTCGAGATTGAAGCATCGCTGCACTCCCGATGAACGCTTCAATAACAACCAACTCCTCGATAGATTCATCCGAGGATTGCGCCACGAGGACATTTACAATGGCCTAGTCATTAGAGGTCTTACAACGTGGGAAGCAGTCACTGCCAATGTAATCCAGTTAGAAGACAACTTGATGATTGCAAGGTAAAAAGGTGTCTTCGGAAACAAAATCCGTTAGTTCGCAAGTATCTGGGCACGAGCCAATGACGGTGAAACCTATTGCCAAGGAGCCCAAGATATCTGAAATGTCTGTGACCGACCTTACTAAGGCTCTCCAAGAATACTTTAGGGGTAATCGAGCTCCTCAGAATAGCCATATGTACCCAAGGAGAGAGCAACAATGGTGTTCGGTGTGCTTAGGACCACATAGCACGAGTGAATGTCCCACATTCAGAGTCAAATTCAATGGGAATTGTAATGCATGTGGTAAGTATGGCCATCAATCTAAAGATTGCCTAGTACTTAAGCGAATGTTGGCAAATCAGGCACTACTAGCCTGGTCAAACACACCTCAAGTACCCGCGCTAATGCCTGCACAACCTGTCGAGCAACCGTCACAGCACATAGTTCCAAGGAATCCGAATGTAGTCCAGTCTATGCCGTTACCACCACCAGTGCTAGGACCACAACCTCCACATCCAAGGATTACCCCTGTAAACCAGATGGGTTGTGAGTCACATAGTGCATGTGGGGATTATGAAGAGGAGATAGAACCCACTGCTCCATACGGGATTGATACGTTTGAAATGACTCCCTAGTACTACATGGAGGATCATTTCGGGCAAGTCAAGCCTGTATATCAAGCGGCTGCTCTCGCCACAAGAGGGCAAAACCTTAATACCTTGGCGAGGAGACCACCTCTTCAATGCTACGATTGTGGTGGACCGCATCGTGTAGCGGAGTGCCCTAATAGGCTACAAAAGATCGCTACTCAAATGCAACCAAATCAAGGGAGCACATCGGGAATGCCGGTACTTACATGTAATCGTTGTGGCATAGATCATTTGATCGCTCAATGTCCACATAATCCTAATGCACCCAAGATTACTGAATTTGGTTGAGGTCACCAACCAAGCACGAGGAACCACACCCGTTGTACCTCTGCGAATGTAGTTACATGGTCAATGCTTCAAAAGCAAAACTACATTCTTGAAGAGAGGGATACTGCATCAATCGCTCAGGCAAAGAAAAAGAAAACACGGCAAAAGAGATCGCTTAATGCCACGAGTTCCAAGCCTAGTTCAAAGACTAACATAGGGACAGGAGACGACCCCGTGTATATGAATGATCCTGAAGATGATTCTGATTCAATAGAAACCATGGGGACCAAAGCCACTACCTTAAGGGAGGAACCCACTCGGGAACTCAATGAAGGAGAATCAAGTGAGTACATAAATAAGGGGAAACAGAAGGAAACTTCCTCGGCCCCACAACCAAGTCAGTTAATGCCCTCTCGACCACCCAAACTGACTGAGACTCCCCAAGACAAGCCACGTGGGCCAAAAACCCTCAAGAAAAAGATTGGAACTTACCCAAACCCAGTTGAGGAGATTGAACAAGTGCAACACTTAAGGGGTTTGGTGGAAGAAACACAAAGAGAACTGGAGCCAAACCCGAGAAAAATCAAAATTCCAGACACAGTGTTTCCTACGCAAGTTCAGCCTCACCGGAACCATAAACCGTTAGCTATACCTAGTATCATTCGGGAAGAAAGTGAGGATAGGACATCCGGAAGTGGGCAAACACCCTTCTTGCTGGAAAGAATGTTTAGTGAGGGAATGCCTGACCCCATTGAAGAGGAAGTGATTCCATCTTCACCAGTCCCTAGTCAAGGGGCGATGTCTCGAAAAGTACCGTTGAATGTGTCTAAGCTAATGGATTTCATGTCCTCTGAAATCAGAACCACGATCATATCCAAATTATACGGAGATCCTGAGCTATTCTTAGCTCTTCGGGCATTTCTCAATGGAGAACTAAAGGCGGGGCTACCACAATTTGCAAATATGGATAGACCTGACACGCTTCAAGATGAAGGGGAGCATTGGGATCCACAACCCAACTTAGATGAAGATTCGGTCGTTGAAATACCTGTTAACAAGTTGGGACAGTACTTTGAAGGGGACGAATCTAATGCAACCCTCCCCATTACTACCAAGGGATTAACTCTAAAGGGAATCCTTGATGGTGGTGCTGGCGTGAGCATTGTGACTAAAAACTGTTGGGAATCTATGGGAAGACCTCACCTCGAAGTCACAAACATAGTGGTTAAGATGGCAAACGGAACTATTGCTAAGCCTATTGGAATGTTAAGGGACCTTAAGATCAAGGTCCTGGGATACAAGGTAAAACATACCTTCATTATAATGGATTTCTCCAAGCATCCTATGTCATATCAAATGATCTTAGGACGTCCTTTCATGAGGGAAGCACAAATGGTGCATGACTGGTCGAAAAACCATGTCTACCTACAATCCCAGGACTCTGTCATTCGAGTTGATCTTGAGAATGGTCGTGCACATCCTTTAGGAAGCAAGGTTATCATCGATAATCGATCGGATACCACTGTTCATTCCGCCCCATTAAGGTATTACTATACATGCAAAAAAGAGACTGATGATGGGAAAGATTCTCCTTATATGGATGTCCTACCGGGTATGACTGAGTCGGATAACGTGGATTGGGTACACCTAGCGGCAACCATAGACACATGGGGAAATAGAGGCACAAGTTGGGTAACACCTGAGGGGCAAGATATGCCACCGTTAGTGCCAATAAACATGATAGGTGTTATGCACTTGACCCCTGAAGAAACTGAGCGTGATGGGAAAAATGAATCAAATATTCACCCAAATGTGGAAGCAAGATGCTCAAGGCCTAGGACAGTGACCTCCTGCAGTGAAGATCGACCAAGTGAGTCCGAATCTGATAGAAACAAAAATCAAAAACTTGGTAAGAAGAAAACGAGACATAAGCGCCAACGCTATCGAGCTAATGTACGCACTGCAATAAACAAGGAAAGATCCACTACAGAATGGCTTAGTTATGTAGGAGCCATTGATGCTCATCGGAAGTTAGCGGATAATTGGGGACAATACCTCCAAAGTGTCATGTGGTGTATTCCGCAACCTCATGACGTCGCCCAATTAGAAATCAAAGAGAAGCCGAAACTAAGTCGTACTGCAAGAAGGCGGCAAAACCAAGAGTTGGCTCAGCAACAAAAGGAAGCGGAATTGAAAGAAAAAAGCCTGGCACAACAAGAACCAGTAGACTTACACCCCGCACCCGAGCATTTCAAATCATTCACCACAGGGGAACGTAAAGTAGTCTACACAAAAGCCCAACGAACGCCTACCAATGGGAGTAGCGGTGTCTACGATGGCCCTGCGGTAGTTAAGGAGATAGACTTAGCAGATCCGGGTGAGGAGTCTAAACCAGTTTTTATTGCTCAAGACCTCACCAAGGCAGAAGAAGCTGCACTTACGAAGCTTCTTAAAGAATTCAAGGACATATTTGCTTGGACATATCATGATATGAAGGGTGTTCCACCCTCGGTGGTGCAACACACGATTCCAATGATTAGCACTGCTAAACCAGTCCAGCAACGTCCCTACCCAATGAATCCTAAGTACGCAAAGATTGTACAAGAGGAAATTGAAAAGCTTGTAAAATGTGGATTCATATACCCTATTGAGCACTCAGAATGGGTTTCTCCGATAGTCATCGTACCAAAGAAGAATGGGAAACTCAGAGTGTGCGTTGATCTCAAAAAGGTTAATGCAGCCACCAGAAGGGATCATTACCCCTTGCCATATTCTGAACATGTGCTTGAAAGAGTGGCAGGCAAGGAGGCATATAGCTTTTTAGATGGGTACTCGGGTTACAATCAGATCACAATTGCAGTCGAGGACCAAGCTAAAACAGCATTTATCACGGAGTTTGGAGTGTTTGCCTTTCGCGTCATGGCTTTTGGCTTGACCAATGCACCTGCAACATTCCAACGATTGATAAACACGGCCTTTAAGGAATATTTAAGGGACTTCTGTGAAGCTTTCTTAGATGATCTTTGTGTTCATTCCTCTTGGGACGAGCACTTGATGTGTTTACGAAAAATATTTGAAAGGTGTAGATTATATCGCATCTCCTTGAATCCTTTCAAATGCCAATTCTGGGTTAAACACGGAGTTATCTTAGGGCATATAGTGTCCAAAAATGGGATTTCCACTGACGAGAGTAAAATCAAGGTCATTCTGGAATTGCCACCACCCACCAACTACAAGGGAGTCCAACGCTTTATGGGCCACGTTGGTTATTATCAAAGGTTTATTCTCTTCTTCGCCGAGATAGCTCGACCATTGTATAAGCTTCTCATTGAGTTTATTTGGACCGAAGAATGTGATCGTGCCTATGAGCTATTAAAGAAGGCCTAGTGCTCCAATCTTGAGAATGCCTAACTGGGATTTACTCTTCCATGTGCATATTGATGCATCAAACTTTGCTATTGGGTGTGTGTTAACTCAACCTGGAGAACACAAGCTAGACTACCCCATTAGCTTTGCCAGACGATGCTGAGATGAACTACACCACTACGGAGCGAGAAGGGTTGGCAATGATATATGCAGTAAGGAAATTTCGTTATTACCTCCTTGCCACCAAGTTTGTTTTCTATGTAGATCATCAAGCATTGTTGTATCTGGTAAACAAACCATGCTCCACATGAAGAATCACACGATGGCTATTGATTCTTCTTGAGTTTGATTTCACTGTTGTTGTGAGACCTGGCAAAAAACATGTTATGGCTGATCATTTGTCTCGCATACCTAATGGTGAGGCTCCTACGGGTGATGATGACTTACCGGACACTTCCCTGTTCATGGTGGAGACAATGCCTGAATGGAGTGAGAAGATTGTTAACTTTTTGGTTAATGGCTTTCCACCCAAGGAGCTTCGTAAAGATCTAGCTCAAAAGCTAATCAAAGAATGCGAACCCTATTGCCTGATAGCCGGGACTCTTTATAAAAGAGGAAAGGATGAAGTTCTTAGGCGTTGTGCCCGAGAGGATGAGTATCTATACATTTTGTAAGAGGCACATATGGGCGTAGCCGGTGGTCACTTCTCAGGAGACTTAACTGCGTGAAAAATCTTACAATCAGGGTATTGGTGGCCCACTATGTTCCAAGACGCATCACTCTTTGTGAAGGGTTACGATGAATGCCAACGATATAAGAAACCCCAGAGGAAAGATCAGATGCCCCTACATCCGATCAAAGTAAACCAACCATTTGAAAAGTGGGGTTTAGACTTTGTAGGTCCAATTAGCCCAGCGGCCCGCAACACACAATCTCGCTATATTATTGTGGCCACTGACTATATGACCAAATGGGCTGAAGCGAAGGCGACACGTAAGGCAGATGCAAGGACAATAGCCAAGTTCCTCTTTGAAAATATAATCACACGCTTCGGTTGTCCTTTTGAACTTGTGAGCGACAATGGTACGCATTTTATAAATGAAGTGATTAAGGAGCTCACAACAAATTTCATGATATCCCATCATAAATCTACTCCTTATTATCCGCAAGCAAATGGCCAAGCCGAGAGTACAAACAAGACATTAATCTCTGTTTTGACAAAGACAGTTGAAGCTCATCGCACGGATTGGGATCTAAAGCTTACGACAGCTTTATGGGCCTATCGTACTGCGTACAAAGTGGCTATTAATTGCACACCATTCAAAATGGTATATGGCCAAGAAGCAGTCATGCCGTGGGAATTTGTCATTCCTAGTCTTCGTGTTGCTACTCAAGAGGGTTGGGATGGTAATCCCTTAGTAGAGCGTCTACATATCCTTGAGCGGCTAAATGAAGAAAGACAATTGGCTGTGTACAATGCCCTTGTGGAGAAGGATAGAAGGAAAAAATGGTTTGATCGCCACCTCAAGGACAAGGACATCAAGGTTGGGGATAAAGTCCTGATGTATGGAGTGCGTAACGAAAAGAAGAAGCTCAAATATGCTGGTAAGGGACCGTATAGAGTATGTGAAATTACCCCGCAAGGTACCATCAGAGTGGAGACTCTCGACGGAGTTGAAACCATTGGATTCCTTAATGGGAGTAAATTCAAAAGATACTATGACCCCCTGAGCCAAGAGGAGTTACATGCAATCCATCAAAAGAAGGTAGCTAAAGAACAAGCTGAGCTTAAAAAGATACAAGCGAGAGTCGAAGCCAAAGAACGTCAACAACGTGCTAGGCAACAACGAGAAGCCAACTTGGGAATTACGCAAGTATTTTTCGAGGAAGCAGAGGAGGATGCACTGGAATTTGACCCGCCTCTAAGATACCCAATTGAGTTACAGAGTCCTTACGGAGAGGTGCTGTATAATGCATTATTGGATACAGGAGCGCAACACAATTTGCTATCATATGGCATGTGGTGTCAACTTGGAAAACCACCTTGATCCAAGAGTGCTATCCAAGTTTAAAGTATCAACAAGAAGAAAACCCCTATCTCAGGAATTCTGCACACTCCGGTTGCCTATGACAAGGGGACCGTAATTCAAAGCTTTTTGGTTATGCCTGCTGGTACCATGGAAGGCACTGTAAACTTAGGGCGCAAATGGATGTTGGCCACCAAGTGCAATATCGATTGGGCAACCAGACGAGTCACAACGCAAGAACCAACACTAGGTCTGACCGCTCAAAATCTCGCACCTAAGTCATCCACTCAAATATTAGATAATGAAAAATCACAAAGTCCAGTGGCAAAACCATCTTCGATTGTTGGCCACCCCTCTAACGCTTCAACGCCAAGAGTGGAAACAGGCAAGGTGGTCCCTAAAGCTTTGCTTACTATGCCAAAGAGTACATACAAATGGGTCCCCAAAGCTTCGTTAACAGCTACTTCCCCTGCTCAATCTCGTTCAGCCACCAAGAAGCCTCGTAAAAGGAAAGCAGCTACCCACCCGAGAAAGGGCAATGTAACATCGCGATGGATCCCTAAAAAATTATTAGTAGCCCAAGGGTACTATGAGGGGAATAACCAGATTTGGGTCCCTAAACATAAGTTGAATCCCTCTACATCACCTGTAAAACCTTGCAAACCAATTGTTGCCACCCCAATGACAATTCAAGACCGTGGTAAGGGAAAGGTAATAGAGTGCTCCGCACCACTTCTTCCAGAGTTAGTTTGGATTCCCAAACGATATCGATCATTACCACCTAGCTCAGGAAGGGGGGAGCCCCATGAAGCTTCTAGCTCCTCATGCCAGGCACACACTCATATAGAAGTTTCTACATGCTCTACACCTACTCTTGTCAACACCCAACAAAAAACCGATGAGTCTACGTCTCCCCTTGTAATAGTATCGTCAGAAACCATTTCCTCCATTCGTCAATGGGAGCGTACACTACCATCTCTGCAATTGGATGTGGCCACAAGGGTCATAAAAAGCTATCTGCCCACATCACAACCTATGACCCACTGGACAAATTGGTTCCAAGAGGCTGCAACATCATTGCAAATAATATGATCTACCCAAGGAAAGGGGGAGCATGTACTCACGCTCGACATTCTATTGCTTCCTCCAGAACCTTCTCCCCTAACCATGTAATTGCCAAATTCAAGGGGATGTATATATATAGCTTCATACATTAAAAAAAAAACAAAGAAAAGAAAAACAAAAAATAGTAAAAAGAGCAAGAGCACAAAAAGAGAAATATCCGTATACAATCAAGAACTAGATTGACCTGTCACATAAACCTACTGATGCTATATCTGTGTTTGCAGATATGGCAGATGCCCGATCATCACACACTTCATCCACTCCTACCTTTGGTGAGAGGTATCATCTGTACCTTTCTCAGATATTCCACATGTGCTATCCTGTAATTGAAACTGAATGGGATCATATAGATGTACTAGCCAGAGAGGAAAATGTTGAGGAATTAGAATGGCTAATTCGCCTATTGACCATGACTGACCCCTACTCCGTAGAGGACATATCCCCGATAGCCCAATGCTTTCCTTTTCCACAAGATGACTCTCCTCGCATGGTTACATTTTTGATGAGTTTATGTGGATGGGAAAATGAAAAGGAAATATCTGACAATGATGAATGGACGGATGAAACTCATGGCACTACTGAGGTTGACTTTATTTATTTGGATGATGCGGATAGAGGCTTAGCCTTAGGGCTAGAGCCAGGACTCTACAACATCCTCTTACCGTATCCTCGGTAGTAGTGTGGTGACTGGTAGGTAGGTTAGCGTGGTGACTGGTAGGTAGGTTAGTGTTTTCAAGTTTTTTCTAGTTTAGATTCCTTAAACAAGTCTTGAAATTTTCACACTAATGTGCCTCTCGAGGTATAGTGCTTGTTAGTTGATTGTACAGGTTGAAAAGTTTGAGGTGGGTTCGCTTTCAAGTCCTGAGACTGCCGCAACGTTCATCAAAATATATCTACATCAAATTGCAAGCTGTCTCGTCAAATCAAGGAGATCTCCAATTACAGGTGTAATTCTTCCATACCCACTCTCTTTCTTTCGTTTTTACTGTTCAATTAATTGCATAAACTATAATGCATGACCACATGGAAATTGTCAATGTACTACTTAGTTTTTGAAGTTGCTTGCATGCTAGTGTAAATCATTAATGAGCTTAACTTTATTGGAAATATTCCTAGGCAGCATGACGTCTTTAGTTAACCTTGGAATACGATTGTCTTAGGTCTAGGGTCAAACCATCTTAATGTTTGACACCTGGCCATGTGTGTGTTGACCTCTAGGACATAGCTATTACCCCTTTGTCGAAAGGATGCAAGACAAATTATAGTTCAGGAGCGAAGATCAAAAGAAATAGATTTAAAAAAAAGCCTACAATAAATGGCAATACAAGTCTATGATGTGCTTTAATGTTGGCCTATCGCCTTATTGATACTTGGTAGGCGAGGAGTATTCTACTCCAGACCGATGCCTTGGTTGGTAGGGGGTAGCCTTGCCTAAAGTGAGCTAATAGATTCCTGGATAATGCCTTGTGTTAAACATGGTACCAGGATCGATGTTAGTTTTGCCTTAGGAAGGTCGCCATTGTGTGTAAAAATTGTCACGTGCCTAAAGTGAGCTAATAGATTCGTGGATAATGCCTTGTGTTAAACATGGCAGGATCGATGTTAGTTTTGCCTTAGGAAGGTCGCCATTGTGTGTAAAAATTGTCACGTGCATTCCTGGATAATGCCTTGGTTGGTAGGGGGTAGCCTTGCCTAAAGTGAGCTAATAGATTCCTGGATAATGCCTTGTGTTAAACATGGTACCAGGATCGATGTTAGTTTTGCCTTAGGAAGGTCGCCCTTGTGTGTAAAAATTGTCACGTGCATTAAAAAAAAAAGGGCAAAAAGCTCCTGTAACTCTGATGTTTCTTGTGTCCTTAGGCTTGTGGTATTAACTTGTTCTTAGAGTAGACACAGTGTGGTCATCTGTTTATTTATTAAGCTTGGTTATTTTCCTTGACTTAGGCCAGTTATAAACCTTGATTAACCTTTGACACCTTGCTTACTCTTGATTTACTTTCAATAATTTTAAACTCCTGTTAATTTGCTACACTAGCTCATTCATGTGACCCTTAAACTAAGTTCTCATTTATACACTTTATATCTTTTGAATTCCAGCATACTTTCACTCTACTTCCCTGTTTTGCAGACGGTCAACAACAACCCTCTCGAGCTTACCATACCATAGCTTTCGAGGACGGAATCTACATCAGGAAGGGGGGCATGTTAACCTATGACGGACATTGAGACGTACTTTGTTTTACGTCATTAATTTAAATATTCTGAGTCATGGGCCGGGCTTGTCGGCACCATATGTTAAGGATGAAGGGATTGGGTGATCGTCGATGAGAGGCGCACCTTGAATATTAGTAGGATAAGGGTTAGGATCGGCCAGCCATGTATGGGCGCCCAAGTGTGAACGGCCAAGTCAGCTCTATAAGAGTCAAATGTAAAATCCTCATTCTCATGTGTTGTGAATACAAGAGTGCTCTTGCCTTATCTCTTTGGTTTCCTTCTCCTGCGTGTGAGAGAGAGAGAGAGAGAGAGAGAGAGAGAGAGTGAGAGAGCGATCGAGCACTGTGTAGCGGCACGGCAGCGGAGAGGCGGTAGAGCGGCGACGGCGGCTCCTTCTTCACTGCGACGCAGGAATCCTTCAAGGCGGCAGTTGAGCGGTGAGTGACACACCCTTTGCATTCTGTTTGAGCTTCCTTCCCTGGTTGTATGCTTGTAGCCATTCGTGGCTCGCATACGGTGTCCGGCAAGTCCCCAGCTATGACCTGTGTGGCAAAAGCGCACATTGCTATAAAATTTCTTCATGTGCCTTGTGCTCCCCTTATTCTTTATGAGCCTATGTGGGTCATATATGACTTCCTTGCCTAGTGGCCATTACATTTCTTCCTTCCAAGTACACCAAAGCCTTCATATCTCCTTTTGAATCACTAGAGATATATATAATCTTTTCTTTGCAGAGGAGTGACTCTACAAATGCTTTTTCTTCTAGGTCATGAGATAGGGGATTCTTCACATTTATAGATCTCATCACCTATGTCATATACTTCATTGTTTGGGGATAGAATGAAAGTGTTTTCTTCTATCCATTGTTACCAATATATTCTAGAGTCCTTATGTCTTCATTTACCACTTTATTTCTTGCAATCACAATCATTTTCCTCAAACATTTCTTTAGCAATTAACCATCGTGGGATATTATCTCATACACCCAATCCAAGTCAATTCAGTAACTCTTCAAGTGTATTGAGAATCCATATTCTCCAATTTATTGAGCATTATTATGAACATGTACCAATCTTTTCTTGGGTAGTACCGATTTACTTCTTCTTTCTATCTTTCTCAATGCACGAGGGTACATCCCAGATATTTGTTTGAGTAATAGGGATAATCTCACCCATGCTACTCTGTAGGTTTCTCCTTATACCTCTAATTTCTCACTTTACTTCACCTATTTTTTATCTAGCCATCATGACATAAGTATGAATCTTTTCTGAGGTAGCTCTAGGGTGTTTTCAATATTCTTTCAGAAGTATATATGATAATTATGTACTTGGTCCATAACATAAATTTCTTGGTCTTTGAATTTATAAGAAAGGGTGCAGCTTGGGTTACCTGGCCATTTTGCCAAGGTTCAATGAAGTATGAGCCGTTTTGCCAAATTGATGGATCTACACCTTCATATGGCCAGAGACTTTGATTTGATGTCCCATACTCTTGCGGAATCCACCATGTTTACTGCACTCAAGGATGTATTATATGAAAAGATGTAGGAGGGAAGAGAGCTTGAGCTCTTGCAAGCACACACACACTCACAAAACCCTAATAGAGAACACACAAGGTGAGAGGCTGAAAATCTTCTTCTTCTTCACTCAACACTCAACACACCATATACAAAGATAAGAGTACTCATAATATGAAAGGTACTCAACCAATACATACGAGGGTTCTCTATAGTGTGAACCCAACTAAATGAGCTGGCGCTATAACTATGCCAGTCTCTAGAATGGCTGTCACACAGCCTGTCATCCCACTGGCCGCATATCACCTATGATCTCACCAACAATGCCAGTGGTATAAGTGGGGCCTATCCCCTAGGCGGGTTATTAGTGTCCACCGCCTCACTAGATGAGCTCGATATCTCAACACTCCCCCTTGAGCTCAACTCCATCTCATGTACACCAAGCGAAGTCCTGAATCTGCGGAGCTTCTGTGTACCCAATGCTTTGGTGAAGATGTCAGCTACCTGATCCTGTGTGCTGACATATACAAGGTCAAGGTCTCCTGCCAAGACCTTCTCTCTGACAAAATGGTAGTGGACCTCTATATGCTTTTCGTACGAGCATGAAAAACTAGATTCTTGGCCAACTGTATACTGCTAATGTTGTCACAGAAAATGACAACTTGTCTATCCCACTGATAGACCCAAATCTGCAAGTAGCTTTCTCAACCAAGCTACCTCACATGCTGCCATAGCAGCACCTCTGTACTCGGCCTCTGTACTGGATAGAGCAACCGTAGGCTACTTCTTGCTGCTCCAAGTCACAGTAGCACTCCCCAAAGAAAACATGAAGCCACTAGTAGATCTTCTATATCTGAGATACTACTAGCCCAATCAGCATCTGTGTACCCATGTACACATATCTCTGTCCCACTTTCATAAAATAGTCCACAATGCAAAGTAGACCTCACATACCTCAGTATGCGTCTCAATGCATCCAAATGCGGCTTCCGAGGAACCTGCATAAACTGACTCACCAACCCAACAGCATAGCTCAAATCTCGCCTAGTGTAGATTAAGCTTCCTACTATGCGCCTATACATAGTAGGATCCTCCAAATTTCTCCTGAATCTGCACTCAACTTGCCATTCTGATCCAATGGCAGTGAGTTAGGCTTACAACCTGTCATACCATACTTGGACAACATGTCCAAGCCATACTGTCTCTGCAGTAATCCAATACCATGTGGTAACCTAATCACCTCAATGCCCAAGAAATATCTGAGCTCCCCCAGATCCTTCATCTTGAACTTCTGTCTAAGTAAGATCTTTACATCAAAGATCTCTACATCATGGTCCCCTGTAATGATCAAGTCATCTACATAGATGACAACAAGCACAACCCCTCTATCACCATGTCTCACATACAGCGAGAAATCTGCATTGGCTACATGAAAGCCAATACTGACAAGATATTCAGAAATCTTGTCAGACCATGCTCTTGGTGCTTGTTTTAAGCCATACAAGGCTTTCTTCAACCTGCAAACATGCTCGGGGTGACTCACATCCTCATAACCAGGTGGCTACAACATATACACCTCTTCTTGCAAATCCCCATGCAAGAATGCATTCTTTACATCCATCTGATGTAAAGACCATTGCTTTGACGCAGCCACTGCTATCACAACTCTCACTGTTGCCATCTTGGAGTGGGTTGAAAGTTTCCTCATAATCAATGCCATATGTTTGTGCATATCCTTTGGCTACCAATCTAGCCTTGTACCTGTTTATGCTTCCATCACTGTTATGTTTAACTTTGTACACCCACTTGCATCCAATGGCTTTCTTGCCTTCAGGCAATTGCACTAAATCCCAAGTTTCATTTCCATATAGTGCATCCATCTCCTCATCCATAGCTTTCTCCCAACACACATTTCCAATAGCCTCATCAATGCATGTGGGCTCTACAATGTGCACAACCTTTGCCATATATGCATAATGATGTGCCACATAACCATCATAGGTAAACCTCTGCACAGGATTTTTCACTCTCCCAGATCTTTGTGGCTTTTCATTCATGGCTTCCATAGCCTTCTTTACACCAGGTGTTCTCATAGCTGGGATCCCAAGCTCCTCATCAAGGCTCATCTCTGAGCCACTAGACTCTCCATCAACATGAGAATGCCCTACAGAAATGTCAGGCATACCAAGGGGCTCAACCACTTTCTCTTTTCCTTTATGTGATGTACTAATCACATTTGCAGGACTGGTATTATGACGTAGCCTGCCACTCCATGGTCTATCAACAGACCCACTAGATGAAGGACTCTCCTGGTCCACTCAAACACTGTGATTGCTGACTTGCATTCTGTGCAACCACACTTCCACTCACATCAGCCCCAACAGCTTCTTTTTCAGCAGCATACCAGCTGCTCATCTCATCAAAGACAACATCCCTGCTTACCCTCAACTCACGTGTAGCAGGGTTATAACACCTGTATCCCTTTTGCTCAAGGGAATATCCAATAAACACACATTTTTTAGCTTTTGGATCCAGCTTAGTTCTCATCTGGCACATGCACATATGCAATGCATCCAAAAACTTTCAGATGAGACAAATCAGGTTTTCTGCCAGTAAACCTCTCCTCTGGAGTTACATCATGTATGGCTACAGTTGGAGTCCTGTTCATGATGTATACTGCTGTAGAAACAGCCTCAGCCCAATAGCTATGCGGCATGTTCTTCTCTTCCATCAATTCTCGTGCAATCTCAGCAATGTGCCTATTTTTCTGCTCAGCAACTCCATTTTGCTGCGGAGTGTATCTGCATGTAAACTGTCTCCGAATACCATTCTTCTTCAAAAATTCAGAGAACTCATTGGAGAAGTGAGGAAGCTGTGCCAGAACAGTGCAAATTTGGCCTCTACAGACGGCGATGTAGGCTCAAAATTTGCACTGTTCTGGCACTTCTCCCCTAGCCACTCAGGATCATTTTTGATGCATTTATAATGAAGTTGAGCACACTAATTGTGAGAAATAGTAGTTTATAAGATAAAAACACCTTTAATCATGTGTAAAAATATAGTGTTTATCTAATGCATCAGAATTGCTCCTGGAGGACTAGGGAAGCTATGCCAGAACAGTGCGAATTTAGGCTCTGCAGTGGCGGTGCAGGCTCAAAATTTGCACTGTTCTGGCACTGCTCCCCCAGCCACTCAGGATCATTTTTGATGCATTTATAATGAAGTTGAGTACACTAATTGTGAGAAATAATAGTTTATAAGATAAAAACAGCTTTAATCATGTGTAAAATTACATTGTTTGTCATCCAATGCATGTGTAAAATTACATTGTTTGTCATCCAATGCATCAGAATTGCTCCTGGAGGACTGGGGAAGCTATGCCAGAACAGTGCAAATTTAGGCTCTGCAGCAACGGTGCAGGCTCAAAATTCGCACTGTTCTGGCACTGCTTCCCCAGCCACTTAGGATCATTTCTAATACATTTATAATGAAGTTGAGTACATTAATTATAAAAATAATAATTTACAAAATAAAAATACCTTTAATCATGTAAAAAATACATTATTTGTCATCCAATGCATTAGAATGCTCTTGGAGAGCTGGGGAAGCTATGCTAGAACAATGCGAATTTGGGCTCTACAGCAGCGGTGCAGGCTCAAAATTCACACTATTCTGGCACTGCTCCCCTAGCCACTCAGAATCATTTTTGATTTATAATCAAGTTGAGTACATTGATTTATGATGAGAAACAAAAATTTACAAGATAAAAATACCTGTGTAAAAAATACATTATTTGTCATCCACCAATGCATCAGAATTGCTCCTGAAGGGCTAGGGAAGCTATGCCAAAATAGTGTAAATTTGGGCTTTACAGCAGCGGTGTAGGCTCAAAATTCGCACTGTTCTGCACTGCTCCCCCATGCTCCCACGGTCATTTCTGATGCATTCACAAAAACATTGATGGTACAAACTAGAAAAAACAATGATATACTTGATGAAAATAAGTTTACAAAAATTATATTGTATTCATAAAAGAAGTGATACATCATCTTTACAAAAGCTTTCTTACAATATTGAGCTTCCTTCTCTTGTTAGTGTGCTCAAGGAGTGATTTGGCTATACCTATACGAGCAAGAAGCTTACCCCTAAATCCAGAACCAAAAACATTGAAGGTAAGGGATTTTTTAATCAGAACTATACATTTGGTGCTCTGTGCCATAGAGGCTACACAAAGCACCTTAGAGAGGGCTTTCAAAAAGAAGAGAGTGAAGGCAGATTGAGGGGTGTAGTCCATGTGGATAATGGCGATGCCATCCACAGGAAGTCCACCAAGATAGTGCACCAACAACGCAGCATCATGTCCATGGACCTTGGCCTGGTCTCTGCTGTCGCCGCCTCTCCCAGCAAATGCGTCAATTTCAACCACCCTCTTGAATCAAAGGAAAAATCAAAATATTTTCCTATACATAATTACAAATGTTTCTAGGTTGTAAAAGGTTGATTATTACCTCTTGCTCAATGTCTTCTTTTGCCAAAGTGCTGGTGGGGGCGGAGAGGTCAATCGGGGACTTAGCCTCATCCTTTTTTGGTGCTTTGGTCTCCTCCATCACTCCAGCAGAGCAAGGGTATCCTTTTCAGCCTCTAGCTTGTCTTGTAAGGTTGTGAATTCCTCCTCTGGAACTAGGGCTTTGCTCCTCCGCGGTCTCAACCACAGTTTCCTTGACCAAAGCAATTGTCTCTGCTGTGATAGATTCTCCAAGGGGTAATATAGCACTATCTAGGTGAGGACCGAGGTTGGACGTATCAAGGTCCACCTCACATCGCGTGCATATAATGCCCAAGCAAGCCAGCTGCCTTTTCAAGGTCATGAAGAAATAAGTATTCTTCACCTTCCACCACAATGGTGCTTGAGAGATTCATCTCAAGCTCTGGCAGCACCTTGCTCTCCTCGTGTGGGGAAGATGGCCTTCCATCTTCTACTATAGTGGGCTATTCAGCTCTGTAGATTGTGCACCCTCTAGAAAGTGCTCTGATGCAAGCTGCTCTTCTACACCAGCACTCATTCCTACTGCCTTCACTTCCTTGTCATCCCTCAAATACCCTGCCAACTGCAATGCAGGCATCTCTACCTCCTCATCCGAATCCTCATCGCGCTGCGATGAGGAACACAAAAGTGGCGAGACACGAGAGGAACCTAGTTGCCCTTCCCCAACCTCTTCACCTCCTGCTTATTAAAGGTACAGTAAGCTCTTGCACGGGGATGCAGATGTTGATGAAGCATTCAAGGCGTTGGATGTAGGGGCGGGATATTGTTGAATGTACTTAAGTAGCTCAACAGGCACCCATCGATCATTTGGGCAATGGGGAAAGGAGATGGAGTGGGGAGCTAAGTATTGCTCCATGTATACAATCTGCGCCTCATAATGTTGGGACGCAAGGGTGAGCAACTTTTCAAAGTCGACTTCACGAGAGAACATGACAAAGAGCTCGCTCTTGCCCACCCCCACGGGGTGGGCAAGAGGAACTCACAGAAGTTGTCAAAGTGGGTAGCCATGTGAATGCAAAGAGATAGTGTGAGCTCGTGCTTGGTTTCTTACATGAAAATGAGAAAGAAGGCACCTTTGGCTATTTATAGTTAAAATTTAAAGTTTGGCCTTTTCACACTAGACCGATAGACAAAAAAATATAGTTTGCAAAAATATTAAGATTTCAATTAAATAAAGATTGGTTAAAAAAGAGCCTGCTACAAAATTACAAGCATGTCATCTAATCTAAAATTGTTATAATGTCTTCATTTTTTGCCCCTCTTGTGACATTTACTTCATGTTGATCTCCATCTCCATCTCCTTGTTGACTTGAAAGCTTGTCATTGCTTTCACCTCGATTCCTGAAACTCTTGCCCCTCACGTGCATCAAAACAGAGGCTATTTTCCCATATACTCAGTTCATCTTCAAGCTCTTGCCAAATAAACCTGGTTTTTTATCTACAAAATATGAGTGAAAAAAGAAAAAGATATTGTTCTGTACAAGATCACTTGGGCTTTGAGGAGATATAAACATTCTCTCCAATGGATGCATGCATAGCATAGAAAACTTCAGTGAGGCTTTGGAGTGGTTGCTCCTCAACATAATTAGAGGGAAAAATATCTGCAGAGAGACATAAGAAAATGGAGAATCATAAGAAAATTTGAAACAAAAAATCCAATATTAGCATGTTGTTAAAGCTGTGTTTATGTTACACTGACAATTTGAAGGAAACCTTGGTCGTTGGCCATGAATGTACAGGTCTCCAAGGGTATACACATGTTGCACTATGGCAACCAGTCCTTCCTTCTTAGTATGCTTGAAGCCTTGTAGCCGCCCCTTCCAATGATGTAGCATATTCCCCAGTTGATGCACTCGATGTGGTCCCTTAGAGCTTGGCTGCATGTAGACCCTTAGAGCTTGGCTGCATGTAGACCCAAGCCCCAACCCTGAATCTTGTTGGAGCCCAAACTCCATTCTCATCTCTTGTGTTATGCAGCACACGCTCTTCCACCTTCTCCCCCTAGGTCTTCTCACATTACTAGAAGAGGCCATGGTGGTAAGAAAAGAGAAGAAGGGAAAAGAAAAGCTTGTTTTACAACAGAGGAGTGGAGAGGAGAGAAAGTTTAGGGTTTTCAGTGCAGCAATGGAAAGCTTAATAGAGGGTTAGAGTTTGAGAATAGGTTTCCTGAACCTAGAGTAGACTAAAGAGGGATAGAGTTTCTGCACAGCAAGAGAGGGAGGGAGCTTGAGAGAGAGAGAGAGAGAGAGAGAGAGAGAGAGGGAGATTGAGAGGGAGGGAGCTTGAGAAGGAGGGAGAGCTTGAGAGGGATGGAGTTTCTGCAGCAATGGAGAGCTTAGAAAAGGAAGAAAGAGGGAGAAGGAGCTTGAGACTGAGGGAGCTTGACAAGGAGGGAGAGCTTGAGAGGTATGGAGTTTCTATAGCAATGGAGAGCTTAGAAGAGGAAGAAAGAGGTTCAAAATGAGCTTTCCAAACCTAGAGTATGTTGGGGGGAAGTTTGAGAGGAAAAATACACTTTTGGGAAAAAATTAAAAATTTTCAATTTATAGGGTTTTTAATCTGCGCGATTCTAGGTGGGGGGACCTCTAAGTTTGGGCCCAAGAGGTAGGGGGACAAGAGTAGTAATTAGGCCCCATTAGCAAACCAAAGCCTAGGCCCCCTAGGGTCAAAGAAGTAAAAAATGTGCACCCAGCCCTCTTCCTATTGGTCCATTCCTAATCAAAAGTTAATCCAAGGGGCCCTCTTTGGGTCCAAAAAATTCATAATGCCAGAGTTGTGGCAAGTGAAGGTCCTTCCTCCTCCCCTGTCTCTTCTTTGTCCTCGTCCTTATGAGAGTCATCTAGGGGCACCTTTTCCTAGAATCTTTCCACACCCCTATATTCACTCATGCTACCCTTGATTCTCTCACTAGTAGATTCCTCTCACATTTTCACTACTACCCACTTAATTACAGACTCCCTTTTACAGTCTCTTGCTAAGGGCTTGTTCCCACACACACCCATTCACTTGCATATAAATCAACCGCTATAAAATCATGTAATCCTTGGATCATTTTGAGAGCTTAATTAATGATATCATTGTGTGATTATTATCTTGATTAAGCTTTACTTATTTCTTAATTAAGTGATTTTCTTATATTATTTTATCATCAAGATTATTACTTGCTATAAGTCTCCCTACTAGCAATGCTAAATTCCAACTTAGTATCAGAGCCCCCTAGGGCTGGTTATAGCAAGTGTCTAGAGCTTTAAAGCTTGGTTTAGGTGTGATTAGTAAGTTATAAGTGTTTTCTTTTCTTTATAGGTAGAGGAGTTTGTGATAGGATTGTGTAGTTAAGCATTTTCACCAAAAATTTATAGCCTTTGTAAATGCTGCCAATATGAGTAGGTAGAGAATCAACCATGAGCAGGCAGAGAATCAATCATGAGTCAAAAAGTGTTCCGTGGCCAAATGAGCATGCGTAGAATGTGTGTGTTTATGTGAAAGAAAAGGAAGAGATATTAGGAAAGTCTAGGAACATAACCGTTAACGAGTCATTTGTAAATAAGAAGATCGAGCTCAAAGTCTTTGAGTCTAAAGCAAAGAACAAGCCAATACACCTAGCAATTGAAGGTTGCAAAAGGTAATAGAGAGAAAAAGGGCATGGAAACTCACCCCTGGTTGACCCTTGTTGGTGGTTGTAACCCCATCCTCCCGTGGGCAAAAGAAAAGATATTAGGAAATTCTAGGAACATAGCCGCTAATGAGTCATTTGTAAATAAGAAGACTAAGCTCAAAGTCTCGAAGTTTGAAGTGAAAAACAAGCCAATACACCTAGCAACAATTGAAGGCTGCGAAAGGTAATAGAGAGAAAAAGGGCATGGAAACTCACCCTTGGTTGACCCCTGGTGGTTGTAACCCCATCCTCCCACGTGTAAAGTGTTAAGTCAAAGCCAACATTGTTGCCCTCATAGGGCAAGCTGAGATGGGCCACTCTAGCATATGACTAAGAGTACAGGTCCAATGTAGCATGTTAGGTGATGGACCCACATCACACTGAGGAGGAGTGTTGAAATAGCAATGTGTGAGGGCACAACATGAGTACAACAAGGGGGAGAGAGGCACAACATGAGTACAACAAGGGGGAGAGCATACACGTGAGTAGAGAAAGGGGGAGATCATGCACATTAGAAAGGAAAAAGGCAAAGGGTCCTAACTCAAAGGTTGATTTGTATGGTTACTTATAAAAGGTGAAGTCAAAGGGTCCTAACTCAAAGGTTGATTTGTATGGTTACTTATAAAAGGTGAAGTCAATGGTAAAAAAGGTAACACATAGAAAGCACAAGGTGGCACATGGAGTGTCAGCATTTATTGACACATGTGTGGAGCAAGGGTGCATATATCTTGTGGATGAGAAGTCCTTTTAGGTGATGGACCCACATCACACTGAGGGGGAGTGTTGAAATAGCAATGTGTGAGGGCACAACATGAGTACAACAAGGGGGAGAGCATACACGTGAGTAGAGAAAGGGGGATATCATGCACATTAGAAAGGAAAAAGGCAAAGGGTCCTAACTCAGAGGTTGATTTGTATGGTTACTTATAAAAGGTGAAGTCAATGGTAAAAAAGGTAACACATAGAAAGCACAAGGTGGCACATGGAGTGTCAGCATTTATTGACACATGTGTGGAGCAAGCGTGCATATATCTTGTGGATGAGAAGTCCTTTTAGAGGTATAAAATCACATAATAATCCTTGGCTCATTTTAAGGCTTGATTAATGCAATCATTGAAGCTTACCTTCGCAAGCTACAACCGTTGTGGGGGGATATTTTGATGGTGATGGCCAAGCTCAAACACACCGCTTCAAGAGCTCCACACCTCCATGAGTAGGAGTTTTTATTACTACCTCACCTACCACGTTGGACTACAAAATGGTGATTCCACCATTTAGGTATGCTCAAAGCCATCAAAGAAAGAATAGCCTTGCCACCACCAACTTTTGTGTCAAGAAGAAGCACACCACATCTCAAATGATGTGGTAGCAAGCACACCACGTCTCAAATGATATGGTACCACAAGAAGCCTCTTTTGAAAATGAAGAAGCCACAAGAACCTCCTTGTACTCTGAAAGCACAAATATGCAACAAGTCACCTCATTGGAGCTCAAAGCTTCAACATCAATAATTACTATGGCCACAACAAAGTCATTTGAATGTGTAATGGCATGACTCAAACTATTTATCAACTCACCTTGGGAGTCAATGGCTATTGTCAATGGTCAAAGCTTAGTAGTAGTAGTGCGACAAAAGAATATGCTCTCTCAAAAATGAGAATAGACACAAGAACCTATGTTTCTTACAAGGAGGTAAAAGTAACAACCAAGGAGCCACAAGAACCTATGTTTCTTACAAGGAGGTAAAAGTAACAACCAAGGAGCCACAAGAACTTTTCTCTACCACCAAAAAAAGATAGAGTACCACAAGAACTTCCATCTAAAGGATCTAAACAATCCTCATCAACCATCTATAAGCTCCTCAATCACATCAATGGGCTTATTAGCTTATCATTCTTCTTTCAATTAGCTAATTATAGTTTCTCGATGAGTAAATATAATTACTTACCCAACTACTTGAAAAAAATGCAAGTTTGTATGTACCATAGTGTCATCTCATCGATATCCTTTCAGGTATATTTTTGGATAGGTGTGAGACCCCTACCCCTCTATCTATGACAATAGAATCGTACTAAGACTAGGCGACTCACTCAGAGCCTCATAGCACAATATCCTAACACTTGTCTATCCCATCAATTCCTCTTAGTTTGACTAGAGTAATCCTCATGCAGCAGGAAAGGTGAATGATTCCTCTAGGTGTATTCCCTTCATAATTCTCACAATGAGGTCACATTGAGTAGCTCCTCTAGGCTCAACAAGATTTCCTCACTCCTTGATTATAAAGGCAATGTATCTATCCTTATTCATGATTTCTCACAGCCAGGTCACATCAACTAGCTCCTCTGGGCTCAATAAGATGTCTTGACTCCTTGATTAGAAGGTAATACACCTATCTTTTTGTTGTTTCTCTCGCTTTAGAAGACACATATTTGTTTTGTTTTGGAAATCACTCGCTTCTCGTGTCCACCTCACCACCTAGTTTTTTCTAGTGTTTAATCCTTTTTCTACTTCGACCATATCCATAGGCTCAGCCTAGCCCCGTCTAATCCCATGGGTCTAGCCTTCCTCCGTCCACTACTGGTGGACCTATGGAGCCGGTGTAAACTCACACACCCATAGTTGAAATTCCCACTTTACTCACACACAAATTATGGAATGAACTTTGGGCCCTCTAAGAAGTGCCATTGGGCATATTTTCTCTCCATTTATTTTAAGATATAAAAGATACATTCCTCTTCTCCTGTCCTCAAATCTTTTAATCATGTACATGAAGAATGAAGTGGTCAGTTTTCAAAGTTTAATGGCTCATATCTCTAAAAATCTATGTACAGGCTGAAATAGCATATCTCTCAAATTTTAAATAAGAAAGAAACCTAAATAGTAAAATAAAGTAAATGGTGCCTTTTTCTTTACATTCTCATTTTGCTACTAGGGTTATCAAAAGAAAGGAGGAATATAGAGAGGATCAAGAAGATGGCAGAGAGATCAAGAGCAAGGAGGAATAGAAAGAGGAGAGACATGTACAACTTGTACATCAAGCTTAACGTGAATATGAACCTCTAAGTAAGAGAAATAAACCCAATACTTTGTTTACTACTTCTAAAGAAATGCTTAGGATGCAAGGAAAGAAAAACATAGATTTATGGATTGATGGGAGGCTATATCGTAGACCCTTTTACAAACTCCACACCCCTATTTAGGGATATGACATCTCTACTTAACTTTGTTGGAGATGGATATAATGGGCTCCTTGGATATACACATCATTTGGAAGCAACAAGCAATGCCTTTAAATTAGAAAGAGATTTGTTTGAGAAGGAGAATATTTATTTGAAGCAAATTGTAACAAAGTAAAAAGGGGCTCAAGTCAATTTGGGCCTAAGGCCAAGGGATGAAGGGGATGTGAAAGGGGCCAAGGGTTAGGACTAGGGTTGGGCATGCCCATGGAAATTAATAAGTGTAGCGTGAAAGGGTGGCCTAGTATATAAGTGAATGTGAGGCCTAATCTCTTAGGAACCTTGATAATAATTTGATAATGACAAATACTCTCTTTATTACCTTAAAAACTTTTTTAATCTTTGGTAATCCTGGTTAATCCATGTTTTCTTAGCTTAATCTAGTTTAATGGCTGGTTACTTTCTTTCATTGGTATCAGAGCTTAGTTTTGGTCCATCTTCATCTTTGCTTCAAGAAAAAGTGAGAAATTCTTGGATTTCTTGATTTTCTTGATCTTCTTAAAATTCTCTTGGGCTTTCTTGATTTTCTTGGCAATATTTGAAGGAAATCACATAGATTTCATGGTGATAGAGATAAATTCCTATATTTCTTTGAGTTTTGGGAGCATTTGGATAAGATTTGGCAGTGCTGGACCAAAATTGAGATAGGGGATCAAATTTTGGAGTGCTTAGAACAAAAAAAAGGGCAATTTTTTTTTGTTCTACAGTTCTATTGTCATCTGTGTTTTTAGGGTTTTCATGGTCATTCCAACTTATTAGCGCCGGTTGTGGTGCAATAAACGTGGTCACTGGTGGCTGTTGTGGAGATTGATTTGCACAGAAACGGGCTGTAGTTACTATTTACTACTTCGCGATGCTGCCCGCCTACTACTTCTTCACAGTATTTCTCCACAAACCCTAAGCAATGTTGCTGCTACCTCCTCTGTGGTCTATGACTAGGCCTAGCTATCGCTTCTTCATAGTGTTTCTCCTCAAACCCTAAACATCATGAGTAAGCTACATTCTGGCTTTTAGAGTTACCTTCTATTCACCTTGATGCAATTGCTTCTCTATTAAGCTATTAATGTACATTAGATACTCTAATCAAGTCATTAATCATCACATGTTTGGTTAATTCTAAGATTAGCTATTCTTAACTTTTTCGTGATGCATGGGAAGCCCTAGGGTTACAGATATTCTTTAATGATGCTTATTAACTCATGATTACAATTGTATTAATCACATGATGCATAAGTTTTATCTCCTAGCCTTCCTTTACACTATCAATAGCTTGATTCTTGTTAAAAGAGTTAGCTCTCCCTTAATTCCATGGCTCGGGTTTTCATCAGGAGACCCTAAGTCTATGCCATCAAGAGACCCTAATTCCATGCCATTGATATTCTTGAAAGCTAATTGCATTTCCTTGTTGCCATTGAGCACGTTAATCAATAAAATTTGTAAGGGCAAGCTCTCATATGAGCCATTGGGCAAACCCTAGAGCAATAATTTCGGGGTTCTTACTTCCTTTTGCCATTTGAATGCAAATACATGTTATTCATGGCTATTCCCATGCCATTTAAATAGCATATGATGGAATTACTTGCTCCAATCACACTCTTGAATGCCATAATCACATGCTTGGATGTGCTTGTTTGATTGATGGGAGCTATGCTACATGATGGAAACATGAATCAATGCTTTGGAATATCATATGATATGCTTATGTGAATGCTCAATATGCATGTACATGGAGGTGTTGAATTCCCATGCTTTTGACATGCCTATGTAAGGGGCATAAATGTGGCTTGATTTATGCCTTTGGAGCTACATGATGTTGGCTAAGAGCAGGGAAATTATGAGATTGATATTATGATATTGGCATGAGTACATGCTGGAGTATATGAACCTTTGTAAGATCATGAGTCATGCTTAAAATCAAATTGTAAGTGATCTCAACCATCTATTTGAGATCACTCTCCACATCACATTGTACTACACTTTTAATTTCTATTCACTACTAGGTGATGTGTGAGGGTACCCCGGTATGTGGAGGAGAGACCGAGGGAGCATGGCTTGAACTCACCATGCTGTGAGAAGAGAGTGCCGTTGGTAAAGCAATATGGTGGAGGGATTAGGTACTTGGTAAGAAGACATGGCCCAAACCCTTGCTCTTGGATTTCAAACTTGAGTAAGGGGGTTAGAAGAGCTTGGCCAGGAGATCGGCAAGTTTCGATGCGCTACATCGAATTGACAATTGGCAAGGGCAAGATGCATTGAGTTGGCAAAGAATTTGATTGCTTTGTTTGCAAATTAGGATACAAATAAGTTGGTATTATGTAGCAAGAATTGGATTGCTTTGGTTGCAAATTGGGGTGCAAACGAGTTGGCATTGTGTAGCCATTGGGTTGCATTTGATTTATTGGCATTGGTGGATATTTGAGATTTGGTCCAAATTTTAACGGAGATGCTGCCCAAATTTGCTCAGAATCTCTGCATGGCTGCAACTTGAAACCCTAATTTAGTTCATAACCAAATGGCTAATTTAAACTGTGATACATAGCTTAAAAGCTTGTACCAAAGGCTATAATTAAAGCTATTAAGCACTCACTTTTCTAACAACAATTGCTTGTCCAACTAGAAGATCTTACAAATAGGTCAAAGTGTGGCCTAGTCCAAAACGTCACCATATACTGGCAAAGTGAGCAGGCAAAGTGAGCATAGGGCTATGTTCTCGATACCCTAAGCTTCCTATCTAGCCCTTAACCTCACCAATCAGACACCCAAGCTATCCACTGATAGACCCAACTCTGCAAGTAGCTTTCTCAACCAAGCTACCTCACATGCTGCCATAGCAGCACCTCTGTACTCGGCCTCTGTACTGGATAGAGCAACCGTAGGCTGCTTCTTGCTGCTCCAAGTCACAGTAGCACTCCCCAAAGAAAAAAATAAACACACATTTTCAGCTTTTGGATCCAGCTTAGTTCTCAGCTCATCTAGCACATGCACATATGCAATGCATCCAAAGACTTTCAGATGGAGACAAATCAGGTTTTCTGCCAGTAAACCTCTCCTTTGGAGTTACATCATGTATAGCTGTAGTTGGAGTCTTGTTCATGATGTAAACTACTGTAGAAACAGCCTCAACCCAATAGCTATGCGGCATATTCTTCTCTCCCATCAATGCTCGTGCAATCTTAGCAATGTGCTTGTTTTTCTGCTCAGTAACTCCATTTTGCTGCAGAGTGTATCTGCATGTAAACTGTCTCTGAATACCACTCTTCTGTAAAGATTCAGAGAACTCATTGGAGAAGTACTCTCCCCTCTATCTGACCTTAGGCACTTTACATGTTTCCCTGTTTGCTTTTTTTCAACCATAACTCTGAAATTTAAAAATGAGTGAGCACCTCACTCTTTTCTTTCATGAAGTATACCCACACTTTCCTTGTGTGGTCATCAATAAATGTCACATAATACCTGTAGCCTCCCATAGACATGGTCTTCGTAGGACCCCATACATCTGAATGCACAACATCTAGTGCATTTTTTCTCACATTTCTGTCACGTGGAAATACATGCTTTGTTTGCTTTCCAAATTGTCATGCTTCACATATTTTCTACATACCTTCAACTTTAAACTTTGGCAGCCCTATCACAATTCCTTTAGTCTGCATAGACTTCATTCTCTGCACATTCACATGTCCAATTCTTTTATGTCAAATGTCTGTGTCTGCAACAATTCTTGAACCATTTGCAAACATCGCAGCACTCACTTCAGGCATGTTTACATTCAATGTAAACATTCTTCCCACTCTGTTGCCTTTTGCAACCAACCTGCACTTGTCTTTAAAGTCTTCAACATAATAACCATCCAGGGTTAAACTGAACCTGCAAACCCTGCTCAATCATCTGGCCAACTAAAACCAGATTCTTTGTTATGTTCGGAACATGCAGTACATTTGCAAGGTACTTCACTTTGCCATCCTGCATAGATAATGGCACATCTCCAACATGGGCAATTGGATGAGCAGTGTCATCCCCAATTTCCACAAAACTTGGTCTTTCAAGGTTTTTCATCTCCTTGAACAACTTCCCATGACTTGTCATGTGGTTCGAAGCACGTGAAACAACGTACCATACATCATCTTTATGTGTTGCTTCAACATTTTCAGACATGGCATTAAAGACATGCTGCATAACAAACAACCTTTCATTATCCTCATTGTTTCTGCTTGAGGATGCATACTTGTTTTGCTACAAATTTCCATTTTGCATGTCAACGTGCTTCTTATAACAATCTACCTGCACATGTCTAGGCTTACCACAATAAAAGCATCCACGTTATCATTATACTGCTTTTGCCAATTTTCACGACCTCTTTGACTCCCCCTTCCTCTGAATTGGCCTCTTCCACCTGCGTGTTATGTGAATTCTGGGATTGTTGTTGTTGTTGCTGCTACTGGCCATAATTCTGATTACCTGTTCGGCCACCTCCTTGGCCATACCTCGTCCTCTTCCTGAACTTGTGTAGAAGGCGTGTTGCTCTGAACTGTTTTTGTTTTGTGAAGACTATTGGTCTTCACCCAAGCTCTTCTCTTCTATAATCAACATAGACACCAAATCTGTGAAATTGGGAATGTTTTTCCAAGTCTGAATAGATGTCTTGAATGCCTTGTATTGTGGCCCGAGACCACGTAGACAGACTGCCACCTTATCATCATCTACTGAAATGCCAATAGATGCAAGGGATTTAACAATACCCTTGATCTTCAATGCATAGTCATTCTCACAGACATACTCTTTTTCTCCACCACAGTATAAAGTTCATTCTTCAACTGTATCTTTCGTGCCTTGGTATTCATTTCATAGAGTTTTACCAAGATGTCCCATGCCTCCTTGGGGAACTTGGCATCCTGTATGTGCCCAATCATGGTGTCTTGTATACTGACATAACTTTTCTGGCTCCTTGGTTCCAATCCTTGAACTCTTTCACATCTGCAGCAGTTGGATTGATCTCCGGTGGTATCTCTAGTGTCTCTTCATGCTCACCTTCTATGTAGTCCCAGTAACTCTTTCCCATCAGGAAATTTGTCAACCTAAACCCTTTCCCATTAGGAAATTTGTCAACCTAAACCTCCAAGCATGGAAGTTGTTCTTGTCAAGCTTCTCAGCAACAATCTAGTTTATGCCATCATTTGACATCTTGCCAGACACACAAATTTACCAGAAATAGCACTCTGGTTTGTCCTGCACAAACTGCTGTATTTTCTGTAGCAGTACTGTATTACACTCAAATGTCACAACCAGTGACCTCAATGTGCATACATACACCCAAATGCCAACTGTTTGACCTCCTTGCAGCACACTTGTCTTCCTACAGTTCTTAAAACAGAGTTTTACAGAGAATCGATGACTTACCCGTCGCGTAGTGCTCGAAATCGTCTGCTTTTCAAGAACGGAGGTCATAACGTGCCCGAAACGCATTTTCGGCCTGAAAAATTCCATCCGATAAGACAACTATAGTTTTACTCTCGTGAAGAAAGCTCCTCAATCAGAGATCGTTTGCCGGTGCCTCTTGTAGAGCTCGCGACAAGGATGTAGTCGCCAACACAAATAGGGAAGAGTAGATGAAGCTCTTACCCTCGTACCGCTTCTTGTGCTTCTCTTGCTTGCAGCTCAACCCTTAGTATGAACCAGGCTCTTATACCATGAAAAGATGCAGGGGAGAAGAGAGCTTGAGCTCTTGCAAGCACACACACACTCACAAAATCCTAAAAGAGAACACACAAGGTGAGAGGCTGAAAATCTTCTTCTTCTTCACACAACACTCAACACACCATATATAAAGATAAGAGTACACGATATGAAAAGGTACAAAACCAAATACATACTAGGGTTCTCTATAGTGTGAACCCAACTAAATGAGCTGGCGCTATAACTATGCCAGTCTCTAGAATGGCTGTCACATAGCCTGTCATCCCACTGGCCGCATATCACCCATGATCTCACCAACTATGCCAGTGGTGTAAGTGTGTGGCCTATCCCCCAGGCAGGTCATCATCAGTGTCCACTGCCTCACTAGATGAGCTCGATATCTCAACAATGTGCTCGATATCTCAACAATGTTCACTTGTATCAAGGATCACATATACCAAAAGGATCCATTGAGACTCAAGGGGTTGTGTAAGGGATCGAGAAGATGTATCTTAATTAACAAAGGACTATGAGCGAATTGCTAAAGATTATGGAGAGTCTAAGCCAAAATCCCCAAGCTAATGCAAGCGATAATCAATTCTTTAATCGCTTGGATCAAAGATTTGTAGCCATGGCTCAACAATTCCAAAGAATTAGTGACACTTTTCATGATGGGGTTGTTGAGATTAAGGAAGGGTTCACTTGCTTAAGGCAAGACTTGGGCAAAGAAAAGGAAATTCCCAATGATCCAATGGTTTCTCAAGCATTTGGGCCCCAGCCTCTTGGATCTACCATGGGCACTTCAAATGATAATGCTATACATCTCCTCAAGCTAGTGTTCCACAAGCCATTATGACTATTGAGGATGCAAGCAAGTGCAAGGAAGCAAGAATGGTTTTGATGTATGAAGTTGTGCACCCTCCTTTTATGACACCAATGATGACCACTCAACCAATAAGCTTTTGGTTTGATGGTGGAATGTCATTTGAACATGCCAAATTTGCATTTGGAGAAGAAGTCACTTGTTCATATCTCATAGAATGGATATGGAGTTGGGAATCCTATTTCTTTGCTTTCTTGTGTGTTGAGCGAGAGCAAATTGAAATGGTGACTTCTTCTTTTATGGCAAAGCTAAGAAGTGGTGGTTACAAATGAGGCAAGTTTAGCCTATGGTGTTGTGCAAAATTTTGTGGATGTTCGGGAATAAATGAGCTTTACAAGGGTTGTATGTCATTTCTTCATGATCATATGAGTAGTCGAAAGTGGAGTTTTTGAGTGTTTTGAGAAATTTGACTTTGCTTAATTTTTCCTTAAAAGAGGAGACTATAATTAAGAGTCTAATTAATCCTCTAATTTAGATTAATTTACACAATTGTTAATACACAAAGATTAGCATTCCCTTGCTCTATCCAATGATGTGCTCACTTCTGTGAATTATTTAGGGAGGATTAATGGTTAATTAGAGTCCTTGATTAGTGTAAAAGAGGGAAAGATTAGTGAAAGGATTAATCTTGGATTAACCCTTGATCACTTTTTTACATAACTCATTAAGACTAATGAGTATTCAATGAGAAGATGCTCATGAGTTGTCAATTTGTCCATTTTGGGGGTCATTTATGAAGGGTGTAAGGGGTGGCATTAAAAGGTTGACTTTTTTTATTTCCACTTACCTTTTTTGGGAAAATGCCCATATCCCTTTCATTTTAAATTCAAAAAATATTCCCCTACAAAAAAGAGAAATTCGTATTTCCCACTAGACACAAAAAGAAAAATCAAAATTTAATTTCCACGTGAAGTCTAGTTCATGGCCTGAACTGTTTCACGATGTGAAACACCAGTTTCACGCGACAAAAAAAATCAAAATTTAATTTCCATATGTGAAGTCTGGTTCACGGCGTGAAAACCATTTCACGACGTGAAACACCAGTTTCACGCGGCACCAAAAAAAATCAAAATTTAATTTTTCGTGAGGTCTGGCATGAACCGTTTCACGACGTGACACTAGTTTCACGTGGTAAAAAAAACACCCTTGTTTGGAGGCCCGTATCCCCTAAACTGTATATCTGATGAAGGCGCTCTAAGGCTCATCGAAAAGCTGACATCGAGCTCTGCGACTTTGGACTCAGTTGTTCAAAGTCAAAATCGATCATTTTGGCCTTCAACCAGCAGCCTCAAAATTCGACCCAAAAATTGGGGCAAAAAACAGCCCAAAAACCACAAAAAATCATAAAAAAATAGCCCGAAAATGATGACGAGCCATATTCGGGCTATTTTTTAAGGGTCTAAACGTCAAAATCACGGATGACTCAAAGAAAAAAGTTGTAGTTCTCTAAAAATACTACAAGTCCCTCATATAGAGTTTTTCAAAATTCCTTTTGGAACACCCTCGAAAACGTGCTGCGATACAGGGGAAAAATTCTTGAGAAAATTTTTCGTCTTGAGACAGAGATCGAAAATAGGTTTTAGGACCTCCTCTTCCATGTGGGAAGTTCCTAGCATACACTTTTTTCGAAAAAATATCTCTGGTCGTTCACATGCGTATAGCGTCTAAGCTAATTAGGGCAAACGGACACCCGTTTGATCCAACAAAGAGTACGCCAAGCCTCTTGAGGCTGTAATGGGCAGTGGGAAAGTATAAAAAGCAATAATAATAATAATAATAATAATAATAATAATAATAATAATAATTGCTCATTAAGGAGCATTTAAGCACTCCGACATGGCCATGATGGAGGGATTGCCAGGGGTCACACAAGGACTGAACCCAATGGCTAACATCTTCGAGCCATGATGGAGGGATTGCCAGGGGTCACACAAGGACTAAACCCAATGGTTGACATCCTCGAGCCATTGAGATCTATGCCGCAAATTCACCTCCCAATGCCATTGTCCATGCCTATAACAAGCGTGTCATCGGGTTTTACACCCCATATGACTGCAATCCCACCAGGCTTTGGTCCCTTGCCTAACATTCCCGCAAGTCCTATAAATACCAACCCTTTCTTGGATGCCCACATCTTGGGCATACTAACTAGTCTAGGAAGGGGGTGGCCCAAGGACTCACTGAGTCTCTTCCAACAAGAGCCCTCACATACGGTCTCAATGATTCATACAGAAATACAACCGTACAAATTGGTTCCACTTTATTGGCGTGTTCAGGTTCATGAGTGGTGACATCAGGTATGCAGTGCTAAGCATGTAGAGAGATGTAATATCTTGCTTGTTAGCTAGGTCGCAAACCTGGTTCACGTGCGCCTTGGAAGTATGTCCAAGGTAGCAAGGATATGCATCCAATTCTCAGTCTTCTAGTGCCAGAAGAGGTGCACATTCCTCATCACTATCCTTTTCATTATTTATTGTTTTATGGCACATTTGACATAGGTGGGTGCAGTGGATATGGAAGTTGTTATTGAGTCCTCTGCAAAGGATCAGTCGCTCATGGGATGTACCTTCCACATGCGTATGTTGATCTTAAATGTCTAATCTTTCTGTCAAATGTAGATATGGTCAGTTTCCTAGTCATGGATCATTTTAGTTTCTCTCATGAAGGTTGTCCAAGGATGTAGTCATATGAAACTGGCTGTCGGCCAAGGATGCAGTTGTATGAAACTGGCTGTCGGCCAAGGATGCAGTTGTATGAAGCTGTCGGCCAAGGATGCAGTTGTATGAAACTGGCTGTCGGCCAAGGATGCAGTTGTATGAAACTGGCTGTCGGCCAAGGATGCAGTTGTATGAAACTGGCTATCGGCCAAGGATGCAGTTGTATGAAGCTGTCGGCCAAGGATGCAGTTGTATGAAACTGGCTGTCGGCCAAGGATGCAGTTGTATGAAACTGGCTGAGCTGTCAGTCGAAGTTCATCACCATAAAGGTGTGGCGGCAGAAGGTGGTTCCAATGATCTTTATTTTTAAATCCTTCAATAGACCAATGGGTCTAGCGGTGGCTCCGTTTCAGTGAGTTTTACCAGTAACGTCGTGTCATCCATGGCAGGTGCCCCCCATTTTTCCTAGCACTATTTGGTAACAATGCTCACTCCTACCCCCCCATCAAGGATTGTAGTGACCTAGAGGCCCTCGAAGGTTATTGTTGACAATGCATCATTGAGCTCATTACCTTCAAAAGATTATCCAAGTTTATTGACTCAAACTATGGGGGTGCCAATGATCTCGTGGGGTTCAATGAGTTCATCTTCCTCTGTCTCATTAGAGCTATCTTTCTCCACAGATTCTTGCATGCCTGCCCCAAGGCATCCCTCCATCCAATCTTTCATATCCTTCCATACTCTTAGGCTACCTTGAAGCAAGGTGCCAATGGGGATTTGGATCTAAGAAGAGAGGAAGGAAGAGAGACTTGCAATGTCTCTAGGAGAGCAGAGCCTATTCCTTGAGGAGGGTCACCTTGGCTTGTCCTCAAGCTCTTATTTGTATAGGGTATTTGAGTGGGACCTTGTTATGTGCTACCACAACTCCAAGAGGGAACTCTACACATTCACCTAATGGATGAGCAATAGATTACAACCATCATAGGGTACTTACCAATGCTTCGATCTCGAGTCCCTTGAGGCCTCCAAGCTCGCTTGTTAAGCTCCAAACTCCAAGCTCCACCTCCACACTGTCATCGTAGGATTAATTTAATCTTTTGAGAAAGAAGTATTCTCTGCTCATACACTTAGAAATAGAATATTAATTGACCATAGAGGCTACCTTAGGTTTAATTTATTGATTCGACCTTAGGTTAAAAATCTAGTCTAAGGATAAATTTAGAGAAAAAATAAATAATCTAGGATTAAGAGATTGAGACTTAGGTAGGATAGAATAAATGTCTTGATTTTTAAAAATTAATTATGGTTAAATTAATCAAGTGCATTAAGTAAAATATGCACATAAGTGTGTACCTTGTGGATGCACACTAATGTGCACATGATGCACATAGATGTGTATGAATTGACCCCCTTCAAAGGAAATTTAGTTAGAAGGGCATTAATCAAGTGAGAGATAATATTTTTTAATATGACTTTTTGAAGAGAAAGTCCCATGTCTAAAGAGATAAAAATAGGATTAGGATTTTATAGAGAGAAAATGGCTTTAGGTAAATAAAGAAGGCCCTTGATCAATTAATGATTGCATATTGTAATGCTTAGAATTATTTTTGAATATTAATGTAAATAATTTTAGAGAGAAAATAAATCTACAAACAAAATTGTAGACGGATACAAAGAGAATTTAGAGAGAGAAAGAGAAAAGACCTCTTAAGCAAGTACGATTAAGAAAAAGATTAAGATATAATCCTAGGATTAGCTCAAAGAAATCTAGTTTTTGATCTCCAAATATGACTAGATCAAGTGTATTTCTCTAAGAAGAAGAATATTTCTAGAGAGAGAAAGTTCTCACAACAACCCTTAATTTCATAAGGTTGAGAGCACTCCAAGAAGAGGGCGTATCCCAAAAGAAAATTATAGGAAGACTTGAATAAGGCTAGATTAAGAGACTTTTGATGAAAAATAAGGATCTAGAAAAATAAATGTTGTCGTGCTAGATTCAAGAAGACCAATTATTTAAGAAATATGATAAGGAACTCTCAAGGAGAGGTAACCTGAAGACCCTCAATAAATCACTAAGAATTCTTGGAAGGATTCTCGATGTAAGATAAAGCAAATTCAAGAGTTAGACCAATAACTCTCAAGGAGAGGTAACCTGAAGACCCTCAATAAATCACTAAGAATTCTTGGAAGGATTCTCGATGTAAGATAAAGCAAATTCAAGAGTTAGACCAATAATTTTTGAAGCTTAAATCCTAAGTTAGAATTGACCATCCTTGTATGTGAGATGGACGATAGATAGGACCGGTTAAATTGGATTTGGAAACATCCTCAAGAAGGGAAGATTCTTGTGAGGAGACCTTGCCACATGATATGTAATGGTTGGAGGAATTCAACTTGTTTAGAGTTTCGACTGGAGAGTTGTGATATCTCATATAGAGCTTGCAATGGTTACTCTGCATTGGAAATGAGATTATGATGTGTTTTGATTGCAATGGTTACTCTGCATTGGAAATGAGATTATGATGTGTTTTGATTGAAATATTTGGAAACGAGATTATGATGTGTTTTGATTGCAATGGTTACTCTGCATTGGAAATGAGATTATGATGTGTTTTGATTGAAATATTTGGAAACGAGATTATGATGTGTTTTGATTGAAATGAGATTATGATGTGTTTTGATTGAAATGAGATTATGATATGTTTTGATTGAAATATTTCTTATGTATTTGGAATACTATATTCATGTACTATATATGTTTATTTGTCTGTAGCTTATAAAGGTCCCACATAGGTTTATGTATTGTTGTGTGGGTGTCATCCGCGGGGTGCATTACATTACACGAAGGCGGTCACGTTTGAGACCTTGACCCCTCTTGACCAAATATGGGTGTACTCTTGGTATAATTGGTGTGAGAAAAGGAAGCGACTCTAGAGTGAAATGGGCAAGATTGTTAATCCAATTCTAGGATTAACAAGAGCTACCGCTATTATCTTACATCCAAAAGTCACGGTAGATACACCAAAGGGTCATACATTCAAGATATGAAGCAATAGTGTCCAAAGCCACAACTTGGATGGGCGCTCGTAATGGTGTGACGGAGTATTTATGGTGGTTATTCCCGCTTCAAAAGCGTGTGGTAGCAAGTTAGGATGAAGTCCTAAGTGATGTACTTCATGGATATATTATGAGAGTAGTCATTGTAATAGCATTAGGCCTCTTATGAGCCTAAGGTGCCCGGCCGGCCACAGTTTAAGTGAGTGTGAACACTTATGGCCATGTATATAAGTGAATTTCTCTCATAATACAACATAATCTCCCATTTTGTAATTCAGTCTTGCTCTTGCTAATCTCTCTCCCTGATGCATGCTAGTGAGTGTGTGTGAGTGAAGTGAGGTGAGGTGAGAGGAGAGATGAGGACCCGTAGTGCAACGTGGTGGTGTGACAATGCTCTTTGCAGGAGACGTGGTGGAATTGCTTCTCAAGGAGTTGTATAGCTTGGAGACCTCAAGGGTTACGAGCTCGGCCATTGGAAAGATCCTCACGATTGCGGTTCACTGGGTAATCTCTTTTTGGATGTGTTTCAAGGAGGGTTAGAGTGAGCCATAACAAAGGTAGTGCCTGTTGGCCTAGTATGTAAGTTGGTACTAGACATTGTAGGGCTACTTCGAGTGTTTGTGCTTCTAGGATATGTGAAGACCAATAGAAGCAACTCCTAGGATTTATTGACATTTGTGTTGAGGTACATGTGAGACATTGTAGGGCTTCACCGATCATCTCACGGTGGTCTAGGATTATTTTGACTCATTGGTGCATAGTGTCTAAGTCTAATGATCACAGTTGTCCAAGAGTGTTCCACTCATTAGTGCATGTCATCCTAGTTTAAGAATCATGGTAATGGTACAGGGAGATTTATGTGAATGAGATGCCACTAATTTGTTACTTGGATATTTGTTATATGATGTGGACATATGATATATGCATGTTTGAAAAGAATAGCATGATGTATGCTTATTTTAAATGGACTAATTTTATAAATGAGTATGTGGGTGAACTCCCTTTTTTAAAGTGGCATTAGGGGAGTATTGGACTCAATTTTAGGCCTTTTTCCTCTAGAGAGAGAAAGGGTTTAGACCAATAGGAAGAGAGCCACCGTATATTGCATTTCAAAATAATTAGAGCACACTTACTATGCTAGTTTTGTAATATATATGAAAAGTGTAGTGTTGTTAGCTCATTTAATATAGGTAGTTTTTCTCTCTAAATTTTAAAATACTGTCTTTGAGGTTTCCAACTCATTTAATGAATGGTATTCCCTCTAAAAATTTTGCACAATTTGGAGGTTCTCTTCCTTGAGATCTCTTCTTCTTTTTGCATTTTAGGTTATCTCTCTTCTTGCATCTTCTTCTCCTTTCTATCTGCTTCAATGGCAACCACATGTCCTAGGTGTCCCTACTCCTCTACTAGAGCTATGATAGTGTACAACATCTTTGATATTGATAGTCATAGGTGGATTCCTACCTATGAACGGTGGCCTATTGACATCCCACTCCATAGAACAAATTATATGCCAATGTGTTTTAAAAGAGTTTTACATTATGTTAATGCATTGTGCTTCATTTCTATACTTACACTTGTCTTGTATTTCTATGTACATATATATATGCTTGGAATGTGGTAGATTGGCAGTCTATTAACAATATAGTGGGAATCTTCAATGTGTTTCATGCTTTTATGGGTGAGAAACTATACAAAATAAGATCAAGAAGGTCTTTGGGTGAGATAGGAGTTTTCTTTTATGACAAATTTCACACGACACCTCAAAGTGTTACAAGTTATGGATCTTTGAAACCATTACCACTCCCTTCATTTGATAGTCTAGAATGGAAAATACCACTGTAGAAACAAGTGATTGCTTTAAATTAAAGATATACCAAGACTTGCAAAGATGTATGAGACCAATTGTAGCAAGTCACCTGATGAAAACCATTGTCTTTATGACATTGCATGTTTTTGTTGACTTCTTTTATGAACAAGGAGGTCACAAAAACATTGTTAATGTTTATTTACAAAGCAAAGAAATGCCTGGACTTCTTAGATCAAAGCTGGGATGTAAAAGAATTAAATGGGGTTACTTGTAAAATCCAACAAAAGTCTATTATCTATAAATACATGATTG
Source organism: Cibotium barometz (assembly GCF_041138505.1). Classification (NCBI taxonomy): domain Eukaryota; kingdom Viridiplantae; phylum Streptophyta; class Polypodiopsida; order Cyatheales; family Cibotiaceae; genus Cibotium; species Cibotium barometz. The sequence continues at coordinate 38,817,509 of NC_141059.1, read as the reverse complement.
GCTCTCATAATTTCATTTTAGCCTTCCATTATATGAGATGGCATTATGTCAATGGAAATCTTATAGTAATTGATCGAGACTTGTAGGAAGACATTGAAAATCCATTGATCTTATTAGAGGTATGGTTTGAACATGATTTCTTGATAGTACTCAATATTAGGTCAAACATCTGCCTGTGTTAAGTGAGAACGGACCTGGCAAATGAGGAAAACCTATATGTGCTCAGTGATTATATGTTTGAGTGAAATGATAGTAAGTTATGCTAGTCACTCTAACCTTGAAAATGTCTAGATTCAACATTAAGCCATGATCATTATTACTTACATACGTTACTTTGAATTCCGCATATAGGTATCACACAGAGAAAATAAAGGACCATTTCATGTTAACAACATGGAGACAAAAGAATAGAGCCTCCTGTATTTTTGATAGTGAATAGTTACATCAATGCTGTGTTTACATCAATTATGATAAAATTTTGTACATCCTCAGAGAAGTTAATACAAGGATCAATGCCTTCTTACATTGTCTAATGTATTGAATTCACATATTGCATCAAAGCTTTGTTGTAAACATTGGGTAGTGTGTTGTTGGGAAGGGGAATGGGAGGGGAAGCTTTCTCATGAGCTTGTTGTTGGGAAGGGGAAGCTTGCTCTTATTGTTCACAAGAAACTTACTCTCGCTCTTGCTATTCATGAGCTTGCTCTTAGGAAGGTTTCTCTTCGAAAGGAAAAGCTTGTTGTTCATGAGGTAGTGGAACTTGCTTCTATGTGGGCTGTAGGTGAGGGGGTGGTGAATCTCCTACATGGATCCACTCCCTATTGACTGGTGTTAGCAAATACTACCATGGTGGCAGTGCCCTTGGTGGTGGCTGTGGTGGAGGGACACAAACACAAATGGCATATGTGGTTTCTCGTTGCTCAATATTGTTGATAGTATTTTCAATTGTCATGGCCTTGGCTAGTGCCTCTAACATCTCATTTTGGGTGAGGGCCTTGATACTAGCTAATATATATATGTGCCATTTTATAGTTATTAATACTAAAATTTATCTCCCTCTTTTTTTGTAATAGAAGATATATTACCAAAAAATTACTTTACAAACGGCCACATGGGCACCATGTGATGTACTAGATTTCCCTCACTGATTACTCCGAACCATAGGTGTAGCTCATAGTACCCTCATCCAATATATAGCCATGTCATTCTCCACCAAATGAGATGACCATAAGGAAGACACTTGCCACAATAATAGCCCTCCCTCCCTCCCTCCCTCCCTCTCTCTCTCTCTCTCTCTCTCTCTCTCTCTCTCTCTCTCACGCGCTCAGTTATATATTACCAAAAAATTACTTTACAAATGGCCACATGGGTGCCATGTGATGTACTAGCTTTCCCTCACTAATTACTTTACAAATGGCCACATGGGTGCCATGTGATGTACTAGCTTTCCCTCACTAATTACTCCGAACCATAGGTGTAGCTTGGAGTACCCTCATCCAATATATATCCCACCAAATGGGATGACCATAAGGAGGAAACTTGCCACAATAGTAGCCCTCTCTCTCTCTCTCTCTCTCTCTCTCTCTCTCTCTCTCTCTCTCTCTCTCTCTCGCACGCGCGTGCTCAGTTATATTAATAATCATTGTGAGGACTTAATGCCTCTCACAGTGTAAGGTCCCTCCCAAGCCATGTATGTATGTGTCTCTTTTAATATAGATTTCAATAAGGAAAGAGAGTGTATTTAGAGAAGAGTGAGACAATAAGGCTAGAAACATTAGGAAAGTGTTAGAATAAAAATATTAGCTCCAAAAAATCCCAAAAGAAATAAGAACATAAGAATAATTCTATTAAGAGATAAGTATCCCCAAAAATAGAATTTCGAATTTAAGTGATAAGAGGTCATATTTAGAGTACTTTTACACATTTAGAGTCCATGCATACTAAAAATGTGGAAAAACAATGCGTTTCTAAAGATGGTGCGTTTGTGGCTATATACAGACGTTTTTGCCTATGGTCTTTTGAAGGAAGAGACCAAAACTCCATAGCTTTCCTTGTAGAGAAAGAATAGTAGACCGTAGTCCTGTAAGAGAAGGCTATTTTGCCATAGACCTTAGAAAGAGAGAAGAGTCACAGTATGAGTAAGAGAAGATAAAGCTCGGAGATTATTGGATGATTTCAATCAAAAGACAAGGTATTCGAAGACTCTATTCTCATATGTCAAGTTTTAAAGCTCTTGTTAATACGAGCAAAGACAATGATAAACGATAAATTTCTATAAGGTATATACATATTTTGTTTTTCAATTATATATCATTCTTAGGGGTTGAGGTATGGCCCCGACTTCTCTATTGATTGTTACAGTGTTCTATTTGATTGATTTACCATTTAAAGTTTGTATTCTTTTAAACAACAGCATATGCCTTAATAAAGAATGTCTTATCGAAATCTCGAGTTGAAATACAAAAATCTTTGTGAAAAGGATTGTTTTCTTAAGAAGGTAACATGGATTCTAGTCCTATGATTTAGTGAGTAAATGGATTGTTATCTTGGTTAAATTAAGGTACAGGTACAACTTCTCCCTGCCTTGACGCTGCCCTGTTCTTGTGCTTGTGTAACCGGACGGCGGAGACGTTAGTAAGGCCCGGAGTTGGCCCATGGTATCCCTCATACCATTGGGAGAATGAGGTTTGCTGATTGAGGCGAGTGATTGTGATGCTGCCTAGTTCTGAGGGCCCAGGCTAGTGCGGTGAATTAGCCCACCCTAGTGCGCAGACATCCCTCTGAGGGGCGGGAGGATCGAGCGATGGAGCCTGAGAGGGCGACAGGCCGGCTTGAGTCCTCGCCAGCGGCCGACGATGAGGTGTATGGTCCCGTAGGGTTTTGCCCAGCATGTGGAGGCTGGAAGGCCGAATTCTAGATCATCGGTGGTATAAAGGAAAAGAATAAGAGAGCCAGTTTGACTTGTATAAAATTGATTCATGTTTAAACTTTGTTTTTATAAATCTTGTCTTTGGCATTATTGTATTGTGTAAAAAGGCTGTTTTAATAAACCTTGTGAAAAGGACCTTAATTAAGGAACATGTTTATTTATGTCAAACAGTGTGGTAGGATTAATTAGAAAACAAATTGACGCGTGAGTAGGGTGGAAAGTGGGAGGATAGAATGCCGCGACGGCACCATTCTACGGATGGGTGGACCCGATTAGTCGGGTAGCTTTCCAACAGATTAAGTGAAAGCCCTACGCTAGATAAATAGGTTCTTGGGTAACTCTATTCTAGAAGACTAGGCTAGCGGCTGTGCCTTGCATGGATGAGAAAAAAAGCGTTGCCTCTAGAAATCAAGTCTTATAGTTACCCAATTTATGTGATCAATTATCCTATGGGTGATTTGATTTTAGAAGACCACGCTCCCCCTGCGGGATAGAACTAGGTCTTACCTATGAATCGTATCCTTGAATCTCTGTATGGTCAAGGTGTCGATGAGTAGGAAATTTTCTCTAAGATAAGACTTAGTGGACTATCTTAAGTGTTTCCCCTATTTTTGGAAGGGGGGGAACCTTACAAGTGGTATTAGAGCCGATCTTAGTTCCTAGGATTTGTTTTTCAAGGGATTAAAACAAGTGATTGTTTATTATATGAGGACGAATCAATCATCTCTACTGGCCATAGAAGTGATTTGAATATCCTCACATGTTGAGACAATCATCCTATGAAATTGTGCTTGTATCTTGGGGGTGCACACGCAAGATATTTGTACAATAAATTTGAGAAATTAGATTGGGGAGAAAACCTTTTGTGAGGAAAAACATAGGGTGATCAAATTAAGAAACTAGTGAGAGACTGAATGACTAGAAGGATAGACCGAAACTTGTTTAGAGAAATTTTCAGGATATCTCATTAATTTATATATTATAAATTATTAAGATTATAACTCCATTAAGATTTGAATAGTTGACGTGTGAATGCCATCCATTGGATGCTTTACACTAGGACGATCATCCCCAAGATCTAGAACCCCAAGATTATAACTCCATTAAGATTTGAATAGTTCACGCGTGTGAATGCCATCCATTGGATGCTTTACACTAGGACGATCATCCCCAAGATTTAGAACCCATATGAGACAACATGAATCTCGGATGTGTAATTCCCAAAGGATCATGCTCTTAGATGTGTTAATCCCTAGATACTAGGTGTGTAATTTTCAGAAAACTAATCATCTCAGATATGTCAATCTTGATAATCTTTGGATGTGTCAATCCCAAGGTACCAGATGTGTAATTCTCAAGAAAATGAAGATCTCAGATGTATTAATCCTGACTGTCTTCAAATGTGGTGCTATGATAAGTATTTGATAGTTTTGAACTTTTAATGTGGATATAATGAAAGAAGCAAGCTCACCCTTGCTCGCGTCTAAAAATTGTAAGAAATGCCAAATTAGTTGGAAGCATTGTTGTCAATCTAACCATTGGAGCTAAAAAGTTAGAAGCATTGTTGTCAATCTAACCACTGGAGCTAGAATCAGTTATGAGATGCCATGAAAGTACACCTTCGTGAAAGGTTTTGTCCTCTAGGATTTCGAGAGGATAAAATGAACGAATTTTTGGAGCTAATCCAAGAAGGAAAGACCCTAAAAGAATACCACCAAACTTTTGTTAAACTTCTCCGATTTGCTCTAGAGATGGATGAGGTAACTCTTCTCCATCGATTCATTTGGAAGCTTAATTTACCTTTGAATAACCTCATTAAGAATGTGAAACCATCCTCTATTTCAGAAGCCATAATTATAGCCAGAGACTATGATAAAGTTTTTTTTTATAGAAAATGTCGAGAAGGACATGAGTCCTTCCATGTTAATCAAGAAGAGGTCCCCTAATTCAAGAGGAACATCAAGCCCACCCCTGGCTACAAGGAATCATGAGCTAGAGCCAAAATTAGGTCAAGAAATAGGGATAGCTGGGTTAAAGATAACCGAATTCAATAAGTATTTCTATGAGTAAATAGAAGAGGATTGGTGCAAGATTTATGTGAAGTAATGTGCATGATGAATAGAGGTATTCTACAAGACGATACTAAGATTATGAAATTGCTATCATAGGTTAGATTGCATAAAGGATTGATTCCCTTACGTTTTTTCATGACAATTTGTTAAGTACCATATTACATGGGGGTATAGAATAAGGAATTCGAAGGTTCATAGCATTTGAGAGAATAAGGCTAGAAACATTAGGAAAGTGTTAGAATAAAAATATTAGCTCCAAAAAATCCCAAAAGAAATAAGAACATAAGAATAATTCTATTAAGAGATAAGTATCCCCAAAAATAGAATTTCGAATTTAAGTGATAAGAGGTCATATTTAGAGTACTTTTACACATTTAGAGTCCATGCATACTAAAAATGTGGAAAAACAATGCGTTTCTAAAGATGGTGCGTTTGTGGCTATATACAGACGTTTTTGTCTATTCTGCCCGCGATGGCTTGTAGACCAGATGCCTTCCCGTTCTTTTGACTGGTTATATGACTATATTCTGAGTTTTTATCAGAGAGTTATGGTTGAAACAGTTTGCTATTTCTGTCAGGGTCTTTACACAGAGAAAACTGTGAGAAGACAGCAAGTAGCCTCAAGGTAATCTTAGAGTTTGAGATGTATATATCCCTTCATTCTTATCTAATATCTTAGAAAAGAAGCTTAGATTGCTATGGTCTTTTGAAGAAAGAGATCAAAACTCCATAGCTTTCCTTGTAGAGAAAGAATAGTCCTGTAAGAGAAGGCTATTTTGCCATAGACCTTAGAAAGAGAGAAGAGTCACAGTATGAGTAAGAGAAGATAAAGCTCAGAGATTATTGGATGATTTCAATCAAAAGACAAGGTATTCGAAGACTCTATTCTCATATGTCAAGTTCTAAAGCTCTTGTTAATACGAGCAAAGACAATGATAAACGATAAATTTCTATAAGGTATATACATATTTTGTTTTTCAATTATATATCATTCTTAGGGGTTGAGGTATGGCCCCCGGCTTCTCTATTGATTGTTACAATGATCTATTTGATTGATTTACCATTTAAAGTTTGTATTCTTTTAAACAACAGCATATGCCTTAATAAAGAATGTCTTATCGAAATCTCAAGTTGAAATACAAAAATCTTTGTGAAAAGGATTGTTTTCTTAAGAAGGTAACATGGATTCTAGTCCTATGGTTTAGTGAGTAAATGGATTGTTATCTTGGTTAAATTAAGGTACAGGTATAACTTCTCCCTGCCTTGACACTGCCCCGTTCTTGTGCTTGTGTAGCCGGACGGCGAAGACGTTAGTAAGGCCCGGAGTTGGCCCATGGTATCCCTCATACCATTGGGAGAATGAGGTTTGCCGATTGAGGCGAGTGATTGTGATGCTGCCTAGTTCTGAGGGCCCAGGCTAGTGCGGTGAATTAGCCCACCCTAGTGCGCAGATATCCCTCTGAGGGGCGGGAGGATCGAGCGATGGAGCCTGAGAGGGCGGCAGGCTGGCTTGAGTCCTCGCCAGCGGGCTGACGATGAGGTGTATGGTCCTGTAGGGTTTTGCCCAGCATGTGGAGGCTGGAAGGCCGAATTCTAGATCATCGGCGGTATAAAGGAAAAGAATAAGAGAGCCAGTTTGGCTTGTATAAAATTGATTCATGTTTAAACTTTATTTTTATAAATCTTGTCTTTGGCATTATTGTATTGTGTAAAAAGGCTGTTTTAATAAACCTTGTAAAAAGGACCTTAATTAAGGAACATGTTTATTTATGTCAAACAATGTGGTAGGATTAATTAAAAAACAAATTGACGCGTGAGTAGGGTGGAAAGTGGGAGGATGGAATGCCCCGACGGCACCATTCTACAGACGGGTGGACCCGATTAGTCGGGTAGCTTTCCAACAGATTAAGTGAAAGCCCTACGCTAGATAAATAGGTTCTTGGGTAACTCTATTCTAGAAGACTAGGCTAGCGGTTGTGCCTTGCATGGATGAGGAAAAAAGCGTTGCCTCTAGAAATCAAGTCTTGTAGTTACCCAATTTATGTGATCAATTACCCTATGGGTGATTTGATTTTAGAAGACCATGCTCCCCCTGCGGGATAGAACTAGGTCTTACCTATGAATCATATCCTTGAATCTCTGTATGGTCAAGGTGTCCATGAGTAGGAAATTTTCTCTAAGATAAGACTTAGTGGACTATCTTAAGTGTTTCCCCTATTTTTGGAAGGAGGGACCTTACACACAGTGCCATGAAAGCCAATTGAATTAATTGGCAAGTTGTCTCCATCTCTCTCTCTCTCTCTCTCTCTCTCTCTCTCTCTCTCTCTCTCACTTTCTCAATTATATTAAAAATGATTATGTGGACTACGGTTCCATGAAAGCCATTGAATTAATTGTTGTCAAGATAACATCGCTTTGATTCAATATCAAAAGCAATCAAAATTGTGAGACCCCTCTGCCCTCTCCGCGCACCGGATTCTCGGTTGCTAGCAACGGAAGTAGCTTCCTCTTGCGCATGGGGCAGAGTTTCCCACTCGGGACCTCACCCTTGAATGTCCGGACACGATTTTGATTTTCTTAACGAATTTTCTAACGGGTTCAAGAGATTAAACTATCCTTCACCTGATTAAACCAGATATAGAAGGAAAACTATCACTGACTTAATTTGAAGAAATCAATGCTTTTTTCCTAACCGAATTCAGGCACAGCCGTTGATCTAATTGTTGAGATATCGAGCTCATCTAGTGAGGCGGTGGACACATGACCCGCCTGGGGGATAGGCTCCACACTCACACCACTGGCATGGTTGGTGAGATCATGGGTGATATGCGGCCAGTGGGATGACAGGTTGTGTGACAGCCATTCTAGAGACTGGCATAGTTATAGCGCCAGCTCATTTAGTTGGGTTCACACTATAGAGAACCCTAGTATGTATTTGGTTGAGTACCTTTTCATATGGGTGTACTCTTATCTTTGTATATGGTGTGTTGAGTGTTGAGTGAAGAAGAAGAAGATTTTTAGCCTCTCACCTTGTGTGTTCTTTTTTAGGGTTTTGTGAGTGTGTGTGTGCTTGCAAGAGCTCAAGCTCTCTTCTCCCCTGTATCTTTTCATGATATCAGAGCCTGGTTCATGTGCTAAGGGCTGAGCTGCAAGCAAGAGAAGCAGAGGAAGCGGTATGAGGGTAAGAGCTACTCTTCCCTATTTGTGTTGGCGACTACACCCTTGTCGGGAGCTCTACGGGAGGCACCGACATACAATCTCTGATTGAGGAGCTACATTGTCCTATTGGACTGAATTTTTCAGCCAGAAAACGCATTTTGGGCGCGTTAGGACCTCTGTTTTTTGAAAAGTAGGCGATTTCGAGCACTGCGGGTAAGTCATCGATTCTTTGCAGAACTCTGTTTTAAGAATTGTAGGAAGACAGATTGGTTGTGCAGACATTGTGTGTGCTGCAAGGAGGTCAACAGTTGCCATTGGGTGTATGTATGCACATTGAAATCACTAGTTGTGACATTTGAGTGTAGTACAGTACCGCTGCAGAAAATACAGCAGTTTGTGCTATAGGACAAAACTAGAGTGTTGTTTCTAGTAAATTTGTGTGTCTAGCAAGATGTCAAATGATGCCATAAACCAGATTGTTGCTGAGAAGCTTGATAAGAACAACTTCCATGCTGTTTCTGGTAAATTTGTGTGTCTTGCAAGATGTCAAATGATGGCATAAACCAGATTATTGTTGAGAAGCTTGATAAGAACAACTTCCATGCTTGGAGGTTCAGGCTGACAAATTTCCTGATGGGAAAGGGTGACTGGGACTACATAGAAGGTGAGCACGAAGAGGCACCGGAGATACCAGAGATCAATCTGATTGCACATGTGAAAGAGTTCAAGGATTGGAACAACCAAGGAGCCAGAAAAGTTATGTATTAGCTCTCTATCAGTATACAAGACACCATGATTGGGCACATACAGGATGCCAAGTCCCCCAAGGAGGCGTGGGACACCTTGGTAAAACTCTATGAAACAAACCCAAGTATTCCACTTCTTGTGACATAAAGGTGCACTGGCTTTGCTTGGCAAACAAGTTGTGCTCCCTCAATACCTTCAATATTTGCTCCACATGCATCAAGTGCTCTTCCCTTGACTTGCTATACACAAGTATGTCATGAAAAAAGACCAAAACTGATTTGTAGAGGAATGGCTTCAAAACTTTGTTCATGAGAGCTTGAAATGTGGCCGGGATATTTGATAATCCAAAAGGCAATGAATTGAAATAGGTCCCGTTCAGTCCGGAATGCCGTCTTAAACTCATCACCATCTTTGATCCTTATTTGATGATACTCGGACTTGAGATCTATCTTGGAGAGGTATTTTGCTCCTTTCAATTCATCAAGTAAATCATCAATCCTTGGAATGTGATATCGATTCTTTATAGTGATCTTGTTGAGAATCGAACCACATGACAAGTCATGGTTGGGGAGTGGTTCAAGGAGATGAAAAACCTTGAAAGACTAGGTTTTGTGAAAACAGGGGATGACACTGCTCATCCAATTGCCCATGTTGGAGATGTGCCATTGTCTATCCAGGATGGCAAAGTGAAGTACCTTGCAGATGTACTCCATGTTTCGAACATAACAAAGAATCTGGTTTCAGTTAGCCAGATGATTGAGCAGGGTTTGCAGGTTCGGTTTAACCCTGATGGTTGTTATGTTGAAGACTTTAAAGACAAGTGCAAGTTGGTTGCAAAAGGCAACAGAGTGGGAAGAATGTTTACATTGAATGTAAACACGCCTGAAGTGAGTGCTGCGATGTTTACAATGGTTCAAGAATTGTTGCAGACACAGACATTTGGCATAAAAGAATTGGACATGTGAATGTGCAGAGAATAAAGTCTATGCAGACTAAAGGAATTGTGACAGGGCTGCCAAAGTTTAAAGTTGAAGGTATGCAGAAAATATGTGAAGCATGCCAATTTGGAAAGCAAACAAAGCATGTATTTCCACAAGTGACAGAAATGTGAGTAGAAATGCACTAGATGTTGTGCATTCAGATGTATGGGGTCCTACGAAGGAGGCTGCAGGTATTATGTGACATTTATTGATGACCACACAAGGAAAGTGTGGGTATACTTTATGAAGGAGAAGGGTGAAGTGTTCACTCATTTTCAGAATTTCAGAGTTATGGTTGAAAAGCAAACAGGGAAATATGTAAAGTGCCTAAGGTCAGATGGAGGGGGAAGAGTACTTCTGCAATGAGTTCTCTGAATTATTGAAGAAAAATGGTATTCGGAGACAGTTTACATGCAGATACACTACGCAACAAAATGGAGTTGCTGAGCCAAAAAACAGGCACATTGCTGAGATTGCACGAGCATTGATGTGAGAGAAGAATATGTCGCATAGCTATTGGGCTAAGGTTATTTTTACAGTAGTTTACATCATGAATAGGACTCCAACTGCAGCCATACATGATGTAACTCCAGAGGAGAGGTTTACTGGCAGAAAACCTGATTTGTCTCATCTGAAAGTCTTTGGATACATTGCATATGTGCATGTGCCAGATGAGCTGAGAACTAAGCTGGATCCAAAAGCTGAAAAATGTGTGTTTATTAGGTATTCCCTTGAGCAAGTGTTATAACCCTGCTACACGACGTGAGTTGAGGGTAAAGTGTTATAACCCTGCTACACGTGAGTTGAGGGTAAGCAAGGATGTTGTTTTTGATGAGATGTGCAGCTGGTATGCTGCTGAAAAGAAACTGTTGGGGCTGATGTGAGTGGAAATGTGGTTGCACAGAATGCAAGTCAGCAATCACAGTCTTTGAGTGGACCAGGAGAGTCCTCATCTAGTGGTTCAGTTGTTGATAGACCATGGAGTGGCAGGCTACGTCATAATACCAATCCTGCAAATGTGATTAGTACATCATATAAAGGCAAAGAGAAAGTGGTTGAGCCCCTTAGTATGCCTCACATTTCTGTAGGCATTCTCATGTTGATGGAGAGTCTAGTGGCTCAGAGATGGGCCTTGAGCTTGGGATACCAGCTATATGAGAACACCTGGTGTAAAGAAGACTATGGAAGCCATGAATGCAAAGCTGTGAAGATCTGGGAGAGTGAAGAATCCTGTGCAGAGGTTTACCTATGATGGTTATGTGGCACATCACTATGCATACATGGCAAAAGTTGTGTAGGTTATAGAGCCCACATGCATTGATGAGGCTGTTGGAAATGTGTGTTGGAAGAAAGCTATGGATGAGGAGATGGATGCTATGGATGCTATGGATGAGGAGATGGATGCTATGGATGAGGAGATGGATGCACTATATGGAAACGAGACTTGGGATTTAGTGCAATTGCCTGAAGGCAAGAAAGCCATTCGATGCGAGTGGGTGTACAAAGTAAAACATAACAATGATGGAAGCATAAGCAGGTACAAGGCTAGATTGGTAGCCAAAGGATATGCACAGACATATGGCATTAATTATGAGGAAACTTTCAGCCCAGTTGCCAAGATGGCAACTGGGCTGCCATCTTGGCAAGATGGCAACAATGAGAGTTGTGATAGCAGTGGCTATGTCAAAGCAATGGTCTTTACACCAGATGGATGTAAAGAATGCATTCTTCATGGGGATTTGCAGGAAGAGGTGTATATGTTGCAGCCACCTGGTTATGAGAATGTGAGTCACCTCGAGCATGTGTGCAAGTTGAAGAAAGCCTTGTATGGCTTAAAACAAGCACCAAGAGCATGGTCTGACAAGATTTCTGAATATCTTGTCACTATTGGCTTTCATGTAGCCAATGCAGATTTCTCGCTATATGTGAGACACAGTGATGATAGAGGGGTTGTGCTTGTTGTCATCTATGTAGATGACCTGATCATTACGGGGGACCATGATGCAGAGATCTTTGATGTAAAGATCTTGCTTAGATAGAAGTTTGAGATGAAGGATCTGGGGGAGCTGAGATATTTCTTGGGCATGGAGGTGATTACATGGTATTGGATTACTGCAGAGCTAGTATGGCTTGGACATGTTGTCCAAGTATGGTATGATAGGCTGTAAGCCTATCTCAGTGCCATTGGATCAGAATGGCAAGTTGAGTGCAGATTCACAAGAGATTTTGGAGGATCCTACTATGTATAGGTGCATAGTAGGAAGCTTGATCTACATGACGATCACCAAGCGAGATTTGAGCTATGCTGCTGGGTTGGTGAGTCAGTTTATGCAGGTTCCTCATCAGAAGCCGCATTTGGATGCATTGAGACGCATACTGAGATATGTGAGGTCTACTTTGCATTGTGGACTATTTTATGAAACTGGGAGAGAGATATGTATACATGGGTACACAGATGCTAATTGGGCTAGTAGTATCTCAGATAGAAGATCTACTAGTGGCTTCATATTTTCTTTGGGGAGTGCTGCTATGACTTGGAGCAGCAAGAAGCAACCTACGGTTGCTCTATCTAGTACTTACAGAGGCCGAGTACAGAGGTGCTGCTATGGCAGCATGTGAGGTAGCTTGGCTGAGAAAGCCACTTGTTGTTGCAGATTTGGGTCTATCAGTGGACAAGTTGTCATTTTCTGTGACAACATTAGCAGTATACAGTTGGCCAGGAACCCAGTTTTTCATGCTCGCACGAAGCATATAGAGGTCCACTACCATTTTGTCAGAGAGAAGGTTTTGGCAGGAGACGTTCACCTTGTTTATGTCAGCACACAGGATCAGGTCGCTGACATCTTCACCAAAGCATTGGGTACAGAGAAGCTCCGCAGATTCAGGGCTTCGCTTGGTGTACATGAGATGGAGCTGAGCTCGAGGGGGAGTGTTGAGACATCGAGCTCATCTAGTGAGGCGGTGGACACTGCTGACCCGCCTGGGGGATAGGCCCCACACTTACACCACTTGCATGGTTGGTGAGATCATGGGTGATATGCAGCCAGTGGAATGATAGGCTGTGTGACAGCCATTCTATAGACTGGCATAGTTATAGCGCCAACTCATTTAGTTGGGTTCACACTATAGAGAACCCTAGTTTGTATTTGGTTGAGTATCTTTTCATATTCTTATCATTGTATATGGTGTGTTGAGTGAAGAAGAAGAAGAAGATTTTCAGCCTCTCACCTTGTGTGTTCTTTTTTAGGGTTTTGTGAGTGTGTGTGTGCTTGCAAGAGCTCAAGCTCTCTTCTCCCCTACATCTTTTCACTAATCATCTGAGGAAATCAACGCTTTTTTCCTATTCGAAATCAAGCACAGCTGTTGATCTACTCATTTGAGAAATTCTTCAGGGTTTTATTTAACTACTCGAATTCTAAGCGTATTCCTATTATTTCAATTTAATTATTAGAACTCCACTAATTCCAGCCTAACCCCATCCGACCCATGGGTAGCCACCACGCAGTGGAATCCGTAGAACCAGACAATTACTCACCCACCCATAATTAAATGCCTTTCTTAACTTTTGCTTTTGAATACAGCTAAGTCATGCCTTTGTTATGTTTATGTCAATTTTTGGATAATTATTCAGGACCTACATCTTCTTCATCATATTTTTCTTCTCCCCTAGAAATTGAATGTATATTTACCTCACCATGAAAAATATTGGGGACTCTTCATCATCTATGGATTCATAAGAGTAAGACTCCTTATTTTCATCATTTGTGGAGGAGAGAGCATAATCACCTTCAAGGAGTTCATTGACCTCAGGAAATCATAGATTGTGTAAAGTATATGTTGTGTCTTAGCTTCTTTCTACATTGCTTTACAAAAGGCCCTGGCTTGCCACCTCGAGGGGTTCACCTCTAAGATATTTTATGTATCACGTGCATTCAAGCAATATTTTAAAAGCCCCTTACACTTACATACTTTTATGAATAAAATGACTTCTTTTTCTTCATAAACTTATAGTTTTATTTTAAAATTGGCCTTAAAAACCACTCCTATAAATGTAATTTTATTAGTTTTTTGGATTAATATACCCCTCCTGATGAACTCACGTACTACACTTACATATTTTTAGGTGAACCCCTCGAGATTGCCACATTTTTGACATACAAGTTCTCCTTGGTTAGCAGCCCTTTTGTACACCCTATATCTCCTTTTGGTTTTCTTGTGCCACTTGTGAAATTTGGATGTCTTGGAACAAGGGTAGAATAGTTTTTTGTAAGTACATCCAACTAGCGGTGGTTAAAACTTTTTACATATCCTTTTCGAGATAGTAGCCTTTTTAATCAATTTTCTTAATCTAATATCTTTACACATGTCTCTGATTTCTTCTTTCACACATTGGTATATCTGAGCATGTTGGAAAAAAATGACCCAATAATAAATTGCAAAGTAATAATCAACATAAAATATAATAAAATTTATACATAACGCAAGATTGGGTCTAATTTTTTCCTGCACGAGTGAGCCCCCACTTCCTCTTAGTGTATTTTAATCATATTTCTTGAAATAACTTGTGGGGCTCAAAATAGTGTCCACTTTTACAAAGATGTTGACTTTAACAAAAATAGCTTATTTATTGGACATGCAAGCCAAACTATTCAAAAATAGGTGTAAACCTTAAACCATATAAATATGCACATCTCTTGTAAAATTAAATATGCATAAGGGAGATTTCATATGTCCCAATAATATATACATTAACAATAAATATGGATGTCGCCCAAAATGGAATATTGATCGTGCATGTTGTCACAAAATCAAATAGTATTCTACCAACACCCAAAATTGAGTGTCTCAAAATCTTCCCAACTACACCACCAGCTTGCCTCAATTATCCAACCCAAGGATCTGCACTTACGTTAACTATCCGCCTAGGTGATAGCTTCCACACTTATGCCACTGGCATGGTTGGTGAGATTATGGTTAATATGCCGCCAGTGGATGTCAGCAGGCTGCGTGACAACCACCTTGGAGTACTAGAGTTATGGCATAGTTATAGCGCCAGCTCATATAGTTAGGTTCACACTATGGACTGACCATTTGTATTGTTGAAATATACAAGTGAATAGGGTGTGTGTGGGAACAAGCTCTTGGATAGAGGCTGTAAAAGAGGAGATGTAATTGTGAAAGAACCTGTGAAAAGGTGAGAAGAATCTACTGGGAGAGAATAATGGGTAGCATGAGGGAATTTAGGAGTGTGGAGATATTCTGGGAGTGAATCATGGAGAAATCAAGGGGATTTGATGCTTGATGTAAACACTATAAATTGAGGCATAGCCCTAATGAGAATTTGCTGGTTTTTGAGTATCCATGCCTACATTAATCTATGTGCTAATTATTCACTAATTACGTCTTAATCACTTGCTAATCACTTTGTTAATTATGTTGATTCTAGTGTTTGATCCACCATAGCTCATCATTTTGCTCAAATTTCAACATGGTATCAGAGCCATGCCTAGAATCAACCAGATTTATGAGCCCATTAGTGAATTAATTAGGATTAGTAGGTAATTAGCAAAAAAAATCAGTTTTTAGTGAGTTTTTCATCTTCCCCTTCACCCCCAGCCAGTGGAGGACTCCATTCTCCTTGCACACATAACATTAGGCTAAGCCCTCTTAGGTACTCATAGTAGACTCATAGGGCTACACACATCTCAAATCTTGTGGGCTAATTCAACGCAGAACGCCGGCGGGAGCTCGATTTGCAGGCTACGTTTTTCTGAGATGTTTTTGACATTGCAACTTCCACAGATCAAAGCTCTCTAATTCCTCTTAGCCCAAGGGGTAATCAAGCATGCTCTACAAGTTGGTGAAGTCAGAATTGAGTTTCATCAAGTCTACAGTGAGATCCAAGCTCTTCATCAAATCTACAGGTGACTTTGGTAAAACAGAGATTAAGCTTTCAATATTTGGTCAAATCTTGTGTTTCTTGGCTTAATCCTCTACTAGACTCATTGCTATTGATGCCTTTGAAAGCATTTGAGCTCATTTGAAGTGGAAGGCACCAGATCTGGGCTCCCCGCATACTCTGTTTTCTGCACACAAACCAGAGCATTAATTTGCTAATCAGTGATTAATCAGTGCTAATCACTGTATTTTGGTGCAATTGAGGGTTCAAATTAACCATTAGGTATCTGATACAGATCCCTATAACTTCAGATTTCAAATCGGAGTTGGTTTGATACTCCAACCATCCCGTACAAATTGGTTACCCTTGATTCAGTGTAATTTCTGGTAAAATTGTGCTGATAAATTTGTGAAAATCATCATTTTGCATTCAACCCTTGGTTAATGCCTATAAATCTCACTCAAATTCAAGATTATTCACAGCCAGAGTTGCATTTGGGAATGTGCATAAGAATGGATGCTATACGCATTATGTATTGGGCACATTTTATCAGTGTAAAAATGGGAATAGACACTGCCCTTGTCCAGAATAAGGCAAGAGGTAAGACCTCCCGCATAAATTTGGGTTTGCATTGCATAATGATACAAAATAAACATAAAAAGCCCAAAGGAACTGTCAGCAAAACATTGAAACATGTTGCTCACATGGAGCAAAAAGACCTGACGAACGAGCTCATGGCCCCAGCCATGAAAGAAGAAGAATATCTCTTCCCAAGAAGAGGATCCACACCGAGAAGAAGATCTGAAGGAAGACATGGACACGAGAAGAGAAGCTGCCACAAGAAGAGAAGCTGCCCCGAGAAGACTGAAAGAAGAGACGGACGCGTGGAGAGAAGCTGCCACGACAAGAAGAGTGAAGACAAGAGAAGATGTGAGGCTCCAACAAAGAGTGAGGAGCCATGTGAAAATCTCTGAGAGAGAGAGAGAGAGAGAGAGAGACCCCACAACCCAATGTAACCTGCCCCAATAAAGTAAAACCACCTCTGAGCCACCGCCGATGATGTAGGCCAAGTGGTAGATGTATGTGTGAGCACTTTAGTCAAGGTCGCGGGCACTTATAGTAGCCTTTGACACATAGAGAGAGAGTGTCAAGGACTATGGAGTTTAGGGACTTGAGGCACTGGTCGCGGACTGTCAAGTAAGAAAGAAACTTGATACAGGGTCCAGGTGTGCTGAGATAACTTGAGGGGAGGAGTAGACACTGGTCGCGGACTACCAAGTAAGGGGAGGCAAACTTGGTATAGGGTCTAGGTGTACTAGGATTATTCACTTGAGGGGAGGTGTTGAAATATACAAGTGAATAGGGTGTGTGTGGGAACAAGCTCTTGGATAGAGGCTGTAAAAGAGGAGATGTAATTGTGAAAGAACCTGTGAAAAGGTGAGAAGAATCTACTGGGAGAGAATAATGGGTAGCATGAGGGAATTTAGGAGTGTTGAGATATTCTGGGAGTGAATCATGGAGAAATCAAGGGGATTTGATGCTTGATGTAAACACTATAAATTGAGGCATAGCCCTAATGAGAATTTGTTGGTTTTTGAGTATCCATGCCTACATTAATCTATGTGCTAATTATTCACTAATTACGTCTTAATCACTTGCTAATCACTTTGTTAATTATGTTGATTCTAGTGTTTGATCCACCATAGCTCATCATTTTGCTCAAATTTCAACATGGTATCAGAGCCATGCCTAGAATCAACCAGATTTATGAGCCCATTAGTGAATTAATTAGGATTAGTAGGTAATTAGCAAAAAAATCAGTTTTTAGTGAGTTTTTCATCTTCCCCTTCACCCCCAGCCAGTGGAGGACTCCATTCTCCTTGCACACATAACATTAGGCTAAGCCCTCTTAGGTACTCATAGTAGACTCATAGGGCTACACACATCTCAAATCTTGTGGGCTAATTCAACGCAGAACGCCGGCGGGAGCTCGATTTGCAGGCTACGTTTTTCTGAGATGTTTTTGACATTGCAACTTCCACAGATCAAAGCTCTCTAATTCCTCTTAGCCCAAGGGGTAATCAAGCATGCTCTACAAGTTGGTGAAGTCAGAATTGAGTTTCATCAAGTCTACAGTGAGATCCAAGCTCTTCATCAAATCTACAGGTGACTTTGGTAAAACAGAGATTAAGCTTTCAATATTTGGTCAAATCTTGTGTTTCTTGGCTTAATCCTCTACTAGACTCATTGCTATTGATGCCTTTGAAAGCATTTGAGCTCATTTGAAGTGGAAGGCACCAGATCTGGGCTCCCCGCATACTCTGTTTTCTGCACACAAACCAGAGCATTAATTTGCTAATCAGTGATTAATCAGTGCTAATCACTGTATTTTGGTGCAATTGAGGGTTCAAATTAACCATTAGGTATCTGATACAGATCCCTATAACTTCAGATTTCAAATCGGAGTTGGTTTGATACTCCAACCATCCCGTACAAATTGGTTACCCTTGATTCAGTGTAATTTCTGGTAAAATTGTGCTGATAAATTTGTGAAAATCATCATTTTGCATTCAACCCTTGGTTAATGCCTGTAAATCTCACTCAAATTCAAGATTATTCACAGCCAGAGTTGCATTTGGGAATGTGCATAAGAATGGATGCTATACGCATTATGTATTGGGCACATTTTATCAGTGTAAAAATGGGAATAGACACTGCCCTTGTCCAGAATAAGGCAAGAGGTAAGACCTCCCGCATAAATTTGGGTTTGCATTGCATAATGATACAAAATAAACATAAAAAGCCCAAAGGAACTGTCAGCAAAACATTGAAACATGTTGCTCACATGGAGCAAAAAGACCTGACGAACGAGCTCATGGCCCCAGCCATGAAAGAAGAAGAATATCTCTTCCCAAGAAGAGGATCCACACCGAGAAGAAGATCTGAAGGAAGACATGGACACGAGAAGAGAAGCTGCCACAAGAAGAGAAGCTGCCCCGAGAAGACTGAAAGAAGAGACGGACGCGTGGAGAGAAGCTGCCACGACAAGAAGAGTGAAGACAAGAGAAGATGTGAGGCTCCAACAAAGAGTGAGGAGCCATGTGAAAATCTCTGAGAGAGAGAGAGAGAGAGAGAGAGACCCCACAACCCAATGTAACCTGCCCCAATAAAGTAAAACCACCTCTGAGCCACCGCCGATGATGTAGGCCAAGTGGTAGATGTATGTGTGAGCACTTTAGTCAAGGTCGCGGGCACTTATAGTAGCCTTTGACACATAGAGAGAGAGAGTGTCAAGGACTATGGAGTTTAGGGACTTGAGGCACTGGTCGCGGACTGTCAAGTAAGAAAGAAACTTGATACAGGGTCCAGGTGTGCTGAGATAACTTGAGGGGAGGAGTAGACACTGGTCGCGGACTACCAAGTAAGGGGAGGCAAACTTGGTATAGGGTCTAGGTGTACTAGGATTATTCACTTGAGGGGAGGTGTTGAAATATACAAGTGAATAGGGTGTGTGTGGGAACAAGCTCTTGGATAGAGGCTGTAAAAGAGGAGATGTAATTGTGAAAGAACTTGTGAAAAGGTGAGAAGAATCTACTGGGAGAGAATAATGGGTAGCATGAGGGAATTTAGGAGTGTGGAGATATTCTGGGAGTGAATCATGGAGAAATCAAGGGGATTTGATGCTTGATGTAAACACTATAAATTGAGGCATATCCCTAATGAGAATTTGCTGGTTTTTGAGTATCCATGCCTACATTAATCTATGTGCTAATTATTCACTAATTACGTCTTAATCACTTGCTAATCACTTTGTTAATTATGTTGATTCTAGTGTTTGATCCACCATAGCTCATCATTTTGCTCAAATTTCAACATGGTATCAGAGCCATGCCTAGAATCAACCAGATTTATGAGCCCATTAGTGAATTAATTAGGATTAGTAGGTAATTAGCAAAAAAAATCAGTTTTTAGTGAGTTTTTCATCTTCCCCTTCACCCCCAGCCAGTGGTGGAGGACTCCATTCTCCTTGCACAGATAACATTAGGCTAAGCCCTCTTAGGTACTCATAGTAGACTTATAGGGCTACACACATCTCAAATCTTGTGGGCTAATTCAACGCAGAACGTCGGCGGGAGCTCGATTTGCAGGCTACGTTTTTCTGAGATGTTTTTGACATTGCAACTTCCACAGATCAAAGCTCTCTAATTCCTCTTAGCCCAAGGGGTAATCAAGCATGCTCTACAAGTTGGTGAAGTCAAAATTGAGTTTCATCAAGTCTACAGTGAGATCCAAGCTCTTCATCAAATCTACAGGTGACTTTGGTAAAACAGAGATTAAGCTTTCAATATTTGGTCAAATCTTGTGTTTCTTGGCTTAATCCTCTACTAGACTCATTGCTATTGATGCCTTTGAAAGCATTTGAGCTCATTTGAAGTGGAAGGCACCAGATCTGGGCTCCCCGCATACTCTGTTTTCTGCACACAAACCAGAGCATTAATTTGCTAATCAGTGATTAATCAGTGCTAATCACTGTATTTTGGTGCAATTGAGGGTTCAAATTAACCATTAGGTATCTGATACAGATCCCTATAACTTCATATTTCAAATCGGAGTTGGTTTGATACTCCAACCATCCCGTACAAATTGGTTACCCTTGATTCAGTGTAATTTCTGGTAAAATTGTGCTGATAAATTTGTGAAAATCATCATTTTGCATTCAACCCTTGGTTAATGCCTGTAAATCTCACTCAAATTCAAGATTATTCACAACCAGAGTTGCATTTGGGAATGTGCATAAGAATGGATGCTATACGCATTATGTATTGGGCACATTTTATCAGTGTAAAAATGGGAATAGACACTGCCCTTGTCCAGAATAAGGCAAGAGGTAAGACCTCCCGCATAAATTTGGGTTTGCATTGCATAATGATACAAAATAAACATAAAAAGCCCAAAGGAACTGTCAGCAAAACATTGAAACATGTTGCTCACATGGAGCAAAAAGACCTGACGGACGAGCTCATGGCCCCAGCCATGAAAGAAGAAGAATATCTCTTCCCAAGAAGAGGATCCACACCGAGAAGAAGATCTGAAGGAAGACATGGACACGAGAAGAGAAGCTGCCACAAGAAGAGAAGCTGCCCCGAGAAGACTGAAAGAAGAGACGGACGCGTGGAGAGAAGCTGCCACGACAAGAAGAGTGAAGACAAGAGAAGATGTGAGGCTCCAACAAAGAGTGAGGAGCCATGTGAAAATCTCTGAGAGAGAGAGAGAGAGAGACCCCACAACCCAATGTAACCTGCCCCAATAAAGTAAAACCACCTCTGAGCCACCGCCGATGATGTAGGCCAAGTGGTAGATGTATGTGTGAGCACTTTAGTCAAGGTCGCGGGCACTTATAGTAGCCTTTGACACATAGAGAGAGAGAGTGTCAAGGACTATGGAGTTTAGGGACTTGAGGCACTGGTCGCGGACTGTCAAGTAAGAAAGAAACTTGATACAGGGTCCAGGTGTGCTGAGATAACTTGAGGGGAGGAGTAGACACTGGTCGCGGACTACCAAGTAAGGGGAGGCAAACTTGGTATAGGGTCTAGGTGTACTAGGATTATTCACTTGAGGGGAGGTGTTGAAATATACAAGTGAATAGGGTGTGTGTGGGAACAAGCTCTTGGATAGAGGCTGTAAAAGAGGAGATGTAATTGTGAAAGAACCTGTGAAAAGGTGAGAAGAATCTACTGGGAGAGAATAATGGGTAGCATGAGGGAATTTAGGAGTGTGGAGATATTCTGGGAGTGAATCATGGAGAAATCAAGGGGATTTGATGCTTGATGTAAACACTATAAATTGAGGCATAGCCCTAATGAGAATTTGTTGGTTTTTGAGTATCCATGCCTACATTAATCTATGTGCTAATTATTCACTAATTACGTCTTAATCACTTGCTAATCACTTTGTTAATTATGTTGATTCTAGTGTTTGATCCACCATAGCTCATCATTTTGCTCAAATTTCAACATGTATGTTATTGTAGGAGAGTACTTTCCTTTTATGTATGTACTCTTATCTTTTAGATATGTGTTAGTAGAGAAGAGAAGAAGATATAAAAAAATTTACCCATCCATCTCTCTCTTGTGTCTTACACTCTCTTGTGTGTGTGTTTGCTTGTTTGCAAGGAACTCAAGCTCTCCCTCTCCCCCACATACATTGAGTTAGTGTCTTTGCCTAAGGAAAAGAAGAAAATTGGATATAAGTCGGTGTAGAAAGTCAAGCATAACACTTATGGTTCAGTGAGTAGGTATAATGCAAGATTGGTTGCCAAGGGCTATGCATAGACTTATGGCATTAACTATGAGGAGGCATTCAGCTTGGTTGCGAGAATGAAAACTGTGAGAGGGTTGGTATTTACATCAAATAAATGTAAAGGATGCCTTCTTGCATGGTGATTTGCAAGAAGAAGTATATTTGATGCAGCCACCGAGTTATGAGAGTGATGGATGTAAAGATTTGCAAGAAGAAGTATACATGATGCAGCCATCGAGTTATGAGAGTGATGCACACCCAGATTTTGTGTGTAAGTTCCACAAAGCCTTGTATGGCTTAAAGCAGGCACCCAAAGCATGGTCAAACAAGATCAAGGAGTATCTTGTTACCATTGGATTTCAGATATCCAATGTAGATTTTTCACTTTATGTGAAAAAGACAAATAGAGGGGATCATGCTATTAGTCATCTATGTGGATGACTTGATTATCACTAGTGTGATAGTGATGTTGACATACATGATGTCAGGAGAATTTTGAAGTAGAAGTTTGAGATGAAGAATTTGGGTGAGCTGCATTATTTCTTAGGCATAGAGGTGGTGAGATTACCTCATGGCATTTTGTTATTACAGAGCTAGTATGGCTTGGACATGTTGTCCAAGTATAGTATGACAGGTTATAAGACTATTTTAGTACCATTGTAGAAGAACACAAAGTTTTTTACAGATACAGGTGAGCTTTTGGAGGACCCCACTACGTACATGCACATAGTGGGTAGTTTGATCTACATGACCATTAATGGAACAACCATACGTGCACCTCACCAAAATGCCTTGTGGCACATTCCAAGGGCAGCACCACCAAGGACGAAGTAGAGTGGGGAAACATAACATAGGAGGAGCTCGTGATGCTGACCAGGGCACTCTCCTTTTTACTCACAATACGGTGGACTGATCACTTTAGTAGGTGCAGCCTTTTAACACTAGCTAGGGTCCACTAGGGCACGCCTATGAACTGGGACGAATACTTACATAAGGACCTACATTAAGTATCCGCCAACCCCCAAGGAAATCTCGGAGTAGCAACCCTCCTCCCAAAGGTACTCTACCACAGGGCTGGATGGGAGGAGCTCCCCACCACAACAGTATAGTTAACAGGGCCTAATATAGTGCCCATCTCTCTCCCTCCCCGCCAATCATCTCCCACCTCTCCATCGCCAAAGTGCCATCCCCTAGAACCCAAGCAAAAGGAGCAACTTCCATCCCAATCCAACCACATAGGGAGCTGGAAGCTGTTGAAGCCCAACGCAAGGTTGCTATGGAGAGGAGGCACAACGACATGCATTTTATGATCATAACCTCTTTCAAACCACACCCCTCGTAGACTCTTCTCCATACCCTCCTCATCACTCAGAAGATGGCCCCTCATCTCCTGCCTTGTCACACCAAAATACTATCAAAACCCTCCACTGGTCATGCACTGGGGCAGCTTTAGATCCCATGGAGCATATTCCGAGAGCATCTGCACATCACATGGGAAAGTGCAAGACTTCACCCAGGGCTTCTCCCATATGGCCCAAGAGCTCATCACGCAGATGACGAACTGCATCTATCGGTAGCAGCAAGAGATAGCTCAAGTAGCATAGCAACATATGTTGCTTGTGAAGGCACATGAGAGGCAAAATGTGAAGGATCTTTATACAAACACACTCAACATCTATCGGTAGCAGCAAGAGATAGCTCAAGTAGCATAGCAACATATGTTGCTTGTGAAGGCACATGAGAGGCAAAATGCGAAGGATCTTTATACAAACATCACGCAGATGACGAACTGCATCTATCGGTAGCAGCAAGAGATAGCTCAAGTAGCATAGCAACATATGTTGCTTGTGAAGGCACATGAGAGGCAAAATGCGAAGGATCTTTATACAAACACACTCAACAATATCCATCTCTAGCAGACCATGGATGAAAAGGAGAAACTACTGGAAAATACCCTCTCCTCCCTTTTCGAGCTCTAGAACCAACTCCAGTCAGCACAGGAGGCCGTGCACAGCAGGCCCACCATAAGCTCTCCTCACCTAGGCCACCACATAGGACTTCCAACAAAGAGCCACAATAGCTGAAGAGGCCCTCAACCAAACCACCCTCGGCTTCTAATGCTACCATGAGGTCATAGAGGAGGCACTCCTTCACAAATAAGCATAGATGGAAGCCGTTGAAGCACAAGCCGCCCAACCACCACCCACACCATCTGGCCCTATCTCCAGCGTAATCGAGAAAAAGGTCAACGCACTGATGGACACAGCCACATAGCTCCTTCTCCTCGCCATACCTCCCCAGAGCCCCTACCAACTCCTCGAGCTCTATTACCAAACCGTTCACCTTAATCTCCTCCAACACGACATATTCCTCACCAAGCTCCCACTTCATAGCATCACCCTCTTGGGGGGATTTTTTTTTTGGCGAGCAATTACGGGCGAGCAGTTTTGAGAAACTGGAGCAATTACGGGCGAGTCCTTTACCTAGTCATCGAACCATTGTTTACACCTTAGCTTTTCTACTATGATGCTATATACAGCTAGGAGGCGTGTTTCATCAAGCTTTTTAAGCTCAAACATGCGACAACCTAGGACATTCCTCGTAAGTTTTTCTTGTACAACAATTCATAAACTTGGGACTAAGAACTCCATTGGCATAACCGCTTTAGTACCATAGATCAAACTGAAGGGTGTCACATTGGTAGCAACCTTGTAGTATGTTCTATAGGCCCAGAGTGCTACCGTCAACTTTTGTTCCCAATCGTTGTAGCTAGCCTCTACAGTTTTGGTGAGAATGGCACATAGAACTTTGTTGGTACTTTCTTCTTGGCAATTAGCTTGGGGGTAACATGGGGAAGATTTCCTATGAGTGACAAGGAATTATTGTAAGAGGAATTGGATTACCTCATTATAAAGTGCGTTGTCGCTCACAATCTCAAGGGGGCATCCGAAGCATGTGATGATTGACTCATACATGAATTTCGCAGTAGAGCATGCATCAGCTTTATGGGTAGCCCTTGATTTGGTCCATTTCGTGTAGTAGTCCTGTTAGATACTCGTAACGCCGCTACGGGCGCTACCACAGGAGGGGATGGTGGCCTCTGGCTCACCACCCAGCCATAGAGGAAGAATGAGGATTGCCCCTCATCCCCCAGGCTATATAGTGTGTAGCCTGCCGTCCACACTAGCCTGGCCACCCATGACTCCGCATGGGCGTTCTCTCCCACTGAACCCCGGACATGGCCATCCGGTCTGCCGTCGTCGGTCTCACAGGCATTACAGCCTACGTGACATTACCTCCCCTTAAGAAGAGTTTTCGTCCTCGAAAACAAACGGGGGAAACCTTTTGGAAATTGCACTACGGCGTTCCCAGGTAGCTACCTCCTTATCCCTATCTGTCCATTTAACAAGTACCTCCTGGTACACTTTATGTCGGGTTTGTCTGTCACGATACTCTAGAATCTTTTCAGGTTCATGTGTTATCTTTGGTGGCTCTATCAAGTCCACCAAAATCTCTGGAGAAACTGCGTTCTCTAACCCGTGAACTGATTTCTTCAGTTTACTGACATGGAAGACAGGATGGACTTGAGAACTCTCCGGTAACTCAAGTTTATATGCTACATCCCCAATCTTCTTAAGGATTTTAAAAGGACCACAATATCTCGGAGAAAGTTTATCACACTTTCCCATTTTCATGGTTTCTGACTGTGCAGGAACCTTGAGGAATACAAAGTCACCTTCTGCAAAGGTCACCTTTCTACGTCCTTTATCCGCATAAGTTTTAGCGCGATCCTGAGCGCTATGAATGCTCTCACGTGCGGCTCTGAGTATATCATTCATATCTTCAAGGAAATCCTTGACAGATTGAATCTTCTCTTTTTCTAGGCCTACAGCCATTGGAGATCTCGGCTGGAATCCATACATTAACATGAATGGTGTAAATCCAGTAGCTGAGTATTTGGAGCTGTTATAGGCAAACTCCAATAAGGGCAAGTACTCTTCCCAATTAGATTGCTTCTTACTAACATAAGAACGCAACATATCCTCCAGAATTTGGTTAACTCTTTCAGTTTGACCATCAAACTCCGGATGATCTGCCGTACTTATACTCAGAGTAGTATCCAAATTTTTGAAGACTTCCCTCCAAAAATGACTGTTAAACTTTCTATCTCTATCCGACACTATATCTGCGGGCAGGCCATATAGCTTGTAGAGATATTCAATAAAGAGTTTTGCCAACTCTGGCGTTTTAACAGTTTTCTTCGTGGCAATAAACTTTGCCATTTTAGTTAACCTGTCCACTACCACCCACACCGAGTCATTCCCTCGACTCGTCTTGGGTAAACCAGTAATGAAATCCATGGAAATGCTTTCCCATTTCCCTTGAGGAATCTCCAGCGGATGGAGTAGTCCTCCAACCCCTTAAGACGTTCATGTTTATTGACCTGGCACTTACTGCATTTCAGCACATAAGTCTGGACATCCTTAAACAAACTAGGCCAATAAAACTGTCTTTTTACTAGTGCATAGGTCTTCTGAATCCCAGGATGACCCGCACTTGGACTATCATGACTTTCTTTAAGAATTTGGGCCCGAAAGTCACCAATAGTTGGTACACATACTCTACCCTTGTAGAGTAAATACCCGTCGTCAATGGAGTAATTAGCATATTTCTCCCCCCGATGAAGTTTATCACTCCCCTTTTAAGCCGTGGCAGTCAAAGGTGATGAAGGGCCTACGTCAGAGCTCTCCGGCTCCAAACTATACCCAGAAGACACGGCTAGTCTCTCCGGACTAACTCTCGCTTCCCTTCCCATTGCACCTTCAGCCAGTCTCTCCAGACTAGCAATATGTGCCAAAACGAGGGAGCTGGTCGCGTCTATGAAGAAGTGCGTACACGTACAGCGTGCCAGACCTCTGTAAAAGATGGATCATGCTCACATAAACCACGTAGTGACTCCAAGAAATCATTCTTGAAGACTGTGAAACTAAGTTCATTAATCTGTGGCATGCGACTAAGTGCATCTGCCACCACGTTATACTTACCTTTCTGGTAACGTATCTGAAGGTCAAACTCCTGTAGAATCTCCACCCATCGAGCTTTTCTACCCTTCAGTTCATTTTGACTTGAAAGCCATTTCAGACTTTCATGGTCCGTCCGGACCTCAAAAGTAGCACCATATAAATAGTGTCTCCACTTTTTCAATGCATGAACTATCGCTAGTAACTCTCGCTCATAAGCCGAGTAGTTACGTTGCGCACGATCTAACGTTTTACTCTCAAATGCAATTGGGCGTCCCCTTTGCATAAGTACGGCCCCAATGGCCTCATTACTAGCGTCTGTTTCCAAAACAAACAGCTCATTTGGATCAACAATAGTCAAAATAGGTGCAGCTGCTATCAAAGCTCTTCTGTTGGGCTTCCCCCCAACTAATGTTTTTTATTTTTGACCGTAACTGGTCAGTCAACGGGATTGTGATCTTCGCATAGTCCTTTACATACTGTCGGTAGAACCTCGACATGCCAAGAAAAATTTGCAGTTCCTAGAGATTCTTCGGCGGCGCTGGCCATTTAAGAATAGCCTCTACTTTTTCTGGATCCATCCGCGTACCATCGGCGGATATAATATGGCCAAGGTAGTGAATTTTTGTTTCAAAAAATTCACATTTGCTCTTCTTTGCAAATAGTTTGTGCTCTCGCAACAACTCGAACACTAGACGCAAATGCTTTATGTGTTCTTTCTGTGTCTTACTGTACGCAAGAATATCATCTAGGAAAACTACTACGAATTTTCCCAGATATGGATGTAAAATACTGTCCATCAGCGTCATAAACGTTGCTGGAGCATTGGTTAGCCCAAATGGCATAACCAAAAACTCAAAATGCTCGAAACGGGTCCTAAATGCTGTCTTCGCAACATCTTCTGCTTTTATTCTAACCTTATGATACCCAGATCTCAGGTCTATTTTTGTAAAGTATCTCGATCCATAGAGTTGATCAAATAACTCATCCATGCGTGGCATTGGATACTTGTTCTTAATCGTTATCTAATTAAGAGCCCTATAGTCTATGCACATCCGCATAGATCCGTCTTTCTTCTTTACCAGAAGAATAGGCGATGCCCACGGACTTGAACTAGGCCGAATGAAGCCTTTGTTCAAATATTCCATCAATTGTTTTTCCACCTCTTGTGTCTCGGAGTGGCTTAATCTATAAGCAGGTTTGCTTATAGGTTTTAATCCTGGCATAACTTCGATGCCATGG
Organism: Cibotium barometz; assembly: GCF_041138505.1. Taxonomy (NCBI): domain Eukaryota; kingdom Viridiplantae; phylum Streptophyta; class Polypodiopsida; order Cyatheales; family Cibotiaceae; genus Cibotium; species Cibotium barometz. The sequence continues at coordinate 38,789,160 of NC_141059.1, read as the reverse complement.
TCTTCTCTAGATGGTGGTAAACCATTTGGTAAATCATCAGGAAAAACATCCTGAAATTCCTCTAATAAATTCATTAAAGTATCTACGTACTTTTTCTTTAATGTCTCATTCACCTTGGATTTTTTTTGCCAAACAGGGTTCTCAAACAGTGGGTCTCATCCAAGGTTATTTTGTTTTCCTTGTTTGTCTACACAAACATCATTTATCGTTTCATCTACGAAAACAGAATTCAAAAGAGGGTAACAAGCATATACCTCTGCTATCTGGTCTCTGCGGACCGCTGTACACAGCTCCATGGAGGAAATAAGTGGTGTGGCAGGGATAGTACGGTCGCCCTGCAAGGTAATGACTCTACCTCCGTGCTCAAAACATAGCGTATTATGTAAGTAATTCTGAGCTAGACCAGGGCCCAAGCCATACAGCCACTCCCTGCCTAGATATACGTCTGCTCTGGCTAAGTGCACGACCTGAAAGTCAAGCGGAGCCTCATAGTCCTGCATAGATAATGGGACCCCCAATACTACGGTATTCCATATCGTTTTGTCATATCCGTTGGCTAGGCCAACAGTATACTCATGATCACTCCAGGTCTCAGTCAACCCCAACTTCTTGACTAACGAGTAGTTTAAGAAGTCGTGGCTAGCTCCATCATCAATAAAAACTGTGACTCTACGGCCACCTATGGTGCCATACATGCGCACCATGTCATGCGGACCTACAGTAGGCTGCCACATCGCTGGTGTCACTGAACAAGCGTGATGCTCTCATCACAATGACACACTGTCACCTCTCTGAACTCTGCGAAACTGAGAGGGAGTCTCTACACTGTATGCAACTACCTAGAAGATTTATCATCTTTTTTGGGCTCGTTGCCACTCGTGCTGGTTTTAGGCTTTGGACACTCAGCCTTCGTGTGCCCTACTTCATTGCAATTAAAGCAGCGATTTTCCTTTCGCGCTTTAATATACTGCTCTTTCTTTTGGATTTCGCTGTCTCTTTTCTTCTTGGATGGTCGCAGTTTTTTAGACCAATGACCACCCTTCCTGGTCCGTCCTATCCCCTTGTTTATCATTGCGGAACCCTTTTCTTTTTAGGCCTGACCTCCTTTTTTCACTACCCTCGACCCTGCTAGAACCACCACGCGCACTACGGCGCTTGATGTCATCAAATATCTGCACATACTTAATTGCCTCTGCTAAGTCTTTAGGCTGTAAGGGCTCTACGTACTCAAGGTAATCATCTTTGAGGCCTCTCTTAAAGCCTCGCAATGTCTGGAATGCATCGATTCCCTTTAGCTTGAGTACTATCTCCCTATAGTCTGAGATGTACTGAGTTAGGGATTTGTTCTCTATCGAGCACTTGTCCCATAACTCCCAGCTTCTCTCTGCCTCATTAACAGGCAAAAATTCTTGTCGAAACATCGTTTTAAACTCCGTCCAAGTGGCAGGACGAGTTGTCAAACTCATCCACCACTTGTACGCTTTGCCGGTTAATGAGAGGCTAGCCTCTACGGGCTGTATACGGCTAGGCTGCTGTCGCAGCGCGTGCAAATCTGACCACTTCGCTAGAAACATATTGACCGAGTCCTTGTTTCTCTCCTTCTCCTCGCCACCAAAACTAGGCAGCTTTAAGTCTTTTAGTAATGACGAAGCTGTCGCTATGAACGGCCCCGCAGGCGCATCGGCCTGTACTCCTGCAACCATTGGCGAGGCTATGCTCACCCGTGCCGCAGGAGCTCGGCTACCACGAGGAGTCGGAGTACTAGCCGAGGTGGCTGTCTCAGTGCATCTAACCGTGTGGAGATGCTCTGTAGCATCGTGACTAAATCAGCCTGGACTTTACCCATATTGTTCAGTTTGGCATTAAGATATTTAAACAGTCCACTAGAGAGCTCCGTCTCTGTCAGGATGTCAGCAGGGTCCAATAGGTCATAATCATCGTCGTCGTACTCCAAGAGGTCCTCCTCGGTCCCCTCGATGACGTTGGTGTTCATGTCCTCTGGCTCATCGGCCAGAAAGGGGTCATCTGATAATGCGGCCGCTGCGGGCTCGCTGGGTCCTAAGGCGGGGTCAAAGGAGGGTGCTGGCGGATCACGCCCGATTGACGAGCACACTCCGGACCGAACAACGGTTGGGTGTGTAGTACGGCCTGACAATTCGGTCGGGATCAAACCCGTGACCGAGGACAAGAGACCTGAAAAACCTAGAGAAGTAGAAGGCGGTGGGGACACACTACGCCTAGCAGACATCTTTAATTCTTTCCAAAAAAAACAATGCGAGAACTCAGAAATTACAAAAGAAAACGCTAATAAAATGAGCAGTGGTGGAGAGAGAATAGTCACCCCCCTTTACGGTTACTTGTCGATTTGTGTTTCCTGCGAGCCTCTACAAGCGTCGCTAGTCCGGGATGCTTCGATCCACGAGGAAAAATGCCTACAACTCATAAAAAATTTAATTCGCTCGGAAAGTTGTGCCTGAAAAACTCAGATTATCCCTCGTCTGCTGGGATTATCCCTCCGTTTGCCAGGAGAGAAGATCTGTGTGAATTTAGTTTTATTTTTAATTTTATTAAAAATGAATAATTAAAATTAAAAAATAAATGATATATTTTCTTTAATTTTTTTTTCTCTTCTTCTGGCCGCCCCTGCAGCGCTGGTTGGTTGGCCGTGGTTGGCCGCCGGCTGCTCTGGTGGCCGCCGCTTGGCATGGCTGGCTGCCCGATTGGTTTTGTTGGGCTGGCCGCCCGCTGGGCTGGCCACTGGGCTGTGGCCGCCCCAGGGTCTTCGCCCCCCCTCAAACGAGGCAGCAAGTCACCCCTTACACCTGCACGCAGACGGGTATGTCCTGGCCGCTGAGCGTTGGCCGTGCTGGGCGCTGTATCTCTCGTCCCTTACACCTGCACGCAGACTCTTCACCCCCCTCCTCTGCACACGTCCTGTGGGCTGGCTCGCCACTTGTGTCGCCTCGTTAAGAGGTCGTGGGGCTGGTCTTCGTCACAGCCATTTTCTTCACAGACTATCTGTCTTTCGTGGGACTGGCCATTGGCAGCACAAAGTGCTGGCTGGTTGGGTGGTTGAGTTTATGCTTGATTTATGCATGTTTATGCATAACAGTTATCTAGAGAGATCTTAGGGTTTTAACAAGATCTAAAAGAACATTTAGAGAAGGAGACAAGGTTTTTCTACAAGAACGAGCCAAGCAAAGTTCTCTATCCCTTGGGAAGTATAAAAAGTTCAGCTCTAGATATTTTGGACCTTATGAAATCATCAAGTGTCTAGGTAAGCATGCTTACAAACTTTGACTTCTTCCAGATCATCTCAAGGTCCATGATGTATTTCATGTAAGCCTATTGAAACCTTATGTGCCTAATTATGATCACATTCTTGATGAACAAGTTGTAATGCCAACTTAAGAATTCCTTGAGTTGTAACCAAATAGGATCTTAGACACCAAGGAAAGAACCCTTCAAAATAAAATCCTTAGAGAAAACTTGGTACACAATGGAAAGATTACTATGAAGAGGATGCAACTTGGGAAGATAAATCTACCCTCTTAAAAGATTACCTGGATTTTATGTCAAGATGAGGACATCTCAAATTTTTTAAAGGAGGGAAGGATGTAACATACCCATGTAAATATAACACATTAAGCACAATATGGGATATCCATTGTTGCACGAGGAAGGATGTAACATACCCATAGTAAATATAACATACCCATATGGGATATCCATTGTTGCAGGAGGAAGGATGTAACATACCCATAGTAAATATAACACATTAAGAACAATATGGGATATCCATTGTTGCAAGTTCATTTAAGAATGGTCGCATTTAGTTATTAATTTTTATCTCTAAGAAGCTGCTATTTTGAGGCGATTCCAAATTAAGCACTTTTTTAGTTAGGAAATGAGGAAACTGAATTCAAATTTAAAATCTTAAGCACGATATTACCCCCCATAGGGCTTTTTTTTGGGATTGAAATGAGGAATCGAAGTGGCCTAAATCGACCCATGAAGTTTTTAAATATGGTGGCTTCAGACTAAAATTAGTAGAAGTCTAGATGTCTAAACAATGAAGCGCCCACCAGATCCTGAGCACCAGATCCTGAGGCAGCTCTAAACAATTTCACTAAAAAAATCTTGATAGGCGCCCTTGGGTATGGGTAGTGGGCCCTGCCGTCGTCCCCCACTTGAGTGACATGCAACACCTATGAACGCCTCCCCCAAACACCCGCATGCTCATTTCTCACCAATGTATGCCGCCCACCAATACCCTAGACAATGCCCACCATCCTCCTCCCCTTGGGGCATGCCTCCCTACACATACCACCTACCACCTTCCCCTCCCTTTAGACCCTTTTTGGATAGGTAGTGCACATACCCCCCCCTTGCCACCTCTCCCCCCGCGTACACCCCGTTGAGACCCCTTCTGGAGAGGTGGTGCTCCCTCCCTCTGCCAACACAACTATTAGCCATACAGCTAGCCGAGATGGTGCCCCCACCTGGATGCACTTGTCCCCCCCTGTTGGCACTCTCTCCATGCACATGAACCCCCTCCCCAAACCTATATAAACCCCCCTCCCCTCCCCCTCTGGGAGACATAGAGACTAGGATGTAGCTCTATAGCTCTTCTCTCGCCCCACATGTGATAGACTTAAAGTCACCCTCTTAGCCTCTCTAAGCAAAGGCTAGTTATACCCAAGCCTCACTCTCCCTTCCCCTTGAGAGCCCTTTAGCTAAGGAAACCCTCTCCAAAAGGCTCCCCATGGAAAGAGACTTAAAGGTGAGCTTAGGCTTTGTTCTCAATAAAGCTTTAGGATTTTAGACAAGTGTTTAGAAGCCCAAACGATATCTGTTTCCAAACCTATTTGATCCGCTAGAATCCTCTCTCTCCCCTAGTGATCACTTGTTGATGATGAAAGAAATGCAATGGCCACTCGCAAAGGAAGTAATCTATGACCCACACAGGCCAAGGAAAGCATAGGGAACATGAAGAAAGTTTATAGCAACCAATGATAACTGCTGAGCTGGAACGATCCATATGGTGAACTAAAGAAACTATTCTCATGAGAAGGAAGGAAAAACAAAATACTTGATGAGGAATTTGATAAAGAAGTTAAGACAAAAATATTAGAAGTCAAAAAGATGATTGAAAGACTAACTCTATAGTCTCACAAGGCTAGGGCCTCATTTTAAAAGAAGCACCAGTCTTTCTCTACTACAACAACAATCTTCACCCACCAGTGTGATGAAGATATTGAATTTAAAAAACAAAGAATATAGTGGCATGACAGGATTAATAAAGCAGACCAAAAACTTGCATAAACTTGCCAAGCTAGGTCTCTAAGGGAAGAAGCAACCGTGTTAGAAGCAAAAATAGGCAGGGAACATGAAGAGGAAATATGAGTAGACCTTAATAAGAGAACAAGGAACCATCAATGATCTTGAGGAAATTAACTAACATGAGAATCACACACTTGGAGAAATCTCTATCATCTCTATATCATGTAAACTGAAAGAACTAAGGGTCTACATTGTTTCTATGACAAACACTCATGCTGCAAACATGTCACTTGTCAAGAGAGGTGTATTCCCACCGAACTTTGTACTCGTAGCCCCGAAATGAGTAGGATGTATGTGTGGATCAGGCAAGCAAACATTCCTCACAAAGTACTATAATATTCTCCTAAGAATTGAAGCAAACCCTTCAAGGCCTGGTTGTTTGGAAAAAACATCCAATCCAAGGATATCTTCTTGGGATGCGTGAAATTACAAAACATCTACCCTATGACAATAGACTTGCATAAGATCTATTTCACAATTTAAGGCCTAGAAATTGCTACTACAAGAAAAACTAGGCATGCCAGCATACTCTTATCTCTATAGATCAAGAATACCCCTAGCCAAGCTCCACCTAGAAGGAGAAAAGACCACGGAAGCACTTCAACTTAATGAACTTCTCGGACAAATCAAGACTAATTGCAATGACAAACCATTAGCATATGGGGATATAGCCAAAGTTTAAGTCATGCTACTTGAGCTACCAAACACTAACTCTACCAAAGCCTCACACCTAGGGATGAATCTTGAAGAGCTAGGATGATGCAAGAATATAGAAGAGCTAATAGGAAAAGGAGTGATCAAGCCATCTACATCAGAATGGGCATGCCTAGCATTTTATGTACAGAAGCATTCTAAGCTTAAGAGAGGAAATAAAGGTTAGTTATTGACTACAAGCCACTTAATTCATAGTTAAAAGATTTTAAGCTTCCTATCCCAAACTAGAAAGAGTTAATATCCCTAATTAAGCATGCTAGGGTGTTAACCATCTGTGATTTGAAGAGTGGATTTTGACAATTTAAAATTGCTAAGGAGCATAGGTACAAGACAAGGTTTGTTGTACCTCATGAATGGACACTATCAGTTGCTACTATGGAGGAGCATAGGTACAAGACAAGGTTTGTTGTACCTCATGGACACTATCAATTTAAAATTTCTATGGAGAATAGGTACAAGACAAGGTTTGTTGTACCTCATGGACACTATCAATGGATTTCCATGCCATTTGGCTTGAAGAATGCTCCATAAAAAATCTAAAAAAAATAGACATGATGTTTGGGGAGTTCACAGAATTCATAATTACTTACATTGATGATATTCTTGGTAACCCTCCAATACCACATAATACATCTAAAGAAATTTGTGGAGGTTATTAGAAAATGGGAACTAGTTTTTTTAAAATAGAAGATCTAGTTTTGCTATATATGAAGCCATGTTTCTTGGGTAAAAATATTACATGGGATAATCGTACCTCAAGAACATGTATTGGAAAAATCCAGGGCATTCAATCCTTCATTAAAAAATCTTACCACAGTATAAAGATTATTAGGCTACTTGAATTGGATAAATTAAAACTTTCTAAAATTAGCAAATATAAAGGCACCTATACAAAAGCTAGTGAAAACAAGCCTATAATTTGGATAGAAGATTGCACTAGAGCACTCCAAAAGATCCAAGCAAAATGTGCTAGCCCATGAGAATTCCGCAAGGAGGATTATTGGTTATCTACACTAATCCATCTCATGATTTTTGGGGAGCTCTATGAATTGGTGGTGATGATAAAGAAATGATGTGCCATGCTACATTTGGGATCTTTAAAGCATGAGAATTAAATTACCCATCAACCCATAAAGAAATCCTAGATGCCAAACATGCGCCATATGGACATTCAAGATTTTTGGGGAGCTCTATGAATTGGTGGTGATGATAAAGAAATGATGTGCCATGCTACATTTGGGATCTTTAAAGCATGAGAATTAAATTACCCATCAACCCATAAAGAAATCCTAGATGCCAAACATGCGCCATATGGACATTCAAGACATTTGTACTCATGCCCCCGATCTCTAAAGTCAAAGAGCGGAAGTCCAAACTTTAGTTTGCGTCCACAATAGATGACATTTTGCTAGGTCCCAAGCAAGCTATTAGAAGTGCGAGATCTTAAACATATGGATTCCTATTTGAAAGGAACCCCAAAAGAATGCATCACCAATTCTAGAATGATTGATAGACATTATGGTTTTCCCACTTTGACATCATATTTGAACATGCGAAAGGAAAAGAGAACACCATTGTAGATTTCTTAAGTAGATAAGTAGCACAAGAAGAATTCAAAAATGGGCGTGAAGAATTTGAGTAGGGAAGCTCGGGACCAATTCCATAGTCAGATATAGAGCAAAGTACTCTGAAGCTTTGGGGAGCCCTGATGGCATGCAACTTGTTGAGGTAACATGGAAAGGGATAATTGGATGTAGATATTCTTCATGCTAAGCCTTCATTGATTGTGGAAAGTGGTGTGGACTCTTCAACATGAGGTCCACACCATGTGGAAAGTGGTGTGGACTCTTCAACATGAGGTCCACACCATGTGACTAGCGAAATGAGTGCCAGAACCACCATGGAATGATAATGGGTATATTGTGGTCTAGAGCTTCATAGCATGACATGAGAGTATTTCTTGGATGCAGAGAAATGAGGCTTTTGTGAGGCAAAATCATTGGCTAAAGTGAGGCTAGGTTGGTGATGAATTGGAGGCAAAGAAGAGGATAGTCTACCTACCCCCACTGGGTTGTAGGGGGAATATTACTTTTGGACTACCCATGCCACTGGGTTGTAGTGGGAATATTACTTTTTGTCTACCTACCCCATTGGGTTAGAGTGGGAATATTACTTTTGGTCTACCCACCCCAGTGGGTTGTAGTGGGAATATCACTTTTGCCCTCACTTTATTATTGTCTACCTAAGTTGTGGGGTTGTTACAAGAATTTTTTGATGTGCTTTCATCATGAGTACCATACCAAAAGTTATGTGTATGAAAATAACTTCAGCCTCGAGGAAGCCGGGTAGGCATCTCTTGTGCAATGGAAGAAGGGGGGGCCTTGTCTAGCAACAAAAATAAGCATTAAGCCATAAGCCATCTCGTAAAGATATATTCTGAGAATTTTGAGTCGTACGTTTTTTCACCCTCTATCTAGGGTTTCTCCTGCATTCTAATGAAAATATGTTGATTACACTTTTGGCACTTATCATTGTCGTTATCTTCATTTTTTATCTATCTTTCTCCATTTCCTCTCTAATAGTACCATAAAGGTCTCTATAACTTACAAAACTAAGTCTATTTGTGTCATTCATGTATAGCTTCTTTTCTCCATTTCCTCTCTAATAGTACCATAAAGGTCTCTATAACTTACAAAACTAAGTCTATTTGTGTCATTCATGTATATCTTCTTTTCCCCATTGGTTTCTCGCATTTCCTTTGAAATTTTGATCCTGTTTTTAGGTATCAGAGCCAAGATAGAGAAGATGGTTTATCCTATCCAATTTGTTCCTAATCACACCTTTGGCTTTCAATACAAGTTGGGCATCTATAGGCATTTAGATTGGGTTGCCATTTTAGTCGCTTATCATATCATGTAAAAGTGTCACAATTTTTTGGGGTAGCATGCCCAGGGAAGGAACCTAAAAATTGATTGATCAAACCCCTCTTATATGGCTAAAATCAATTCCGAATGACACAGATATACTTAAGTTTAAAGATACAAAGACCTTTATGGTAGTACTAGAGGAAATGGACAAAGACAAACTAGCAAAAGATGAGGAGAATGATAACTTCTAGAAGTGTAAACAACATATTTTTACTATATTTCAAGAAAAACCTTGGATAGAGCGTGAAAAAATTGACGAGTCAAAATTCTTAGAATATATCTTTACAAGAGATGGCTTATGGCTTAAGGCTTATCTTTGCTCCTAAACAATCCATCTTCCATTGCGCAAGAGGGTGCCTTATATACTACTTCTAAACAACTCCCCAAGGCTCAAATCATTTTCATACGTGGAAATTTTGCTATGGTATTCATGATGAAAGCACGTCAAAAAAGACGACAGTAATAAAGTGAGGGCAAAAGTGATATTTCCACTATAACCCAGTGGGGTGGGTAGACCAAAAGTAATATTCTCACTACAATCTAGTGGGGTAGGTAGGCTTCTCATGAAAAGGTCCCTTGTAGTTTTAAATGTTGGAATATATAGCTTCCTTGCTCAAATTATTTGCACCCATTTTTGAATTCTTCCTGTGTTGCTTCTCTACTTAAGAAATATGCAAGGTCATTCTCTTTTCCTTTCAAAGTGGGAAAACTGTAATGCCCATCTAATCACTATGGAAATATTGATGTGTTCCTTTGGGGTTCCTTTCAAATAGGAATCCATATGTTTAAGATCTAACTTGAGTATAAATTTCACATGTGCACATAAAACCTAAATGTCCATATGGCATGTTTTAGCAACTAGGATTTCTTTATGGGCTAATGGATAATTTAATTTTGGCCCTTTAAAGATCCCATATGCAACATGGCACAAATATTCTTTATCTTCCACCAATTCACAAAGTATGACTCCCTAGAAATCATGGGATGCATTAGTGTACATAACCAATATTTCTTCTCATGGACTTTGCTAGTTTTGCTTGGAATTTCTAGAGTGCTCTAGTGAAATATTCTATCCAAATTATGGGCATTGTTTTGACCACCTTTTTATAGGCGTCTTTATCTTTGCTAATTTTGAAAAGTTCTACTTTATCCAATTCATGCAACCTAATAATCACTATATTATGGTATCTTTAAATGGAGGTTTGAATGCCCTAATTGTTTCCACCAATACATGTTCTTGAGGTATGATCATCCCATGGAATATTTTTACCCTAAGAAACAAGCAAATTGGATCTTCTATTCAAAAAAAATTCAGTCCCCATTTTCTAATAACCTCCACAAATTTCTTTAGGTGTATTATGTGGCCTTAGAGGATTACTGAGGATATTATTCTATCATCAATATAAGCAATTATGAATTCTCTGAATTCCCCAAACATCATGTTTAATTTTTTCTAGAATTCTGATGGAGCATTGTTTAGGAGAAATGGCATGGAAATCCATTAATAGTGTCTGTGAGGTACAACAAACCCTATCTTGTACCTATGCTCTTTAGCAATATTAAATTGCCAAAATCCACTCTTTAAATCACAAACAGTAAACACCCTAGCATGCTTAATTAGGGATATTATCTCATTTTGGTTTGGGATAGGATTCTTAATATCTTGCATTACTAAAGAGGCCTATATTAAATTACTAACCTTTTAATTTGTCTCTTGAGCTCAAAATGCTTTTGTACATAAAACGATGGGCATGCCCATTCTGATGTGGACAACTCAATCACTCCTTTTTCTAGGAGCTCTTCTATCTCCTTCTTGCATTCTACTAGCTCTTTAGGATTCATCCTTGGATGTGAGGCTTTGGTAGAGTTAGTGTTTGGTAGCTCAGAATGGATGTGAGGCTTTGGTAGAGTTAGTGTTTGACTTCAAAGTTGGCTATATCCCAATATGATAATGGTTTGTCAGTTCTTCTTGATTTCTCCACTGTAGTTCCTCTTGATTTCTCCAAGAAGATCATTAATTTGATGTGCCTCCCTGGTCTTTTTTGCTTCCAGGTGGAGCTTGGCTAAATTGACATCCCTAGGGGGATACTTGATCTATAGAGATGAGAGTATGTTAGCATACTTGTTTTTTCTTACAATTTCAATTTCTTAGCCTTCAATTATGAAATATATCTTTTGTAAGTCTATTTCTAGAGGGTAGAGGTTTTGTAATGTCACACATCCCAACAAGATATCATGGGATAGGGTGTTCTATTAAAACAACCTAGCCTTAAAGCATTTGCATTCAATCCTAAGAAGAATATTGTAGTATTTTGTGAGGAATGTTTGTTTGCCTATTGAACCATACGTATATCCTATTGGTTCTGAGGCTACGAGTGTAATGTTCGGTGGAAATACACCTCTCTTGACAAGTGATATACTTGAAATAGTGTTTATCATAGCATGTAGAACTCCCTTAGTTCTCTCAGTTTACATGATATAGAGTGAAACACAAATGATAGGGATTTCTCAAAGTGTGTAATTCTCATGTTGGTTAATTTACTCAAGATCATTGTTCTCTTATTAAGGCCTGCTCATATTGTTCTGCATCTTTCTGTTCTCTGACTACTTCTGCTTCTAACCTAGTTGCTTCTTCCCTCAAAGCCCTAGCTTGGCAACTTTGTGCAATTTTCTAGCTTGCTTTATCAATCATGTCTTGCCAGTGTATTCTTAGTGGGTGAAGATTGTTGTTGTAGAGAAAGACTGGTGCTTCTTTTAGTGGCCCAATTTTGTGATTGCAGAGTTAGTCTTTTAATCAGCTTTTTCCTCAGGTGTTTTCTTTTTCCTTCCTTCTCCTAAGAGTAGTATTTTGTAAAATCCATAGGTTTTGGATCTAGATTACCAGTCTTTTAATAAAATCCATCCCATGTCTCATACCTCTACATAGGGATCCTTACTGCCTTATCTTCTTTTATAAAATCCATAGGTTTTGGATCTAGATTACTAGTCTTTTAATAAATTCATCCCATGTCTTATACCTCTGGTATTGATCCTTCCTATAGGCTGAACTTGGTTTCCCATCCTCTTCTTTAGAGAAGTGGCTTTCTATTTTGTTAGTATTCTATCCTCCAAGAAATAATTGGGGTCTCCTTTGGTATCGTCTCCTTAGTGTCAATGCTCTAGGAGGTTCGATGGGTCATGCCCCTATTATTTTTGTGCCAATTTCTACATAATTCTTTGACTTGTATCTTCATCACATTTTTCTTTCTGCATATTTACCTCACCATGGAAATGTTGGTAGATATTGATGTGGTGAAAGTTGTTTTGTGTTGATCTTTGAGGACAATGGACACTTGATTGTATCCTAAGAAGCCATCTAGGAAGTTCGAAGCTTCCGCCCAGCCACTCTTTCTAAAACATGCTCTGTGTATGGTAATGGTGGGTAGTGATCCGTACGGGTTGCTATAGTCACTTTCTTCAAATCAACACACACACACACACACACACACACACACACACACATGAAGCTTCCTATTATTCTTGGGTATAATCACAATTGGTGACACACTAATCAATGTGCTCAATCTCATAAATGAAATCCGCAGAAAATGAGTTTATCAGTTTCCTCCTTTACAATTGCTAAGTGCTTTGGATTAATTTGATAAGGATGTTGCTTAACTGGCCTTGAGCCTTCCATGATAAGGATGGTGTGCTAAGCCACTTATGGTGGCATGCCCTTTATGTCCTTATAGTTCCAGGCAAAGCAATCCTTAAATTCTTTTTAAAATGTAATCAATTCCTCTTCCTCCTCTCCAGGGGGTGTGATTTCCTTTGCGAGCTTTTGACAAGAAATAACAAGCTTTTAGATTTCTATTTTTTTAATAATTTGGAGAGTGCCTTATTCTCTCTCCTTTCTTGTTTTTCTTTGCTCTCCTCTCTCAAACCTAGTCTCTCTCCTCTCTCATACCTAATCTCTCCTCCCTCATAGCTAATCTCTCTCTCTCTCTCTCTCTCTCTCTCTCTCTCTCTCTCTCTCTCTCTCTCTCTCATGCACACACACACACACACACACACACACACACACACACACACACACACACACACAAAATACAACACACATATATACACAAGTCACCATTAATTACAAAAAATATCTATTACAAAATTTTCAAACTTAAAAAATAGGTTAAGAAGGCCTAAATATGGTAAAAACAATTATAAACATGAGTGTCAAGAGCACTCGGAAGCCAGCACACTAGCGATTGCTTTTGAAGGATTCCCATACCTTTTTTTAACACACCTATGCCACATAAGTCATTATTATATTACAAATTATTTTTCAAGTGTATAGTTTCAGACTTTTATCACACAAATAGACTCAAAAGTCCCAAATATGGTAAAAATTATTGTAAACCTGGGTATCTTTTGATGAGTTTTATAGATTTCTAGTATTGGAAAAAAAACATTTGGGAAGCCCTCAAGGCTTTCTAGACTTTTTTTTATAACCATTTTTTCAAGTGCATAATTTTAAAATTTTAACATCATAAATGGACTCAAAAGGCCTAAATGTGGTAAAAACAACTGTAGACTCGGATATCTTTCGATGAGTTTTATGAATTTCAAATATTGGAAAAAAACTCTGTGAAGCCCTCAGAAGCCCTCTGTGGCTTCTGAGGGCTTCCCGTATGTTTTTATCAATATTTGAAATTCATAAAACTCATCGAAAGAAGATATCTAAGTTTACAACCGTTTTTACCATATTTGGGCCTTTTGAGTCCATTTATGATGTCAAAAGTCTAAAGTTCTATACTTGAAAAAACGTTGGTAATATAATGATGACTTATATCTGTATGTGTGTTGTATGAGTTTTTCTTTTAAAGGTATAAGGGCTTTTCAAACCTTATTTCTTTAATATTTGAGATCATGAAACCTATTAAAAAATACTACCCATTTGTGATGTCAAAAGTATGAAATTATGCAGTAGAATATATATATATATATATATATATATATATATATATATATATATGTATGTATATATATATGTATGTATGTATGTATATATATATATATGTATGTATATATATATATGTATATATATATATATATATATAATGGTGACTATATGTGTGTGTGTGTGTGTGTGATGACACAAGTCTCAACGTAGACTCAAGTGAGGATGGGATATTATGGACCTCAAACATCTTTTTGAGGGCCCTAGGCATCTTTTTGAGCACGTTCGGTTTGGCCAAGGTTTTGTGTGGTGCGGGATTTGAATAATAAAAAACATAGAAGCTCCCACCTGTTGAAATATGCAAGTGAATGGGTGTGTGTGGGAACAAGCCCTAGCAAGAGACTGTAAAAGGGAGTCTGTAATTAAGTGGGTAGCAGTGAAAAGGTGAGAGGAATCTACTAATAATAAGAGAATCAAGGGCAGCATGAATGAATATAGGGGTGTGGAAAGATTCTAGGAAAAGGTGCCCCCATATGTAGGGGAGGTGACACAAATCAAGGAGAAATCAATGGGATTAGATGCTTGATATCTTGTGGATGCAAAATCTATAAATTGAGGCATTGGCCTAATGAGAAATTGCAAGTTTTTAAGTATCCATGCCTACATTATCCTATTAGATTAATTGCTCACTAGTCTCATCTTAATCATCATCTTAATCATCATCTAATCACTGCTAATTATGTTGATTCTTGAATTTGATCCACCACAGCCCACTCTTGCTTGCATTTCAACATGGTGTCAGAGCCATAGCCTAGGAATCCATCAAATTTTTAAGCATAACTACTCTACTAATCATGATTAGGATTTAATCAAAATTTTTAGCTCTTTTTAACTAAACCACTGCACCCCCAGCTGGTGGAGGGTCTTGATCTCCCTCCAAGATTAATATTAGGCAACAAGATCTGAGGCACACATAGCTACCTTGCCCATGCATTAGCTCATCAAATCAGAACGTCAAACCGTCGAGAGATGCTGCAGATTTTCGCGACATTGCCAGCGCTCTTTTTTCTTAGGAAAACTTCAAATTTGTCTTCACTACTTGGAATTGGGAGTAATGGAGCTAGCCCAAAGGGTTTTTGGATGCTTTGAACATGCTCGTAGCCTCAGAATCTAGAAATTCTTCAAGGAGAAGTGGATTCAAGCTTTGCATCAAATCTACAACAAGTGACTTTGGTAAAACAAAGATTAAGCATTCAATGTTTGGTCAAATATTTTGTTTCTTGGCTTGATCCTCTTCTAGACTAACTGCTATTGATTCCTTTGAAAGGATTTGAGCTCATTTTAACTCTAAGGGACCAGATCTGGCCTCCTCGTACACTCTATTTTTTGCACACAAAATAGGAGATTATTTCACTAATCAATGATTAATTAATACTAATCACTACATTTTGGTGCAATTGATGGTTCAAATTTACCATTGGATATCTGAATATAGATCCTTATCACTTTAGATTACAATTCGGAGATGGTTGGATATTCCAACCATTCAGGTACAGATCAGTTTACCCTTGGCTTTATGTAATTTTTTGTTGAATTCATGCTGATAAACTTGTTGTAATCATCATTAAACATCATATTGGAGTTGTAAAAGGGTAGACACTGCCCTTGAATCTTGAATTGGATCAAGAACTAAGACCCCCTTCACATCATCTCATGAGCAATGCACAAGAAATAGCTAAATTTAACGGGGAGCAGTTTCATACATGGCAAACAAAGACCATGTATCTGCTCATGAGGAAGAATCTGTGGATGCTAGTTGAGGGAAGAGATGAATGTCCAGAGGAGCATGGGGAGAATAAGTGGAAGAGCAAGAATGAGAAAGCATTAAGACTCATTGCACTCAGCTTAAATGATGAAATCATTCACCATATTGCAGAGATAAGGATGCATGGGATGAACTTAATAAATTATTTGGCACTCAAGCAAAAAATTCAAAGATAACTCTGCTAATGCAATTCTACAAACTTGACATGAAGGAAAGTGAACCTCTAACCACACACTTGAACAAATACAAAAGCATTAAGCAACAATTGGCAGCCATTGGTAAGAAGGTAGAGGATGATGAGGCACTAGCAGTGCTTCTGAAGAGTGTGGACAAAGGAGAGTATGAGAACATTGTGGCAACCTTAAAGAATGTACCAGATTTGAAGCTGCATGAGATAGAAGGAGCTCTACTAGAGCAAGAGAACAAAGTCAAAGAGAAGAAAGGGTTGGACCCAACAACTAGAGAGGAGAGAGCATTCTACACCCGAGGAGGACTCTCATGAGGACGAGGACAAGGAAGAGGCAGGGGAGGAGGAAGGACCTTCACTTGTTGTTGCCACAATTGTGGGAAGCTAGGACATATGGCTAGAGACTACTATACAGCAAACCAAATGAAGAAGGATAGACATCGACAAACTTCATGGAGACTCCTAAAACCCCACAACCCAATGTAATCTGCCCCAAGAGAGTAAAACCACCTCTAAGCCACCAATGATGTAGGCCATGTGGTAGATGTATGTGTGAGCACTTTAGTCAAGGTCACGCGCACTTGTAGTAACCTTGGATACATAGAGAGACAGTGTGAAGGACTATGAGTTAGGGACTTGAGGCACTGGTCGTGGGCTACCAAGTAAGAGGAAAACTTGGTAAAGGGTCCAGGTGTGCTAGAGTTATTCACTTGAGGGGAAGTGTTGAAATATGCAAGTGAATGGGTGTGTGCAGGAACAAGCCCTTAGCAAGAGACTATAAAAGGGAGTCTATAAGTAAGTGGGTAGCAGTGAAAAGGTGAGAGAAATCTACTGATGAGAGAATCAAAGGTAGCATGAGTGAATATAGGGGTGTGGAAAGATTCTAAGAAAAGGTGCCCCCCAGATGTAGGGGAGGTGGCATAAATCAAGGAGAAATCAGTGGGATTAGATGCTTGGCATCTTGTGGATGTAAAACCTATAAATTGAGGCATTGGCCTAATGAGAAATTGCTGGTTTTTGAGTATCCATGCCTACATTATCCTATTAGATTAATTGCTCACTAATCTCATCTTAATCATCACACTTGAAAATTATGTTGATTCTTGAATTTGATCCACCAAAGCCCACTCTTGCTTGCATTTCAACACCACCATGCAAAGCTTTATTGCAACTTATTGCAATCCAACATGCACTATGGTGTGTGATTAAGAGAGAGAGAGAGAGAGAGAGAGAGAGAGAGAGAGAGAGAGAGAGTAATCGATTATAGACTCCACCATAACCTAGTGAACAATGTCTTGAAAAAAAACTATAATTTCAAAATCTCGAGAGATATTCTTGGAAGCTTGCAAGGAAAGCTCATTAAAAAAATCCCCCTCTATAGGGTTAGATTCATGCCAAAAACAAAGACTAGTTTGGGATCTTTGCTAGGCTCTATGATATCTACTTCTGCAGGTCCATCATAGGAGATCCCTATTTGTTTACCCTTTGAGCATTGCATCCTTAGGTGAACTAATTTCCTTTCATTGACATCATCAAAGGTTTTAAAATGATTGGGAACCTTTTGTAAGTCTAGTTCCTCCTCCTCCTTTCTTGCCAATGCTTTTTTTACTTCTCGTTCGGCTTCAACCAATGCTTTGTTTCTTTTCCTTCTTTTTGATCTTGGGTTTCTTGGCTCACTTTTGGCTCTTGAGGTGTTTGTAGCATTATTTAGCTTAATTGTTCTCCCCAATTCTTTTAGAATTTCTCATAAATTTCCGTGGCCTTCGTAGCCATTAAGCATTGGTGGGTCTTCTTCTAAGAATGTCATGAGACAAATAGCACGATAAAGCTTTTTCTTCATGCATCTTTAAAACTTCAACCTTGTAGTTGAATTCAAAGCTTATTTCCCACAATTAGGTTTAGACTTTTTCTCTTCCGAAGAGCTTTCCCATGATTTGTCCATCACAGATGGACTCATCATGTGCACCGTTGATGGAATGACATTTTATCCTTCTAATCTCGTTCCATAAATTTTGTTCCAGACTTTTCCCATGACATCTATTGTGGCCAACTCATGTATCTAGTTTTTGCAAAAATCATCATTTGGAAGTGGGCCATACAAGATGTCCTCTTTTTGTAACTCTTCTGGTTGTTCATGGGTTGCACATAATTGTACTAAGTTTGTCCTTTCCATGGTTTCAAAATTATTTCCAAACAACCCTCCATCCATGGGATGTGTCTTCCATGTCCATACATCTACTTTCAAGATTTATGAGTCATTTCATAGATAAATGTAATCCGTGGCCTAGTTATGAATCAGCTTACAACTCCTCAAGGGCCACCAAGAATCACATGATACGTAAAGTTCATGATCACAAATGTATGGCAATAGTAGAATGAGAAAACTTTCATCTTCAGGTTCTACAAAACTCCCATAGGCCATGACATGGTATCATCATCAGCTATCTTTACAATGAGGTTTGTTTGCTCTAAGGCTAGTTTTTCCCATTTTCCCCAACGTTGCTTTGTGATTAACTAAATTTGAATAAGTTTTGGCAGGTTGTCTCTTCAACCAATTCCAAATCTTCCTCGACAAGCAAGGGTAATTCTCCCTTAGTTGGTGGATTGGCTTGCATTCTGCATTCCACCCAATCTTTTAAATCACTCCAAAGTTGGGGATTTCCTCTCAACTAGGTTCTAATTGGCATTTTTTTAATCTTTGCAGAGAGGAATGTTGTTAGCCCTGCCACATCTCTAGGCATTCGGACTCGACCAAAATCATTATCGTATGATTCTAGGTTAGGATTTATTGAGTTATACACAGGATATTCTCCTCCTTCCTCAAACATCCTTAAGAACAAATCGCATTTCACACAACTTACTCTTAGGTGTGTATTAGCTTAGCTAGTTTGCAGGTTTGTTACCTGGACCTTGAGAACACTGAGCCGTGCGGTGAGGTCCTTGGCAATGATAACATTATAGTGGGGCTCTCCTTGTTGTTAACATTAATATCCTTGCCCTTCCATTGTGCTACAGCCTAGAACATTGGCACTGGTGTTCCCTTGCATTAGAAAATACCATGATGTTACCTCCCAAGTGTCATCTAACTCCTTCATGGTTTGTCGAGGTTCTCACACAAACTCTCCTTCTTCTAGCACCTCTTCAATGATCATTTGATTCATTGGTGTTATTCAAGGTGCCGATGGCTATGGTGGTAGGACATGTGGCGGTATAGGCACTTCGAGTACTCTATACATTCCCCTCATTTGGTTTTACACATTAGACAGATTTTCCCCTGGAGCATGCCCTTACCCAAGTGGTGCTGGTAAAGCTAACTATTACCATGTAGGAGGCAAAATGTAGGAGGCAACAACTGAGAGTTAATTAAGATACTTATGGTTGTTGTACTCATAAAGCTAACTATTGCCATGTAGGAGGCAACTGGTGTCCTCTCTTGAGCTTCTCCACTGTGTGTGTGTGTGTGTGTGTGTGTGCGCGCGTGCATTCCTGCAACCCTATTTCCAACATTTGGTATCAGAGCAAATGTTCCTCGTCCCTGTGCTGCAAGTCACCAGAGCTCAATGAAGTTGAGATGAACTACATCAAAAAGGGAATGATTAGCCATGGTTTGTAGCCATATTTGGTAATGATATGTGTGAACACACTAGTACTAGCCGTGACACTTTTTCCCTCTTTAGGAGGTTTTTTCCCCCGTGCTAGTATACACCTATCTTGGGGTATCTTATCATCTTTGTACATCACACATTTATTATCTAACTATCATCTCATGTGTTCTCTCTTGAGCTTCTCTAGTGTGTGTATGTGCATTCCTACAACCCTATTTCTAACATTTAGTATCAAAGCATACACTGGAGTACTTTGTACTAACGTTTTATGGCTAGATTTTTGTTTCGAGCACGTTTTGGGGGCCATTCACGCATTTTTTGGTTCTCTACAGACAATTTTGGGGACCGGATTTGCATTGTTCTACATCAAATTATGGAGGAGTTTTGTGAGTCTTCTATAGACGGGTGTGTAGATACACAAGACAGAATTTACGAGCTTCAGTTCAACGACATCGCTCTCTGCGTCTTACCAGTAAAATTTCTACTCACTATACTCTGTATTTCTTTCATACACCTCTTTCATACACCTTGCAGGTGTCCATTGTCAAATACCTTGTTAATAGCCACCTTGGTTGCACCAAAGAGCACTCAAAATTTTCTATGTTACATGATTACATGCTTGGATATTATCAAAAATGGCAGAAAGTGATGTATTTCAGATGTTACCTGCCGCCGATACTAAGGATAAGCTTGACGAGACCAAGTACCCATTATGGTCCTATATGATACATGTATTGGTAGCCAAAGGCCTATGGAATGTTGTGGTTAGTACTGAGAAACGTCTTGGTTCTTCTGATGAACATAATGTAGAAGGCACATCTGCAAACACGGACTCAGTTTCACATGGTGCATTATCACAACATGGAATACCTCCTATGTAGAAACAAACAAAGTGGGATGGAGGAGATGCGCAAGCACAAGCATTGCTTGGTTTGTCAGTTAAGAGGAGTATCATTTCTCACATTTGGTCATGTAGGACTACTAAACATGCTTGGGATGCACTTGCGTCACTGTACCAACAAGTACGTAATGAAGCACATATTACTTATATATGCAAGCAATTAGAGTCATAGCATATGGATGAGGGGAGACTCCATGGACGATTTCCTTACAAAAATCAAGGATTTTAAGGAGAAATTAGCTAGTGTTGATGAAATATATCTTGACAATTCATTGGTGCCTACTGTCTTAACTGTGTTACCGGACTCATATCAAGGTTTTGCTTCTATTATCAGACTCAGAAGAGCAATCCAGGCAAAATAGATCTGTCATGCGTACAAGAGATCAAGCTTTTGCTACCAGTCAACAAAGAGGCAAAGGTAAATCCTTTCCTCATGGTAGTTACAAGTCAAAATTAGAGTCATTGGGCACCTCTCAGGACAAGAAAGGCGACAAGACAGAGAAAAAGGGCAAATGAAACTATTACAGGAAACTTGGTCACACTACATTAATGAGTGCAGGAAACTTTTGAAGAAGGAGAAAAATAAAGATTCAGGTATGGCTAGCTGATGCATCAATATCCAGTGCAGAAAATAAAGTATCTACAAACTATGCATGTGATTTTTGGGCTTTCATTGTGTAATGCAGTTATGACTCTTCACATAAGGATGTGAAGAGTCATAACTGATGTATGAATGGCTGTTACACAGAAGGATGTATGAATGGCTACTACACAGATGTACATGTTTGGTATTTTGACAGTGGTGAAGCACATTACTTCTCATCGCAGTTTGTTCTCGTCACTTGAATCTGCTCACAGGGAAACATTATAACATGTGCAAACAACTCCTTATATCTTGTAAAAGGAGTTGGTAAAATTGTTCTCAATGCTACAAATAGTGGAACAATCACGCTTTCACAATATTAGATGTACCAAGGATCAAGAAGATCTTGTTTTCTATCTTTGCCGTTACTAAGGCTGGCTTAGTGGTTCAGTTTGAGGATGACATATGTATTGTTCATGATTGCAGTGTGACGGCAAGACAATTATTGCGTCTGGTACTTTGTCTCATGGCCTTTATAGGCTAGATGCATATGAAAGACAAAGGCATGCTATATGTATAGTTTCTACCGTAAAGGCAATGGGTGATGCTAAGTTGTGGCATACCTCATGGCATGCAGTTTGAGGATGACATATGTATTGTTCATGATCGCAGTGTGACGGCAAGACAATTGTTGTGTCTG
Source organism: Cibotium barometz (assembly GCF_041138505.1). Lineage (NCBI taxonomy): Eukaryota > Viridiplantae > Streptophyta > Polypodiopsida > Cyatheales > Cibotiaceae > Cibotium > Cibotium barometz. The sequence goes on along the minus strand of NC_141059.1, from coordinate 38,767,442 downwards.
GTACTTTGTCTCATGGCCTTCATAGGCTAGATGCATATGAAAGACAAAGGCATGCTATATGTATAGTTTCTACCGTAAAGGCAATGGGTGATGCTAAGTTGTGGCATACCTCGTGGCATGCAGCACGCTTTGGTCACTTAAACTTTGGCAGTTTGTTGCGTGCGTTTGACATGGTTTCTAAGACGCCACATCTTGAAGCCCCTATTAAACATGTTTATGAGGGCTGTATTCTTGGAAAAATGCACAGTGGGTATCATTTCCCAAAGATGGTTTAGTTAGAGCTATCCAAAAATTGCACCTCATACATAGTGATGTATGTGGTCCTATGAGGACACCATCTATTGGGGGCTACCTCTATTTTGTCATATTCATTGATGATTATTCTAGGCATACTTGGGTATATCCATTGAAGTAGAAATCAGAGGTTTTTATGTGCTTTGGGCACTTTGCTACTATGGTTCAAAATGCTTCTACATGTAAGATTGCAACCCTACGTACTGATCAAGGAGAAGAATAGGAGTTTCATGCATACATGACTGATCATGGATAAAACACCAATGTACTATGCCCTACGTACTAGTCGGCGGGGGAGAATCTATGTTTAAGGCGTTTCATGCATACATGGCTGATCATGGATAAGACACCAATGTACTATGCCCTATTTACCTTGGCAAAATGGTGTAGCAGAACATAAAAACAGGTCTCTCATATGGAGATGGCACGCTAAATGTCAAAAGTCAGGAGTTGTCTCATGGTTTCTAGCTAGAAGTGGTCATGTGCGCAACCTCTGTTTTGAATAGGTGTCCTACAAAGGCTTTGCATAAATTACACCTTTTGAAGATTGGAATGGCAAAAATTCCTCTCTAACTCACTTACGCATTTTTGGTTGTCTTGTTTATGTACTTGTGCTGCCTGAGCAACTTCGCAGCAAGCTTGATGTGATAAGGTTGTTAAATGTATTTTTGTGGAATAAAGCTCGTAAAGTAAGGGTTACTGTCTCTATCATCCTACTACCAACAAGCGGATCCTTGTGAGTAGAGATGTTATATTTATGATGCAATTTAGCCCTTGCTTTCATGTAAAAACTTAGCAAAATGTATGTTCGTAGGACACGTTCACACTCTCCTTGTGAGTAGAGATGTATTTGTGATGCAATTTAGCCCTTACTTTCATGTAAAAAATAACAAAATGTATGCTTGTAGGACATATTCAACACTCTCCTTCCATTGTTCAATGCAAGACATATTGATATACATAGCATTTGGGTAATCTAAAGAATGCTGAAAATCAGCCCACACAAGTTACAAATCAGCATGTTTTTCAACCCAGAGATCAACCTATTGATGAGGCAAATGTGGATGATGCAGTTGATGAGGAAAGAAGGGAAATTGTGGAGTCTAAAAGTATGCCAAAATGTAGTGCAAACACTATGTGATAGCAAATTGGTCACTCCTTTGCCTAGAAGAACACATGTAGGCTCTCATCATGCATCTCTTGTTAACGCAGGTTATGCTCTTATTGCCAGTTTATGTGATGAAGAGGAACCTATCTCCTTTAATGAAGTGAAGGAATCTGAAAATTGGATGAGTGCTATGTAATTTAAGTATGATTCGATACTAAAAAATTATACATGGGATTTGGTAGACTTGCCTCTTGGAAAGAAGGCCATTAGTACGAGAGGGGTTTACAAGCTCAAAATGTAAAGTGGATGGCAGTGTTGGCGATACAAAGCTAGGCTTGTTGCAAAGGGTTATGCATAAGAGAAAGTCATTAACTATGGTGAACCTTTGCACCGACATGTCGTATGACTACCATGCGGACTATCATTGCATTTGTAGCACATAAAGGTTGGAATGTACGTTAGTTGGATATCAAAACTGCTTTCTTGAATGGAGATTTGCATGAGGAGGTCTATGTATCTTAGCCTCGTGGTTTTGTTTAGAAAAGTCAAGAATCAAAAGTATGTAGATTGAAGAAAGCTTTATATGGTCTTAAGCAGGCTCCTAGAGTATGATATGAAAAGATACATGCATACTTGGTTGCACATCTGCTGCCAACAGCCTAACTGATAGTACCCTCTATATTAAGGGGACTAAGGATGTTTTATTAGTCGTCGTGTTATTCATTGATGACATGCTACTCACAGGCCCTAATGATGATCATATTTTAGCTTTTATAGCTGATTTAGAGAAGTCTTTTCATATGATCATATTTTAGCTTTTATAGCTGATTTAGAGAAGTCTTTTCATATGTTAGATCTTGGACGATTGCAGTATTATTTGGACATTTAATTTTGGCAACGTAATGATGGCATTGTTATGCTACAGAGGAAATACATAGATGCATTGTTGAAGAGGTTCAATCTTAAAGGCTGTAAATGGAGGCAGGTTTATGCAGGTGACTCTTTTAATGCTGACTGGTATCAAGAAACTGTTGGATACCTTATCTTTTTTTGTAACACCGAGCTTGACATTTAGTATGTAGTCTCAATATTGAGCAAATTTATGCATAGCCCAAGCATAAAGCATTGGCAGCTTGCAAAACGGGTGTTCCATTACCTAAAGGGCACTAAGCACTTTGGGTTATTTTATCCCAAGGGGGGTGTCACGTAGGCTGTAACGCCTGACCGACGGCAGACCGGATGGCCATGTCCGAGGTTTAGTGGGAGAGGACGCCCATGCGGAGTCATGGGCGGCCAGGCTAGTGTGGACGGCAGGCCACACACTATATAGCCTGGGGGATGAGGGGCAATCCTCATTCTTCCTCTATGGCTGGGTGGTGAGCCAGAGGCCGTCCCCTCTTGTGGTAACGCCCGTATAGCGGCGTTACGGATATCTAACACTAGTATCAGCAGAGTGTGGTTCGATGGGATCGTTAGAGTCCGCGCGTGACCGGGGGACCGCCCACTCGATGGTTTTCAACCATTCATCTTCTCACCCTTATCTCCACAATGGAGTGTGTGGAGGGAGGCTACCAAGCCATTTTTGAAGGGAATAACTCTATCTCTCTCTCTTTCTCTCCCCGTCACACACAGCAAACAAATTGGAGGTAAGCATGTCGTTTTTTTTCTGTTAAGCTTGCCTGCGAAACAATTTGTGGGTCGTTTGAGGGCCACCCGTAGACTGTATGTCAGGGTGGGGGGCGAAGACCAGCCAGCCCCATGGCAATGGCCAGCCCCACGAGCTGCGTTAAAGCTCCGTGTGGGAGCTATTGTGTGTGAGGCGAACAACAGTCCCCTACCTCACGTAGCGCTGTGTGTGGGGGTGGGGGGGGCGAAGACCAGCCCCACGAAAGAATGCTGAAACTCGTGTAAAGAGGTGGGGCGACTTGTGTTGAAGGAAGGTCATCGTCTGAGGGGGGCGAAGAGCACCCAGCGAAGAGCACCCAGGGTGAAAAGTAGCCATAACACTGTGTGTTGTGTAGAGAGTAAGGCGAAGAGCCATTATTTGCGCCACCCGAAACCCACGTGTGTAGAGGGGGGGCGACTTGCTGACCTGTGCGCCGTCTGAGCCTTGCGTGTGCGCTGTCTGAAGAGCCTAGGCGGCCAGCCAGGCGAGGCGGCGGCCAGCCAGGCGAGGCGGCAGCAACAACTACCTGACCAGCCGGCGGCTAGCAAGAGGCCAGCCAACCAGCTGCAGGCGGCCAGAAAAAAAAACCATTTCTTTTTTTATATATTTTCATTATTCATTTTTAATAAAATTAAAAATGAGAAAATTTAAACGAATCCTCTCTCGGCTGGGGAGGAGGGATAATCCCGGCAAGGGATAATCCGAATTTTTCAGGCACAGCTTCCCAAACAAAAATTTATTTTTGATATGAGTTGCAGGCATTTTTCTCGTGGATCGGAGCATCCCGAAAGCGTCCTTGTAGAGGCTCGCAGCGCAACACAAATTGACAGGCGACCGTAAAGGGGGATGACTATTTTCTCTCCACCCCACTGCTCATTTTATTAGCGTTCTTTTTAGTAATTTTCGAGTTCTCGCATTATTTTTTTGCAAGAATTAAAGATGTCTACTAGGCGTAGTGTGTCCCCACCGCCTTCTACTTCTCTAGGTTTTTCCGGTCTCTTGTCTTCGGTCGCGGGTTTGACCCCGACCGAATTGTCAGGCCGTACATACCCGACCGTTTTGGTCCAAAGTGCGCTCGTTGATCACACGTGATCCGCCAGTGCCCTCCTCGTCTATTGACCCCGCCTTAGGACCCAGCGAGCCTACAGTGGCCGCATTGGCAGATGACCCCTTTCTGGCCGATGAGCCAGAGGACATGAACACTGACGTCGTCGAGAGGACCGAGGAGGACCTCTTGGAGTACGACGACGATGATTATGACCTATTGGACCCTGCTGATGTCCTTACAGAGACGGAGCTCTCTAGTGGACTGTTTAAATATCTTAATGCCAAACTGAACACTATGGGTAAAGTCCAGGCTGATTTAGTCACGATGCTACAGAGCATCTCCACACGGTTAGATGCACTGACAGCCGCCTCGGCTAGTACTCCGACTCCTCGTGGTAGCCGAGCTCCTGCAGCACGGGTGAGCGTAGCCTCACCAGTGGTTGTGTTGAAATTTGAGCAAAATGATGAGCTATGGTGGATCAAACACTAGAATCAACATGATTAACAAAGTGATTAAGAAATAATTAAGACGTAATTAGTGAATAATTAGCAAATAGATTAATGTAGGCATGGATACTCAAAAACCAGCAAATTCTCATTAGGGCTATGCCTCAATTTATAGTGTTTACATCAAGCATCAAATCCCCTTGATTTCTCCATGATTCACTCCCAGAATATCTCCACCTTTTGCTTGATTCTCTCCACCTCTTCTCTTTTCCCTGAATATCTCCCAGAATATCTCCACACTCCTAAATTCCCTCATGCTACCCATTATTCTCTCCCAGTAGATTCTTCTCACCTTTTCACAGGTTCTTTCACAATTACATCTCCTCTTTTACAGCCTCCATCCAAGAGCTTGTTCCCACACACACCCTATTCACTTGTATATTTCAACACCTCCCCTCAAGTGAATAATCCTAACACACCTGGACCCTGTATCAAGTTTCCCACTTACTTGATAGCCCGCGACCAGTGCCTCAAGTCCCTAAACTCCATAGTCCTTGACACTCTCTCTCTCTATGTGTCCAAGGCTACTATAAGTGCCCGCGACCTTGACTAAAGTGCTCACACATACATTTACCACTTGGCCTACATCATCGGTGGCTCAGAGGTGGTTTTACTTTATTGGGGCATGTTACATTGGGTTGTGGGTTCTCTCTCTCTCTCTCTCTTTCAGAAAAGATGTCCGACTCCACTTCTCTTGGAGCCTCCATGAAGTTTGCCGATGTCGTTCCTTCTTCACTGGGTTTGCTGTAGCAGTCTCTCGCCATGTGTCCTGGCTTTCCACATTTGTGGCAAGTGAAGGTCCTCCCTCCTACTCTGCCTCTTCCTCGTCCTCGTCCTCGAGAGAATCCTCCTCGGGTGAAGAATGCTTTTTCCTCTCCTGCTGTTGAGTCGAGCTCTTTCTTCTCTTTGCCTCTGCTCTCTTGCTCTAGTAGAGCTGCTTCTATCTCATGTATCTTCAGTTCAGGTACATTCTTTAGTGTTGCTACAATGTTTTCATAATCTCCTTTGTCCACACTCTTCAAAAGTACAGCTAATGCTTCATCATCTTCTACCTTTTTGCCAATAGCTGCCAGCTGTTGCTTAATGCTTTTATATTTGTTCAAGTGTGTGATTAAAGGTTCACTTTCCTTCATGTCCAGTTTGTAGAATTGCATTAATAGATTTATCTTGGAATTTTTTGCTTGTGTACCAAATAATTTATTGAGTTCATCCCATGCATCTTTTGCCCACTGTATCCCTGTGATATGATGAATGATCTCATCATTTAAACTGAGTGCAATAAGCCCCAATGCTTTTTCATTCCTACTCTTCCACTCATTTTCCCCTCTCTCTGGGCATTCATCTCTCCCTTCAACTAATCCCCACAGATTTTTCCTCATCAGCAAATACATGGTTTTTGTTTGCCATGTATAAAACTGTTCTCCATTAAATTTGGCTATTTCCTGTGCTGAATTCATGGTGATGTGAAGGGGGTCTTACCTCGATCCAAATTCAAGATTCAAGGGCAGTGTCTACCCTTTTACAACTCAATCTGGTGTTTAATAGATGATTACAACAATTTTATCAGCATAAAATCACCAGAAATTACATTAAATTGAGAGTAACCAATTTGTACGGGATGGTTGGAGTATCAAACCAACTCCGATTTGCAATCTGAAGCTTTAGGGATCTGTATCAGATACCTAATGGTTAATTTGAACCCTCAATTGCACCAAAGTATAGTGATTAGCACTGATTAATCACTGATTAGTAAATTAATGCTCTGGTTTGTGTGCAAAAAACAGAGTATGCGGGGAGCTCAGATCTGGTGCCTTCCACTTCAAATGAGCCCAAATGCTTTCAAAGGCATCAATAGCAATGAGTCTAGTAGAGGATTAAGCCAAGAAACACAAGATTTGACCAAATAATGAAAGCTTAATCTCTGTTTTACCAAAGTCACCTGCAGATTTGATGAAGAGCTTTGATCTCTCTGTAGACTTGATGAAATTGATTTCTGTCTTCACCAGCTTGTAGAGCATGCTTGATTACCCCTTGTGCTAAAGGGAATTAGAAACATTTGAACTGTGCTTGAAGAAATCTCTATTTTGCTTCAGAAAAACGGCGCCTGCAGAAATGACGAATTCTCCCAGTTCCTTCGGCGGTTTGCTGCGCCGTTTCGATGGGCTGGTAGCCAGGGGTGTTGGCTAGCTTAAGCTAGAAGCTTGTGACCTAATTTGAAGTGTGCTAAGTGCTAGAGACCCTCCACTGGCTGGGGGTGAAGGGGAAGAGTGAAAGCTTACTAAAAAATTGATTTTTTGCTAATTATTTTACTAATCCTAATTAATTCACTAATGGGCTCATAAATCTAGTTGATTCTAGGCATGGCTCTGATACCATGTTGAAATTTGAGCAAAATGATGAGCTATGGTGGATCAAACACTAGAATCAACATGATTAACAAAGTGATTAAGAAATAATTAAGACGTAATTAGTGAATAATTAGCAAATAGATTAATGTAGGCATGGATACTCAAAAACCAGCAAATTCTCATTAGGGCTATGCCTCAATTTATAGTGTTTACATCAAGCATCAAATCCCCTTGATTTCTCCATGATTCACTCCCAGAATATCTCCACCTTTTGCTTGATTCTCTCCACCTCTTCTCTTTTCCCTGAATATCTCCCAGAATATCTCCACACTCCTAAATTCCCTCATGCTACCCATTATTCTCTCCCAGTAGATTCTTCTCACCTTTTCACAGGTTCTTTCACAATTACATCTCCTCTTTTACAGCCTCCATCCAAGAGCTTGTTCCCACACACACCCTATTCACTTGTATATTTCAACAGGTTGCAGGAGTACAGGCCGATGCGCCTGCGGGGCCGTCCGTATAGCGACAGCTTCGTCGTTATTAAAAGACTTAAAGCCGCCTAGTTTTGGTGGCGAGGAGAAGGAAAGAAACAAGGACTCGGTCAATATGTTTCTAGCGAACTGGTCAGATTTGCATGTGCTGCAACAGCAGCCTAGCCGTATACAGCCCGTAGAGGCTAGCCTCTCATTAACCGGCAAAGCGTACAAGTGGTGGATGAGTTTGACAACTCTCCCTGCCACTTGGACGGAATTTGAAACGATGTTTCAAAAAGAATTTTTGCCTGTTAATGAGGCAGAGAGAAGCTGGGAGTTATGGGACAAGTGCTCGATGGAGAACAAAGGATCTTAGACTATAGGGAGATAGTACTCAAACTAAAGGGAATTGATGCATTCCAGACATTGCGAGGCTTTAAGAGAGGCCTCAAAGATGATTACCTTGAGTACGTAGAGCCCTTACAGCCTAAAGACCTGGCAGAGGCAATTAAATATGCGCAGATATTTGATGACATCAAGCGCCGTAGTGCGCGTGGTGGTTCTAGTAGGGCCGAGAGTAGTGAAAAGAGGAGGTCAGGCCTCAAAAGAAAAGGGTTCCGCAGTGATAAACAAGGGGATAGGACAGACCAGGAAGGACAGGGTGGTCATTGGTCTAAAAAACCGCGACCATCCAGGAAGAAAAGAGACACCGAAATCCAAAAGAAAGAGCAATATATTAAAGCGCGAAAGGAAAATCGCTGCTTTAATTGCAATGAAGTAGGGCACACGAAGGCTGAGTGTCCAAAACCTAAAGCCAGCACGAGTGGCAACGAGTCCAAAAAAGATGGTAAATCTTCTAGACAGTTGCATACAGTGCAGAGACTCCCTCTCAGTTCCGCAGAGACTCCCTCTCAGTTTCGCAGAGTTCAGAGAGGTGACAGTGTGTCATTGTGATGAGAGCATCACGCTTGTTCAGTGACACCAGCGATGTGGCAGCCTACTGGAGGTCCGCATGACATGGTGCGCATGTATGGCACCATAGGTGGCCGTAGAGTCACAGTTTTTATTGATGATGGAGCTAGCCACAACTTCTTAAACTACTCGTTAGTCAAGAAGTTGGGGTTGACTGAGACCTGGAGTGATCATGAGTATACTATTGGCCTAGCCAACGGATATGATAAAACGATATGGAATACCGTAGTATTGGGGGTCCCATTATCTATGCAGGACTATGAGGCTCCGCTTGACTTTCAGGTCGTGCACTTAGCCAGAGCAGACGTATATCTAGGCAGGGAGTGGCTGTATGGCTTGGGCCCTGGTCTAGCTTGGAATTCCTTACATAATACGCTATGTTTTGAGCACGGAGGTAGAGTCATTACCTTGCAGGGCGACCGTACTGTCCCTGCCACACCACTTATTTCCTCCATGGAGCTGTGTACAGCGGTCCGCAGAGACCAGATAGCAGAGGTATATGCTTGTTACCCTCTTTTGAATTCTGTTTCCGTAGATGAAACGATAAATGATGTTTGCGTAGACAAACAAGGAAAACAAAATAACCTTGGACGAGACCCACTGTTTGAGAACCCTGTTTGGCATGCATGTGATTATGTTGGAAAATGACGTAGGATATGATATGTGACTAGGCCTAGCTCCTCTTGGATAAGGGTTGTGATAAGGCGATCGTGTAGCATACGCCATTGGCATACTAAGAGGCGTAGGAGCTAAATGAGCATGAGTAGCGATAGGTACATAAGGTCGATAAGCACTAGCACGCACTGTTATAGATACTGTTCCACTAGGTAGCAGTGTCGTACTAACTACAGTGGTAACAGGTGCACCTTCCGTCATGCTCATCATTGGGGTAGGCATTGTGGATTCCCTAATGGAAAGTTGAGCCAAGGTTGGAAAGCTGAAGTTACTGCTCATGGGCTCAACCTACATTGAGACTCCAGGCGAAATAACATACGAAGTCTCCAATTGTGATAGGGTTGGTTGTTTGGCCTTGCCTGTATCCAAAAACCTCATAGGGCCAGTGGAAATTAGGTTCACTCCCCTATTTTGCCTCTCAATTTGGATAATTCTATGAATAACCTCACATATCATTTGTTGTTGCTCCTCTAGATTAGTGGCGCTAGATGTAGATCGTATGACTTCTAACCAACCTACATGGTATGTGTAACCCGTGTATAGGTCAGTTAGAGTCTCTCTGTGTAGATCATATTCCCAATTTTCATTGAGAAATATCCCATCTAGACTTAGTGTGCCAAACGGTTCTGTTGAAGTGGACGCAATGTCACTTCTTATGGATTGGCTTCTAGGGACCTCTACTTTAGGAAGAGCATCGGAAGGTGGTAGCTCAGTAGGGCCCTCATTAAACGAAGTGGGTAGAATATCCACATGGACACTCTTTGGGAGGGTAGAGTCTACATAAAATGTGAATGGCGAATCCACTACCCCTCCTTCTTTATTTACTTCGCTTGTCACATGTTCAGAGCGTGTAGCTCTACTAAAGGTCTCTATTAGACGACTAAACATGCTAGATCCGAGTTGTGGGGCCCACACTGGCATGTTTTGGCTTGTCTCCTCAGGGTTCTTGGTAGGGTGCCCTTCCATGGCTTCTGAGTCAGAGGACGAATCACTATCCGCTATTCGTGGATCTTGGGTTGCACTTCCCTGGGTTCCAAACTGAAGGCCAAGATGCCAACGTGGAGGGATGGTGTGAGCCTGCGTAAACTGAAACGCTTTCTAGTGGCTCAGGCTCTAGTACCCGACCAAAGCGTAGATGCATGTGACGTGGGTACCCTATGGGCGTTGGTAACTACCCTTGAAGTCCACACAAGTGGTTTCTTGGGAATTTCGCACCCCGTTTTTACTTGTTTTTAGATTTTTTTAAACCCGTTTTTGACCCCCTTACTTATGGTCAAACCTGGACTAGGACGTGTGATAGCTCGAAACAAGCGTATCGTTCAAAGGGTCCTAGTGTGCTTTACAGCACCGTGTTCGCCTATCCAGAGCTCCTGTAGTCCTCAAAACAGTCTGTTTCCTTGTGGGGGGAAGGGGCGAAAGCCTATTTGCTTGTGGAGGAAAGGGTGAGGGCTTTATCCCACATGCTCACTTTACTCCTTGGGGAGTGGGCTACATATAGGGCACAACTTCCCATAAGCTCTCACTTGAAAAAAAGCTATGGAGGCTCACTCTCCTGTATATATATATCAAAAGACCGAGACCGGGGTCGGGGTCGTTTGGGGGTTTTTCTTTTCAAAAAAATTTTCTCCAAATAAAAAATCTTTCCTTTCCACACGTTTGGTTTTTTTTAAAAAAATTAAATATTTTTTTTTTCGAAATTAATTTTTTCTTTTTCTCTTTTTCTCTTTTTTTTTTGGAATAAGTTTTCTAGGGTTTCTTTCTGGGGTTCAGCCTTGGCTGCGGCGCAGTTCGCACACAGCACAAGTCGGGGATTCAGTTTTCTAGGGTTTCTTTCTGGGGTTCAGCCTTAGCTGCGGCGCAGTTCGCACACAGCACAGGTCTGGGGATTCAGAAATCCCCCCTCGCACGCAGATAACCAGGTAACACAATGTGCACCCACACGCGGAGTGAAAAAATAACAAAAGATACAAAAACGCAGAAGACGAATTGCAGAAACAGATTGCAAAACACAGAAACACCTCAACAATAAACACATATACGCCTTTCCTACAATGTAGATTTCACTTCACGCAGAGCCGAGCTGCAAACTGGAGCTTGGTGCAGGGCAACTCCCCGACAGCGGCGCCAAAAATGTGCGCTTTTGCTGCACAGGTCGTAGCTGGGGACTTGCCGAACACCGTATGCGAGCCACGAATGGCTACCAGCATACAACCAGGAAAGCAAGCTCGAACAGAATGCAAAGGTGTGTCACTCACCGCTCTAACCATCGCCATGAAGGATTCTTGCATCGCAGCCGTGAAGGAGGAGCCGCCGTCGCCGCTCTACCGCCGTGCCGCTACACAGTGCTCGATCGCTCTCTCACTCTCTCTCTCTCTCTCTCTCTCTCTCTCTCTCTCTCTTACACACGACGCAGGAGAAGGAAACCAAGAGGATAAGGCAAGAGCACTCTTGTATTCAACACATGAGTGAGGATTTTAGGGTTACATTTGACTCTTATATGTGACTTGGCCATTCACACATGGGCGCCCATACATGGCCAACCGATCCTAACCCTTATCCTATTGATATTCAAGGTGCGCTCTCATCGGTTGTAAGATTCCTCCCCCAACCCCTTTTTTGATGTCTAGTATCTTCCCCTGTAATCAATCCCTCTTCAGAAATATAAAGACCTTGTTTCTAACTGTTTTAGCCTAGAGAGAGAAAATTATTCTAGAGAGAGAATATTCAGATTATGAATATTTTTGGATAGAAAAATAACTCACCTTATTAAAATGAATTCCCCTGAAACAGAAATTCAGAAAGAATTTTCCAATGTGCAATTGGAATTAATTGGAAATAGGTATAAAGAACCTTAGTCTAAGGGTCTAGATTTTCAAAAAAATTTGGATTATGGTCCAATTAAGGTTCTATGGGCCAATAGCATTAATCCATGTGTAGGGAGGAGATAAATCCTATTTGTAAAAGAAGATACCCAAAAATGAGTAAATGCTCACATAAGATGAAGAGTTGAAAATGTACAAGGTTTACTAGTAAAAAACTATGAGTAATATCAAAAAAAGAGATAAATTGAGTATCCAAAAATGAGTAAATGCTCACATAAGATGAAGAGTTGAAAATGTACAAGGTTTATTAGTAAAAAACTATGAGTAATATCAAAAAAATGAGATAAATTGAGTATCCAAAAATGAGTAAATGCTCACATAAGATGAAGAGTTGAAAATGTACAAGGTTTATTAGTAAAAAACTATGAGCAATATTAAAAATATGAGATATTTTGGGTATAATCATTCCATTTTGACACATATGTAAGGAAGGGGAGTTTTTTAAAGGAGGTGCATATTTCACATGCTTGAATGAGTTTTAAACTCAAAAATAATGTGATATTTTTATCTCTCCTCTCTCTTGAACCAAACCAAATCAAAATGGAACCAAACCGAATCAAAAAGTAACCAAACTAGGTCTAAATCTAGTCCAAATTCAACCAAACTGACTTGGAAATTTCTAGAATCGGTTTGTTTGGTTAGGAGCTCAATTTTTCCTATAAATAGAAGCCTCCCCTTGTTGAAAAAAACATAGTGTCTTATGCTTTGTTACTCTACTCCACCTAAGCCAAGAACTGTGAATTCTTTAATAATTCACTACTTTTTGACACTTCTCTCTTTCTTCAATCCCCATTGGTGGCTCCATCAACATACTAAACCATTGGTGGCTCCATCAACATACTAAACCAATTGATTGGTTGGGGGCCTCTACCGTGAACAAAGAATCAAGCAATTTGTAAGGTAAGTATAGTGAATTTTGCTCTTTTCTATAATTTCTCAATGTTTTATCTCTTCTCAACCCCTCTCAAGCTTGAGAAGCTTAATTGGTATGGTTTTTGAAATGCTTTTGAAGTTAATTAATTAATGATAGTAAAGAATTATATAAATTTCCATTTATGTTTAATTCTAATGGTTTTTTCTCTCTCTCACTCAAGAAATGGTCATACTCATGACCATTTCTCAATCCAAATGAAGCTTTTCATAAAGTTTTTTCTTAATCCAAGATTAATCTATGCTTAAGACCAAATTAATGGCTTTTCCTATGCTTTTAGTTTATGTATCTCATGAATATTGATGATTCAATCCATTATGGGTTAATGATCCAATTAGGGATCATTCTAATCATTTTCTTAATGATAAGCTTTATCTTTTTAGATAATTGAGATTTATCAGTCATAGCAGCGGAGCTATGGTAAAATTTTTATAAAAATTACACATAAAATAATTTCATTCAAAGCATGAAAAGAGGACTTCCTACCATATTCTAGGAATTATCATCCTAGATTAATTAAAAGAATTTTATTGTGAATGGAGATGTGGATGTATGCATGTAGTTGTAGATGTATAGATGTGGATGTGAATGGAGATGTGGATGTATGCATGTAGTTGTACATGTATAGATGTGGATGTGAATGGAGATGTGGATGTATGCATGTAGATGTAGATGTATAGATGTCGATGTGAATGGAGATGTGGATGTATGCATGTAGATGTAGATGTATAGATGTGGATGTGAATGGAGATGTGGATATATGCATGTAGATGTAGATGTATAGATGTGGATGTGAATGTGGAGGTGGATGTATGCATGTAGATGTAGATGTATGGATGTGAATGTGAATGTGGATGTGGATGTATGCATGGAGATGTGGATGTATGCATGTAGATGTAGATGTATGATGTGAAGGTGAATGTGGATGTGGATGTATGCATGGAGTTATGGATGTATGCATGTGGATGTGGATGTATGCATGTAGATGTAGATGTATGGATGTGAAGGTGAATGTGGATGTGGATGTATGCATGTAGATGTAGATGTATGGATGTGAAGGTGAATGTGGATGTGGATGTATGCATGGAGTTATGGATGTATGCATGTAGATATGAGTGTATGCATATAGAGGTGGATGTATGGATGTGAATGTGGATGTGAATGTGGATGTAGATGTGGATATATATATGGATGTGAATATATGATATGTGATGTGAAGGAATCTGAAGTGAGGAGATGGAAAATGATGTGATTGGATGAGTACACATATAAATGGAAGGTGGAATAAGTAATGTGGGTTGATGGGGGATAATGTGGAAAAATGAGAGTTAATATAGAAACTGTAATTGTAAACTGTTTGTAAATGCTATTTGTAAATGACTGTTTTATGTCAAGAATGCTGGGGAAGCATTTTGACCGTCTTGTGATTAAGGTCGTGATGATAAAGTTGCAACTGCTGACGGAGAGTCAATGAAGGACGTCTCGCGTAGCAAGGTCGACCGAGGTCTTGACCAGCCTCAGTTCGATTAAAATGGTGAGCTTCCGGTACGGTGGATGAGGGGCCAAGGAAGCGGCCTATGAGTGAAGCGCTAGGTCACCTGCAAAGGATCCTAGACGATGCTGACCATACGGTGCTCAGGCTCTGGGTCGCCTAGGATACCCACGCGTGCGTCGAGGAAGATATTGGAACAAGGAGTAAGAGTTATTTTCTGAAATTGGGCATGGATCTGGTTGATTGACCTTGCTGGTCGTCAATGGATGAGTCCATGGCTCTTTATATGGATCTGTTGGTTGATCTTGCTAATCTTCAATGAGAGTCCATCTTGATAAGTGATTATATTGCCGAGTATTATGGGCTAGGAACTAGGAAACGGCCCCTGAGTGGACAGGTGGTGAGCATCCTAGTTACCAATGATGCCATAGATACTCTGATGAAGGAATGATGGGAAAATTAAGAATCAACCGGATAAATTGGAAGATGGTGATCAGTGATACTATGGTTTTATTAAAGGATTGTTTTAAAACTGGTTGAATCTGTGAAAAGGCAATTTCATATTGGGTGTGTAAGTGGTGTGACTAGTTTTATTTTTGCATGAAATTCCGGCTAGGGGGCCTTGGAACTCTTTTCCTTGGTACCCGAGACAAAATCTAACCAAATTCTTAATTGGATCCCATCACTACAGTGGTTGGGTGGTTGGCTAACCCATGGGACTGGATGGGGTTAGGCTGGACTGATGGATCCGTAAATCGAGACTCAACTTTTGTTATTACGATAGATAAAGTAAATCTCGGACAGTAATTGTTCTATGGATAGGAATCAGCGGCGGCTGTGCCTCTTGAATGGGGAAAAAAGCGTTGATCCCAATGATCCAAGTGCAAGATTCTTCCTTGATCTGATCAAGTATCTTGAAGATGCAATTGGATCAGCTTGATCAGAAATGATCTTGACTACGTTAGAGTAAAAAATTATCCTGGTGGAATCACCCGTGCTTTTCGGGTAAAGGAAGTTTTTCTGGGTTCGATTTTGGATAAATCGATGGATTAGTCTCTTGTCCGCATATCCGTGGGTGAGGCCCCGAGTGTGGGACCCCTGTCCCGTGCGAGAAGTGCTACTTCCGCTGCTAGTACCCGAATCCGTTGCTCAGTGGGAACAGGGATCTTACAGTTGGTATCAGAGCCTTTGGTTAATAAAGATCAACTGAGAAGACAAATATGTCAAAAATTTATCAAGAAAGACAAAAAGGTTATAATTGTGTGATATAATTCATACAATTTGATATTCAAACTGAAACTCGTGATTTGGTAATTGGGTCTTCAAATGGAAGTACCGCAATTATATAGAACCCTGACTTGCTTGAGGCCTAGACATGATGGTATTTATCTTATAATTCCAAGGGCCGTGACTACCGTATATACCGAGAGTATAAGTGCAGCTCTTTACTGACAGTATATACGAGTAAATCCAAGACTTGAAAATATAAGCGTTAATGCTATCCAGATGATGATTTCAAATGTGATTGATATGATTTTTAATTCTGTTTGAGAATTGATGAATTGATTTGGATTCTGATTGAAAATTCTGATTGAAAATGATGATTTTTAAAAATTAGTTGAAATATAATGAAACCACAATGAGGAGGAATGGGACGAGTCCCTGTGATGATATTCATAACTAGAATGATGATAATGAATTCAGCAAATCACTATGAGATTAGTGGGTTGTGCTGTCAGATTGCTACTGTTAATACTTGACCGGTAGATCAAGTTAAGGGATGTCAAATTGAGAACTTGCTTGACTGAAATTTCCATGGAGGAATGTTCCGAAGGAAACTTTTCGGTCTACTGGACCATTATCATGTTAAAGATATGAATGATATGATCTGAATGAATTGTTATTTAATGATAAGTTCTATATAAGGGATATTTATCCCAGTGTTCTCTTGGGTTGACCAGAATATAAGGAACCCTAGAATAAAATTGGATCTTAAGAAAAAGAGCTGTCCTCTACCTTGCGAGATGAGGACATCTCGCACTTTTTTAAGTGGGGTAGAATGTAAGATTCCTCCCCAGCCTTCGAGGTATACAGGAGTAAGAATCTCCCTTTCTGATCTTATAATTATTTCCTCTCTAAAATAAAAGAAAGTTTCTGTTTAAAAAAGGAAGACCCTTTCCCTAGAATACTTCTCAGGAGTCCCACCTGTTTTAAGGATTTAGAACAATGAGTTCAGAAGTGAGAATCGGTGTTTTGGATACCAAGGTTTTGGTTTTCATTCGAGTACGGCCCAAAAGAAGTTCTTTATCTCTTGGGGAGTATAAGAAGTTATCCCCCCAGATATTGTGAGCCTTATATCTGAATTCAATGAAAGTAGGTGACTTAGCCTACGAACTTCTTTTATCCCCTCGTCTCAAAGTTCTTAATGTATTTCATAGAATATGTGCCAAACTCAAATCATGGAAAGATGGTAAAACTCAATGGCAAGTTACCGTTGACTTCTAAGTTACGCTAGCTCCTTCCTTTATATAAGTTGTAACTTTTAACTGTCGCTCACAGTAATCTTACTTCCATCGATCTCCCTTCTTCTTAATCTCCTTCATGGCTTGGCAACAGGAATTAGTTTTATCCATGATGATTTCTCACCTTCAAGACGCAAGAGAGTCTGTGAAGAAAGATTTTATAGAACAGTATGAGCGCTCACTTTTCCCTCACTTGGGAACTTCTGTAGCGCAGACCAAATGGCGGACCCATCAAGACATAACTAGGGTAACACCCTGGGGTCAGCACTTCTTTCGTAACAATGTCCGCTTGGCCATGGTTATTGAAGCCTTTGGTTTGGGTCCCCGATACTACTGCGTCATGAGATCAAGGCATCTTGGGTTTTCTGAGTGGGTCCTCTTACTGGCGTGTTTTCTTCCTCATGAGAAGATATACCTTTACCCCGTTTTTGGCTTGCCTCTCAGAGGTCCTTTTGTTAGATCACCTCATACCACTGAGATAGGTGCGGCAATAACCAGCAGAATCATTCCCATAGATGAGTTACCCTATACTTGTGCAGCTTGTGAGTGCTGCTTTTGTGACCATATGATGGACGGGCTTATGGAAGTGTAAAGAGTTCTTCTATCTTTACTGTATAAGTTCCGAGAATGAATAAAGTTTAAATCTTGTTCTTATTTTGAATCTTGCTTTCTTTAAGACTTTTCTTGGTGGTTAATCTTGATTAAAATTTTTCTCTAAGTCTCATATTCGTGCATCTTGCGAAATTATCCTAGTTTGCGAGATGAGGATATCTCGCATTTTTTAAGTGGGGTAGAATGTAAGATTCCTCCCCCAACCCCTTTTTTGATGTCTAGTATCTTCCCCTGTAATCAATCCCTCTTCAGAAATATAAAGACCTTGTTTCTAACTGTTTTAGCCTAGAGAGAGAAAATTATTCTAGAGAGAGAATATTCAGATTATGAATATTTTTGGATAAAAAAATAACTCACCTTATTAAAATGAATTCCCCTGAAACAGAAATTCAGAAAGAATTTTCCAATGTGCAATTGGAATTAATTGGAAAAAGGTATAAAGAACCTTAGTCTAAGGGTCTAGATTTTTAGAAATTTTTGAATTATGGTCCAATTAAGGTTCCTATGGGCCAATAGCATCAATCCATGTGTAGGGAGGAGATAAATCCTATTTGTAAAAGAAGATACCCAAAAATGAGTAAATGCTCACATAAGATGAAGAGTTGAAAATGTACAAGGTTTACTAGTAAAAAACTATGAGTAATATCAAAAAAAGAGATGAATTGAGTATCCAAAAATGAGTAAATGCTCACATAAGATGAAGAGTTGAAAATGTACAAGGTTTATTAGTAAAAAACTATGAGTAATATCAAAAAAATGAGATAAATTGAGTATACAAAAATGAGTAAATGCTCACATAAGATGAAGAGTTGAAAATGTACAAGGTTTATTAGTAAAAAACTATGAGCAATATTAAAAATATGAGATATTTTGGGTATAATCATTCCATTTTGACACATATGTAAGGAAGGGGAGTTTTTAAAGGAGGTGCATATTTCACATGCTTGAATGAGTTTTAAACTAAAAAATAATGTGATATTTTTATCTCTCCTCTCTCTTGAACCAAACCAAATCAAAATGGAACCAAACCGAATAAAAAAGTAACCAAACTAGGTCCAAATCTAGTCCAAATTCAACCAAACTGACTTGGAAAATTCTAGAATCAGTTTGTTTGGTTAGGAGCTCAATTTTTCCTATAAATAGAAGCCTCCCCTTGTTGAAAAAAACTTAGTGTCTTATGCTTTGTTACTCTACTCCACCTAAGCCAAGAACTGTGAATTCTTTAATAATTCACTACTTTTTGACACTTCTCTCTTTCTTCAATCCCCATTGGTGGCTCCATCAACATACTAAACCAATTGATTGGTTGGGGGCCTCTACCGTGAACAAAGAATCAAGCAATTTGTAAGGTAAGTATAGTGAATTTTGCTCTTTTCTATAATTTCTCAATGTTTTATCTCTTCTCAACCCCTCTCAAGCTTGAGAAGCTTAATTGGTATGGTTTTTGAAATGCTTTTGAAGTTAATTAATTAATGATAGTAAAGAATTACATAAATTTTCATTTATGTTTAATTCTAATGGTTTTTCCTCTCTCTCACTCAAGAAATGGTCATACTCATGACCATTTCTCAATCCAAATGAAGCTTTTCATAAAGTTTTTCTTTAATCCAAGATTAATCTATGCTTAAGACCAAATTAATGGCTTTCCCTATGCTTTTAGTTTATGTATTTCATGAATATTGATGATTCAATCCATTATGGGTTAATGATCCAATTAGGGATCATTCTAATCATTCCCTTAATGATAAGCTTTATCTTTTTAGATAATTGAGATTTATCAGTCATAGCAGCGGAGCTATGGCAAAATTTTTATAAAAATTACACATAAAATAATTTCATTTAAAGCATGAAAAGAGGACTTCCTACCATATTCTAGGAATTATCATCCTAGATTAATTAAAAGAATTTTATTGTGAATGGAGATATGGATGTATGCATGTAGTTGTAGACGTATAGATGTGGATGTGAATGGAGATGTGGATGTATGCATGTAGATGTAGATGTATAGATGTCCATGTGAATGGAGATGTGGATATATGCATGTAGATGTAGATGTATAGATGTGGATGTGAATGGAGATGTGGATGTATGCATGTAGATGTAGATGTATAGATGTGGATGTGAATGGAGATGTGGATGTATGCATGTAGATGTAGATGTATAGATGTGGATGTGAATGTGGAGGTGGATGTATGCATGTAGATGTAGATGTATGGATGTGAATGTGAATGTGGATGTGGATGTATGCATGGAGATGTGGATGTATGCATGTAGATGTAGATGTATGGATGTGAAGGTGAATGTGGATGTGGATGTATGCATGGAGTTATGGATGTATGCATGTAGATATGAGTGTATGCATATAGAGGTGGATGTATGGATGTGAATGTGGATGTAGATGTGGATATATATATGGATGTGAATATATGATATGTGATGTGAAGGAATCTGAAGTGAGGAGATGGAAAATGATGTGATTGGATGAGTACACATATAAATGGAATGTGGAATAAGTAATGTGGGTTGATGGGGGATAATGTGGAAAAATGAGAGTTAATATAGAAACTGTAATTGTAAACTGTTTGTAAATGCTGTTTGTAAATGACTGTTTTATGTCAAGAATGCTGGGGAAGCATTTTGACCGTCTTGTGATTAAGGTCGTGATGATAAAGTTGCAACTGCTGACGGAGAGTCAATGGAGGACGTCTCGTGTAGCAAGGTCGACCGAGGTCTTGACCAGCCTCGGTTCGATTAAAATGGTGAGCTTCCGGTACGGTGGATGAGGGGCCAAGGAAGCGGCCTATGAGTGAAGCACTAGGTCACCTGCAAAGGATCCTAGAGGGTGCTGACCATACGGTGCTCGGGCTCTGGGTCGCGTAGGATACCCACGCGTGCGTCGAGGAAGATATTGGAACAAGGAGTAAGAGTTGTTTTCTGAAATCGGGCATGGATCTGGTTGATTGACCTTGCTGGTCTTCAATGGATGAGTCCATGGCTCTTTATATGGATCTGTTGGTTGATCTTGCTGATCTTCAACGAGAGTCCATCTTGATAAGTGATTATATTGCCGAGTATTATGGGCTAGGAACTAGGAAACGGCCCCTGAGTGGACAGGTGGTGAGCGTCCTAGTTACCAATGATGCCTTACATACTCTGATGAAGAAATGATGGGAAAATTAAGAATCAACCGGATAAATTGGAAGATGGTGATCAGTGATACTATGGTTTTATTAAAGGATTGTTTTAAAACTGGTTGAATCTGTGAAAAGGCAATTTCATATTGGGTGTGTAAGTGGTGTGACTAGTTTTATTTTTGCATGAACTTCCGGCTAGGGGGCCTTGGAACTCTTTTCCTTGGTACCCGGGACAAAACCTAACCAAATTCTTAATTGGATCCCATCACTACAGTGGTTGGCTAACCCATGGGATCCTACAGTGGTTGGGCGGTTGGCTAACCCATGGGACTGGATGGGGTTAGGCTGGACTGATGGATCTGTAAATCGAGACTCAACTTTTGTTATTACGATAGATAAAGTAAATCCCGGACAGTAATTGTTCTATGGATAGGAATCAGCGACGACTGTGCCTCTTGAATGGGGAAAAAAGCGTTGATCCCAATGATCCAAGTGCAAGTTTCTTCCTTGATCTAATCAAGTATCTTGAAGATGCAATTGGATCAGCTTGATCAGAAATGATCTTGACTACGTTAGAGTAAAAAATTATCCTGGTGGAATCACCCGTGCTTTTCGGGTAAAGGAAGTTTTTCCGGGTTCGATTTTGGATAAATCGACGGATTAGTCTCTTGTCCGGATATCCGTGGGCGAGGCCCCGAGTGTGGGACCCCTATCCCGCACGAGAAGTGCTACTTCCGTTGCTAGTACCCGAATCCGTTGCTCGGTGGGAACAGGGATCTTACATCGGCGATCACCCAATCCCTTTATCCTTTGCATATGGTGCCGACAAGCTCGGCCCATGACTCAGAATAGTTAAACTAATTACATGACGTAAAACATAGTATGTCTCAATGTCCGTCATAGGTTAACAAAAGAATGTGCAAAATGCACTTACATCTATTGGTGCCCCTATGGAAGATGATGATTTGTTTGCCATTACATTCAATGGTCTGGGCAAATACTACAAGGCATTTGAAACCTCTATCAAGGTTAAAGGTGGTGATCTCCCAGATTTTGATGAGTTGGTCTCTTTACTTATTGTGGAGGAAATGAAACTTGGTTTAGGTACATCATTTAATACTAGTGGGCATGCAAAGGACCAGGCATTTTACACTCACAGAGGTGCTAGAGACAGTGAGAGATCGAGTTTAAGAGGATGTATAGGTAGACATGGTTAGCATGATAGGCCACCATAACGAGATTCATAACCATCATTTTGTGCATGTGGTGGTAGAGATTTTTACCCTCATGCTAGACAGAGGTCTGGATCTTGTGGGTAGAGGTCATTGGCAACCCCATAACATCAAAATATGCATGGCATTTGATTGTAATTATTGTGGTAAACTTGGATATATGGCTAGATATTGCTATAAAAAGCAGACTGATCTTTGTGGTGGTAGAGTGCAACATGGTAACTATGCATCATCTAGAAATGAGGGACATACAAATCATTTGTTTGCCATGAAGCATGTGATAGGCACTCTGATGTCATGAAAGAGAGTGATGAAGCATGGTATATAGATTCAAGTGCATCAAAACATATGACACACCATGAAGAGTGGTTTAATAACATGATGCCTACAAAAACTCGGGGATATGTTGCTACAGGTGATGATACATAGTGATATTTGGGGTCCACTCAAACCCAATCAATAAATGGGAGTAGGTACTACATCACATTTATTAATGATTTCAGTAAGATGACATGGATTTACTTCTTAAAAGAGAAGAGTGAAGCATTGTGTAAGTTTAAAGAGTTCAAAGCACTTGTGGAAAAGCAATATGGTAACTCGACCAAATGTTTAAGGATAGATGGTGGTGGTGAGTATACCTCACGTGCATTTGCTAGGTTCTTGAGAGAACATGGTATTAGATAGCATCTCACATGCAGGTATACTCCTCAGCAAAATGGGATTGCTAGAAAGAAAGAATAGAGTGATAGGTGAAGTGACAAGAGCATTGATGAATGAGAAGAGTATGCCATTGTATTATTGGGTAGAAGCATGTCCTACAGCAGTGTACATTTTGAATAAGACACCTCTAACTACTATACATGAGAGTACTCCTAAGATGAGAATGACAAGTTTTAGACATTGGACATTCATATGTCCTAACACATGGAATATTTGGAATCACCCAAGTGCCATGCTACAAACATAGTGATAATTAGGCATCCCCAATTAACCACAGAGGGACAACAGAATGACAAACCGTAATATCCCTCTTGCCTAGGATAGTAACTCTCCTCAGTTGTGTCATGTCAACTGTCTCGTGTTTGAAAGTAAGATTGGATGAGGTCAGGATAGGCGCAAAAAAACTAGTGGGAAAAACTTGATCAACAAATAATGCATATATGCAACGAACCATTCAAATGAATATGTGAAATGAGTCTAAGTGTCCCATACCACAAAGGCGCATTCCACATACACATACAAGATGATAAAAGATAGAAGACATAAATGTGTCTGGGGTGTAAGTACATGAAATGAATCTAATATTCCATACCACCAGATTATTAACTCCAGACATCATTCCTTCAGAATAGAAGTTTGAGACAGAGTGGCAATTTCCTCAAACTTAAATTTTGAGATAAATTTTCTTTATCTTAAATTTATTTAATTAATACCTAAAGTGTGGAAAATATTTAAAGAATGCATGCAAAAATCTATTCTTACTTGAGAAATGAATGACAATCTAATGAATTAATTTTTGAAATCTTATTAATTATAAAAGTAAAGATGCTATTTTTAAATAAAAATTCTTTAGTTTTTTCAATTTGATCTAATATGAATGTTGAATGTATGGTTTGCTAGGGTTTACAATTTAGGTCTTTAGATAGTAGAAATGATAAAATAAATGTAAAACAAATGTGAACCGTTTGCGAAATAAAGTCAACACATACTTCCATGGTTGATAGTGTAGTTGAAATTATATGGCAAGAAACAATTTAACACTCCAAAAATATGTTAATCTTTGTACTTTTCAATGCATAGGAAATATAAAGTTTTTTAACACAATTCATGACAGCAGCATAAAAATTGATTATTGATATAAAGATAGGAGAAACTTACCTGGAGTTGAGAATTGGCTTTCAATACATTCAAAATGTAAGCACAATATAAACATGAACATAATGAATGACTAGCAATAACTCTAACAATGTAAATTAATAAAATGAAAACATGGATTTAACTATTTCAGTGTCAGTCTCTCTTTAAGAATCAAAATAAGAGGTTCAAATCATAGGTGAGTTAATGTCAAAAGACATTATTGGCAAAAAGGTATTATGTGATCTCTTAAGGTCATAAAGAAGGTCTCTAAACTAAAGAGGACTCAGGGTTTATACAATCTTTCAATGAAAGATTTATGATCACGCAGTTATGTTAAACTCACATGTACACAAACAAGACAAGATAACATTTATAAGGTATAAATGTCAGTGAATCTTGTAGAAGTACCTTTATAAGGTATTTATAGCAAGTGTCTCTCAAATTTGAGGAAAGCAACCTTTTGGTCATATTTCCCAAATTATCATAAGATATTGCTCGGAAAATAAATAAGGAAAAATTTCTAAACTAGGCAAGTCTAAAGAAAATTTCAAAACAAGGACTTATAGTCAACAAGGATTTCATGTGAACCCACATTGGTATAAGCGAGGAGAATAAGCAAGGATCAAATCCTTAATTGTATGAGTGATTATATGCTTTATTAAGATTGTCTTATGGGTCTCTCTAACTAAATCCCTCACATCAGACATAAAACAGTATTCGAGTGCTTGAAGTCTGGCATGTGTGTGTGTGTGTGTAACTAAGCTATGACGTATCTTTAAATGACTCTAACCTTGCATTTAAAAACTTTAAACTAAGACTAAATATAATTTGAACTTGTAAAGATAACTCGATTAAGGTTATTTTTTTATAAATTCTTCTAAACCTAACTAAGGCTATATTAAATGATGACTTTAAAAGAAATAAAACCTATACTAATATGGTCTGAAATTCTATGCATAAGTATTTAAGCATGTGCACATATTTATAAGAAACTATCGTTTCTAGAAAGAAAAAAAAAGAGTGATGCCTTGATAATTTTAAAATCAACCAAGGGCAGTGAGAAAAAAAAAATAGCAATGCTGTTTTAATATCCGTGCAACGTTCTCTCTCTCTCTTTTTTTGTTTTTTTGTTAACTAAAAATTAAGGCTTTTTTAAAGAAGCATCTCCACGGCTATAAACAAGAAATCGACCTGCGTTGTCGCCAATCGCCGAATGGAAGGGAAAAAGCAAACTAGAAGGACACAAATTAACAAAAAATAATAATTGAAAAGGCGATTTTTCTTTGTTCCTCAGGAAAAAGAAACCACCAGCGCCGCATGTTGGTTTTTGAAGAAGGGGATTGGAAATTCAACACTCAAATTAGGGTATTACTCCTCTTTACTTAATGAATTGGTCCATATAGATGGACCTTGAAGAGGTTTAAAATTCTGGAACGTGGTTTTGGGAAAAAGAAGGGTCGTTTTGGTTTCACAGAGGTGGTTTTGATCAAAAGTTGATATTCAACCACAACCCTTCATCTAAATCTTGATCCAATGGCTCAGAAAAATTCCCATAAACCTTCAAGCTCTTGTCCATGGTTTGTTGAGTCTTTTTTTTTTTAAAAGCAAGGATTTTGAATTAGAAAAAGAAAAGGGACTGACGATTACATAGCAGATACGGGCTGTGCCCTTTCAAAAAGAACCATACTGATCTAGGGGTTTGTTGAGTCTTTACTTTACCCTTTGGATTCTTGTGAGCTTCCCCCTATTCTTTCAAATCAAAGTACCCCTATGCTCTAATACACTTCTCAAGGCCTTCCATCACCTTGAAGGGTACCATTTTATGTCTTTATTCATAAAAATAGCCCACATGCCAAAAATAGTTGCACGCTTATGCATGGGCTTTCCCTTTACAAAAATAGGAGTTGCTTTAACCAAAAGCTAAGATAAATTCTTTCTATCTAATTTACCACTAAAGGAAAAATAAATAAAGAACCCTAATAGGCTACAGAAGATCGCTACTCAGATGCAACCAAATCAAGGGAGCACATCGGGAATGCCGGTACTTACATGTAATCGTTGTGGCATAGATCATTTGATTGCTCAATGTCCACATAATCCTAATGCACCCAAGATTATGCCATTAAATTTGGTTGAGGTCACCAATGAGGCACGAGGAACCACACCCGTTGTACCCGCGAATGTAGTTACACGATCAATGCTTCAAAATCAAAACTACATTCTTGAAGAGAGGGATACTGCATCAATTGCTCGAGCAAAGAAAAAGAAAACGCGGCGGAAGAGATCGCTTAATGCCACGAGCTCCAAGCCTAGTTCAAAGACTAACATAGGGACAGGAGACGACCCCGTGTATATGAATGATCCTGAAGATGATTCCGATTCAATAGAAACCATGGGGACCAAAGCCACTACCTTAAGGGAGGACCCTGCTCAGGAGCTCAACGAGGGAGAATCAAGCGAGTACATAAATAAGGGAAAACAGAAGGAAACTTTCTCGGCCCCACAACCAAGTCAAGTAATGCCCCCTCGACCACCCAAACTGACTGAGACTCCCCAAGACAAGCCACGTGGGCCAAAAACCCTCAAGAAAAAGATTGGAACTTACCCAAACCCAGTTGAGGAGATTGAACAAGTGCAACACTTAAGGGGTTTGGTGGAAGAAACACAAAGAGAACTGGAGCCAAACTCGAGAAAAATCAAAATTCCAGACACAGTGTTTCCTACGCAAGTTCAGTCTCACAGGAACCATAAACCGTTAGCTATACCTAGTATCATTCGGGAAGAAAGTGAGGATAGGACATCAGGAAGTGGGCAAACACCCTTCTTGCTGGAAAGAATGTTTACTGAGGGATTGCCTGACCCCATCAAAGAGGAAGTGATTCCATCTTCACCAGTCCCTAGTCAAGGGGCGATATCTCGAAAAGTACCGTTGAATGTGTCCAAGGTAATGGATTTCATGTCCTCTGAGATCAGAACCACGATCATATCCAAATTATATGGAGATCCTGAGCTATTCTTAGCTCTTCGGGCATTTCTCAATGGAGAACTGAAGGCGGGGCTACCACAATTTGCAAATATGGATAGACCCAACACGCTTCAAGATGAAGGGGAACATTGGGATCTACAACCCAACCCAGATGAAAACTCGGTCTCGTGGAAATACCTATTAACAAGTTGGGACAGTACTTTGAAGGGGACGAATCTAATGCAACCCTCCCCATTACTACCAAGGAATTAACTCTAAAGGAAATCCTTGATGGTGGTGCTGGAGTGAGCATTGTGACTAAAAACTGTTGGGAATCCATGGGAAGACCTCACCTCAAAGTCACAAACATAGTGGTTAAGATGGTAAACGGAACTATTGCTAAACATATTGGAATGTTAAGGGACCTTAAGATCAAGGTTCTAGGATACAAGGTAAAACATACCTTCATTGTAATGGATTTCTCCAAGCATCCTATGTCATATCAAATGATCTTAGGATGTCCTTTCATAAGGGAAGCACAAATGGTACATGACTGGTCGAAAAACCATGTCTACCTACAATTCCAGGACTCTGTCATTCGAGTTGATATTGAGAATGGTCGTGCGCATCCTTTAGGAAGCAAGGTTATCATCGATAATCGATCGGATACCACTATATTCACTCCGCCCCATTAAGGTATTGCTATACATGCAAAAAAGAGACGATGGGAAAGATTCTCCTTATATGGATGTCCTACCGGGTATGACTGAGTCGGATAACGTGGATTGGGTACACCTAGCGGCAACCATAGACACATGGGGAAATAGAGACACAAGTTGGGTAACACCTGAGAGGCAAGATATGCCATCGTTAGTGCCAATAAACATGATAGGTGTTATGCACTTGACTCCTGATGGCGAGAAAGCGGCAAACTCCACTGAAAGTAGCGAAGACTCTGACCAATGTAACTCTGAGTCGTCTGAATCTCAAGAAGAAACTGACTCTGAGCCTGATGGGGGGAATGAATCAAATATTCACCCAAATGTGGAAGCAAGGTGCTCAAGACCTAGGACAGTGACCTCCTACAATTCATCCGAAAGTGAGGGGGACACAAGTGAAGATCGACCAAGTGAGTTTGAATCTGACAGAAACAAAAATCAAAAACTTGGTAAGAAGAAAACGAGACATAAGCGCCAACGCTATCGAGCTAATATACGCACTGCAATAAACAAGGAGAGATCCACCGCAGAATGGCTTAGTTATGTAGGAGCTATTGATGCTCATTGGAAGTTAGCGGATAATTGGGGACAATACCTCCAAAGTGTCATGTGGTGTATTCCGCAACCTCATGACGTCGCCCAATTAGAGATCGAAGAGAAGCCGAAACTAAGTCGTACTGCAAGAAGGTGGCAAAACCAAGAGTTAGCTCAGCAACAAAAGGAGACAGAATTGAAAGAAAAAAGCCTGGCACAACAAGAACCAGTAGACTTGCACCCCACACCCGAGCATTTCAAATCATTCACCACAGGGAAACGTAAAGTGGTCTACACAAAAGCCCAACGAACGCCTACCAATGGGAGTAGCGGTGTCTACGATGGCCCTGCGATAGTTAAGGAGATAGACTTAGTAGATCCGGGTGAGGAGTCTAAACCAGTTTTTATTGCTCAAGACCTCACCAAGGCGGAAGAAGCTGCACTTTACGAAGCTTCTTAAAGAATTCAAGGACATATTTGCTTGGACATATCATGATATGAAGGGTGTACCACCCTCAGTGGTGCAACACACGATTCCAATGATTAGCACTGCTAAACCAGTCCAGCAACGTCCCTACCCAATGAATCCTAGGTACGCAAAGATTGTACAAGAGAAAATTGAAAAGCTTGTAAAATGTGGATTCATATACCCTATTGAGCACTCAGAATGGGTTTCTCCGATAGTCATCATACCAAAGAAGAATGGGAAACTCAAAGTGTGCGTTGATCTCAAAAAGGTTAATGCAGCCACCAGAAGGGATCATTACCCCTTGCCGTATTCTGAACATGTGCTTGAAAGAGTGGCAGGCAAGGAGGCATATAGCTTTTTAGATGGGTACTCGGGTTACAATCAGATCACAATTGCAGTCGAGGACCAAGCTAAAACAGCATTTATCACGGAGTTTGGAGTGTTTGCCTTTCGCGTCATGGCTTTTGGCTTGACCAATGCTGTAAGATCCCTGTTCCCACCGAGCAATGGATTCAGGATACTGGCAGCGGAAGTAGCACTTCTCGTGCGGGACAGGGGTCCCACATTCGGGGCCTCACCCACAGATATCCGGATAAGAGACTAACCGTCGGTTGTTCCAAAACTGAACCCGAAAAAACTTCCTTTACCGGAAAGCACGGGTGATTCCACCACGAAAACTTTTACTCTAACGTAGTCCGGCCCTTACTGATCAAACAGATCCGACTACATCTATAAAGATACTTGGTCAGATCAAGGAAGAAACTTGCACTTGGATCATTGGGATCAACGCTTTTTTCCCCATCAAGAGGCACAGCCGTTGATTCCTATCCATAGAACAATTACTATCCTGGATTTGCTTTATCTATCGTAGTAACAGAATTTGAGTCTCGATTCACGGATCCATCAGTCCAGCCTAACCCCATCCAGTCCCATGGGTTAGCCAACCGCCCAACCACTGTAGTGATGGGATCCAATTAAGAATTTGGTTAAGTTTTGTCCCGAGTACCAAGGAAAAGAGTTCCAAGGCTCCCTAGCCGGAAGTTCATGCAAAAATAAAACTAGTCACACCACTTACACACCCAATATGAAATTGCCTTTTCACAGATTCAACCAGTTTTAAAACAATCCTTTAATAAAACAATCCTTTAATAAAACCATAGTATCACTGATCACCATCTTCCAATTTATCCGGTTGATTCTTAATTTTCCTTTTCACAGATTCAACCAGTTTTAAAACAATCCTTTAATAAAACCATAGTATCACTGATCACCATCTTCCAATTTATCCGGTTGATTCTTAATTTTCCCATCATTCCTTCATCAGAGTATCTATGGCATCATTGGCAACTAGGACGCTCACCACCTGTCCACTCAGGGGCCGTTTCCTAGTTCCTAGCCCATAATACTCCGCAATATAATCACTTATCAAGATGGACTCTCGTTGAAGATCAGCAAGATCAACCAACAGATCCATATAAAGAGCCATGGACTCATCCATTGAAGACCAGCAAGGTCAATCCAGATCCATGCCCGATTTCAGAAAACAACTCTTACTCCTTGTTCCAATATCTTCCTCGATGCACGCGTGGGTATCCTAGGTGACCCAGAGCCCAAGCACCGTATGGTCAACACCCTCTAGGATCCTTCGCAGGTGACCTAGTGCTTCACTCATAGGCCGCTTCCTTGGCCCCTCATCCACCGTACCGGAAGCTCACCATTTTAATCGCACCGAGGCTGGTCAAGACCCGACCTTGCTACGCGAGACGTCCTCCATTGACTCTCCATCAGCAGTTGCAACTTTATCAGTTAGGTCCACGACCTTAATCACAAGACGGTCAAAATGCTTCCCCAGCATTCTTGACACGAAACAGTCATTTACAAACAGCATTTACAAACAGTTTACAAATACAGTTTCTACATTAACTCTCATTTTTCCACATTATCCCTCATCAACCCACATTACTTATTCCACATTCCATTTATATGTGTACTCATCCAATCACATCATTTTCCATCTCCTCACTTTAGATTCCTTCACATCACATATCATATATTCACATCCATACATCTACGTCCACATGCATACACCCACCTCCACATTCTCATCCACATCTATACATCTACATCTACATGCATACATCCACATCTCCATTCACATCGACATCTATACATCTACATCTATATGCATACATCCAGATCTCCATTCACATCCACATCTATACATCTACATCTATATGCATACATCCACATCTCCATTCACATCCACATCTATACATCTACATCTACATGCATACATCCACATCCACATTCATGCTCACATCCATACATCTACATCTACATACATACATCTACATCTCCATGCATACATCCACATCCACATCTATACATCTACATCTACATGCATACATCCACATCTCCATTCACATCCACATCTATACATCTAAATGCATACATCCACATCTCCATTCACATCCACATCTATACATCTACATCTACATGCATACATCCACACCTCCATTCACATCCACATCTATACATCTAAATCTACATGCATACATCCACATCTCCATTCACATCCATATCTATACATCTACATCTACATGCATACATCCATATCTCTATTCACATCCACATCCACATTCATACTCACATCCATACATCTACATCTACATGCATACATCCACACCTCCATTCACATCCACATCTATACATCTAAATCTACATGCATACATCCACATCTCCATTCACATCCACATCTATACATCTACATCTACATGCATACATCCACATCTCCATGCATACATCCACATCTCCATGCATAATAAGATTCTTTTAATTAATCTAGGATGATAGTTCCTAGAATATGGTAGGAAATCCTCTTTTCATGCTTTGAATGCAATTATTTTATGTGTATATTTTTATAAAATTTTGCCATAGCTCCGCTACTATAACTAATAAATCTCAATTATTTTAAAAGATAGGTTATCTTTAAGGGAATGATTAGAATGATCCCTAATTGGATCAATAACCCTTAATGGATTAAGTCAAAAATAATCATAAACTAAAAGCATAGATAAAAAAAACTATTAATTTATTCTCAAGCATAGATTAATCTTGGATTAAGAAAAAGCTTTATGAAAAGCTTCATTTGGATTGAGAATGGTCATGAGTATGACCATTTCTTACGTGAGAGAGAGAAAAAAACCATTAGAATTAAACATAAATGGAGATTTATGTAATTCTTTACTATCATTAATTAATTAACTTCAAAAGCATTTCAAAAACCATACCAATTAAGCTTCTCAAGCTTGAGAGGGGTTGAGAAGAGAGAATCATTGAGAAATTATAGAAAAGATCAAAATTCACTATACTTACCTTATAATTTGCTTGATTCTTTGTTCACGGTAGAGGCTCCCAACCAATCAATTGGTTTAGTATGTTGATGGAGCCACCAATGGGGATTTAAGAAAGAGAGAAGTGTCAAAAACTAGTGAATTATTAAAGAATTCATAGTTCTTGGCTTAGGTGGAGTAGAGTAACAATGCATAAGACACTATATTTTTTTCAACAAGGGGAGGCTTCTGTTTATAGGAAAAATTGAGCTCCTAACCAAACAAACTGATTCTAGAATTTTCCAAGTCAGTTTGGTTGAATTTGGACTAGATTTGGATCTAGTTTGGTTACTTTTTGATTCGGTTTGGTTCTATTTTGATTTGGTTTGGTTCAAGAGAGATGAGAGATAAAAATATCACATTATTTTTGAGTTTAAAACTCATTCAAGCATGTGAAATATGCACCTCCTTTAAAAAACTCTCCTTCCTTACATATGTGTCAAAATGGAATGATTATACCCAAAATATCTCATATTTTTAATATTGCTCATAGTTTTTTACTAATAAACCTTGTACATTTTCAACTCTTCATCTTATGTGAGCATTTACTCATTTTTGGATACTCAATTTATCTCATTTTTTTGATATTACTCATAGTTTTTTACTAATAAACCTTGTACATTTTCAACTCTTCATCTTATGTGAGTATTTATTTATTTTTGGATACTCAATTTATCTCATTTTTTTGATATTACTCATAGTTTTTTTACTAGTAAACCTTGTACATTTTCAACTCATCATCTTATGTGAGCATTTACGCATTTTTGGGTATCTTCTTTTACAAATAGGATTTATCTCCTCCCTACACATGGATTGATGCTATTGGCCCATAGGAACCTTAATTGGACCATAATTCAAAAATTTCTAAAAATCTAGACCCTTAGACTAAGGTTCTTTATACCTATTTCCAATTAATTCCAATTGCACATTGGAAAATTCTTTCTGAATTTCTGTTTCAAAGGAATTCATTTTAATGAGGTGAGATATTTTTCTATCCAAAAATATTCAAAATCTGAATATTCTCTCTCTAGAATATTTTCTCTCTCTAGGTTAAAACAGTTAGAAACAAGGTCTATATTTCTGAAGAGGGATTGATTACAGGGGAAGATACTGGACATCAAAAAGGGGTTGGGGGAGGAATCTTACATTCTACCCCACTTAAAAAATGCGAGATGTCCTCATCTCGCAAACTAGGATAATTTCGCAAGATGCACGAATATGAGACTTAGAGAAAAATTTTAATCAAGATTAACCACCAAGAAAAGTCTTAAAGAGAGCAAGATTCAAAATAAGAATAAGATTTAAACTTTATTCATTCTCGGAACTTATACAGTAAAGATAGAAGAACTCTTTACACTTCCATAAGCCCGTCCATCATATGGTCACAAAAGCAGCACTCACAAGCTGCACAAGAATAGGGTAACTCATCTATGGGAATAATTCTATTGGTTATTGCCGCACCTATCTCAGTGGTATGAGGTAATCTAACAAAAGGACCTCTGAGAGGCAAGCCAAAAACGGGGTAAAGGCATATCTTCTCATGAGGAAAAAAACACGCCAGTAAGAAGACCCGCTCAGAAAACCCAAGATGCCTTGATCTCATGATGCAGTAGTATCGGGGACCCAAATCCAAAGCTTCAATAACCATGGCCAAGTGGACATTGTTACGAAAGTGTTGCTGACCCCAGGATGCGCCCAACAGAAAAGCTTTGATAAGCTCAAGGTGACCGTAGCAGCTGCACCTGTTTTGACTATTGTCGATCCAAATGAGCCGTTTGTTTTGGAAACAGACGCTAGTAATGAGGTCATTGGGACCGTACTTATGCAAAGGGGACGCCCAATTGCATTTGAGAGTAAAAAGTTAGATCGTGCGCAGCGTAACTACTCGGCTTACGAGCGAGAGTTACTAGCGATAGTTCATGTACTAAAAAAGTGGAGACACTATTTATATGGTGCTACTTTTGAGGTCCGGACGGACCATGAAAGTCTGAAATAGCTTTCAAGTCAAAATGAACTGAAGGGTAGAAAAGCTCGGTGGGCGGAGATTCTACAGGAGTTTGACCTTCAGATACGTTACCAGAAAGGTAAGTATAACGTGGTGGCAGATGCACTTAGTCGCATGCCACAGATTAATGAACTTAGTTTCACAGCCTTCAAGAATGATTTCTTGGAGTCCCTACGTGGTTCATGTGAGCACGATCCATCTTTTACAGAGGTCTGGCGCGCTGTACGCGTACGCACTTCTTCACAGACGCGACCACCTCCCTCATTGGCACATGTTGCTAGTCCAGAGAGACTGGCCGAAGGTGCAATGGGAAGGGAAGCGAGAGTTAGTCTCTGGAGAGACTAGCCATGTCTTCTGGGTATATTTTAGAGCCAGAGAGCTCTGACGTAGGCCCTTCATCACCTTTGACTGCCACGGCTTCAAAGGGGAGTAATAAACTTCATCGAGGGGAGAAATATGCTAATTACTCCATTGACGATGGGTACTTACTCTACAAGGGTAGAATATGTGTACCAACTATTGGTGACTTTCGGGCCCAAATTCTTAAAGAAAGTCATGATAGTCCAAGTGCGGGTCATCCTGGGATTCAGAAGACCTATGCACTAGTAAAAAGACAGTTTTATTGGCCTAGTTTATTTAACGAAGTCCAGACTTATGTGCTGAAATGCAGTAAGTGCCAGGTCAATAAACATGAACGTCTTAAGGTTGGAGGACTACTCCATCCGCTGGAGATTCCTCAAGGGAAATGGGAAAGCATTTCCATGGATTTCATTACCGGTTTACCCACAAGACGAGTTGAGGGAATGACTCGGTGTGGGTGGTAGTGGACAGGTTAACTAAAATGGCAAAGTTTATTGCCACGAAGAAAACTGTTAAAATGCCAGAGTTGACAAAACTCTTTATTGAACATCTCTACAAGCTATATGGCCTGCCCGCAGATATAGTGTCGGATAGAGATAGAAAGTTCAACAGTCATTTTTGGAGGGAAGTCTTCAAAAAGTTGGATACTACTCTGAGTATGAGTACGGCAGATCATCCAGAGTCTGATGGTCAAACTGAAAGAGTTAACCAAATTCTAGAGGATATGTTGCGTTCTTATGTTAGTAAGAAGCAATCTAATTGGGAAGAGTACTTGCCCTTATTGGAGTTTGCCTATAACAGCTCCAAACACTCAGCGAACTGGATTTACACCATTCATGTTAATGTATGGATTCCAGCCGAGATCTCCGATGGCTGTAGGCCTAGAAAAGGAGAAGATTCAATCTATCAAGGATTTCCTTGAAGATATGAATGATATGCTTAGAGCCGCACGTGAGAGCATTCGTAGCGCTCAGGATCACGCTAAAACTTATGCGGATAAAGGACGTAGAAAGGTGACCTTTGCAGAAGGTGACTTTGTATTCCTCAAGGTTCCTGCGCAGTCAGAAACCATGAAAACGGGAAAGTGTAATAAACTTTCTCCGAGATATTGTGGTCCTTTTAAAATCCTTAAGAAGATTGGGGACGTAGCATATAAACTTGAGTTACCGGAGAGTTCTCAAGTCCATCCTGTCTCCATGTCAGTAAACTGAAGAAATCAGTTCACGGGTTAGAGAACGCAGTTTCTCCAGATATTTTGATGGACTTGATAGAGCCACCAAAGATACCACATGAACCTGAAAAGATTCTACAGTATCATGACAGACAAACCCGACATAAAGTGTACCAGGGGGTACTTGTTAAATGGATAGATAGGGATGAGGAGGTAGCTACCTAGGAACGCCGTAGTGCAATTTCCAAAAGGTTTCCCCAGTTTGTTTTCGAGGACGAAAACTCTTCTTAAGGGGGGGGTAATGTCACGTAGGCTATAACGCCTGTGATGAGACCGACGGCAGACCGGATGGCCATGTCCGGGGTTCAGTGGGAGAGGACGCCCATGCGGAGTCATGGGCGGCCAGGCTAGTGTGGATGGCAGGCCACACACTATATAGCCTGGGGGATGAGGGGCAATCCTCATTCTTCCTCTATGGCTGGGTGGTGAGCTAGAGGCTGTCCCCTCTTATGGTAACGCCCGTAGCGGCGTTACGGATATCTAACAGGGGGTAAATCACAACTGCATGTATTTACATACTTAGAATGGGCTAGATGTTATAAAACACGAGTGTCCACGAGTGGTTTTTGCTTTCACCTTAGTGATTCATGTATATCATGGCTCAGCAAGAAAAAATCCACTGTGGCCACTTCTAGCTGTGAAGCTAAGTACAAGGTAGCGTTTATAGCTACAATTGAGTGTGTTTGGATTAGGTGCCTTATTGTTGATTTGGGTTTTGGCGAGTCCTCAGCCACTACCATCTTCACTAACAGTCAAAGCGCAACGGCAGTTGTTGTTGCGAGGAATCCTGCTTTTCATGCTCGCGCAAAGCACATTGAGGTGCACTATCATTATATCAGGGAGAGATGCTTTGCAGGGGAAATTAACTTAGCTTATGTGCCAACACAGGACAACTTGGCAGATTTTTTTACAAAGGCTCTCCCTCGAGAGAAGTTTGAAGCTTTTTGCAAAGCTTTAAACTTACTTCCCTTTGGGGAGTAGTCTGGGCTCCCTATCATAGTCCAAAGAGATTGGCACATTGGCATGTCTCTGTACTTCTAGTGCTAGCTCTTGTTCAAATTATCACTCCCAGGGGGGATTTGTAGCCATATTTGGTAGTGATGTGTGTCAACACAATAGGACCACTCGGGGAACTTTTTCCCTCTTTAGGAGGTTTTTTTCCCGTGCTAGTATACACCCATCTCAAGGGGTATACTTATCATCTTTGTATAGCACATCTCAAGGGCTATACTTATCATCTTTGTACAATACACATTCACTATCTATCTATCATCTCATTGTGTGCTCTCTTGAGCGTCTCCACTGTGTGTGTGTGTGTGTGTGCATTCCTGCAACCCTATTTCCAACAAGACTTACCCAATGGTTGCTATTGATGGAGTTTAACTTTACTGTCATAGTAAGAAAAGATTCACAATATGTATTGGTAGACCACATGTCAAGAATACTTAATGGAGGACCTATCATCATCACTAGTGTTAATGATGAACTACCAGACTCTGGGCTCTTTAAGTCACATCTAGTATTGGAATGGAGTGAAGAAGTCTCTAAATATCTTGCCTATGGATTTTGACATGAAAAGCTGTTGAACAAGGATAAGATGTAATGACTTTTTAAGTTAGCAGCACCTTACCAATTTATAGAGTGGGACAATTGTATGAGCTAGGCAAAGATAATGTGCTTAGATGGTGTGTAAGGGAAGATGAGTTCCTAGCCATTTTGGAAGAAACTCATAGTGGGATCGCTGGTGGACATTTTATAGGCAAAGTAATTTCTCAAAAGATCATGCAAACAAGCAAGATTATGGTGGCCAACTATGTTTGGCGATGCCATGAAATTCATCAAACATTGTGATGAATGCCAATGCCTTAACATTAC
This sequence comes from Cibotium barometz, assembly GCF_041138505.1. NCBI lineage: Eukaryota > Viridiplantae > Streptophyta > Polypodiopsida > Cyatheales > Cibotiaceae > Cibotium > Cibotium barometz. The sequence goes on along the minus strand of NC_141059.1, from coordinate 38,730,137 downwards.
TTCTGGATAAGATATGATGCCTTTTGCTCCATGATTGAGGGAGCCACTGGTAGATCTCTTATCTAAGAAACCACTAGCCTAATTAGAATCTATATACCCATGTAGCTATATCTCTCTACCACCAACCTCATAGAAAAGTCTATAGGACAATAGTGGACTTTATGTATCTGAGAATCTATCTAGCCACATCCAAGTGTGGGTTCCTAGGGAATTGCATAAAACTCACAATTCTAACATCATATCTAGCCTAGAAATGGTCATATAGATCAAGCTATCCACTATGTATCTACACATAGTGGGTCCTCCAAAACCTACATAAAGCTTAGTGTTTTTCTCTAATGGCACTGAAATAGGCTTACAGCCTATCATACCATACTTGGACACATGTCCAAGCCACTATAATAGCAAAATGTCATTAGCTGATCTCACCACCTTTAGACCAAGAAAATACCCCAACTCTATCGAAATCTTTTATCTCAAACTTCAACTTCAAAATCATCTTGTCATCATGTATGTCAGTGGCACAATCACCAGTAAATCTAGTCATCCACATAAACGACTAATAGCATGATCCCTTTATCTATCTTTTTTACATAAAGTGAAAAATCTACATTAGATATCTGAAATCCAATGGTAATAAGATACTCCCTAGTCTTTTTTAACCATGCTTTAGGAGCCTACTTTTCGAGCCATATAAGGCTTTACATAACCTGCACACAATATATAGATGTACATCACTATTATAACTTAGTGGGACTTGCATTATGTAAACTTCTTCTTGTAAATCACCATACAAGAACACATTCTTTACATCTATTTGATGTAAAGACCAACCCTTCATTGATGTGCCCATAGCAATGACAGCTCTCATGGTTTGCTATTCTCGTAGCTATGTTGAATGTCTCCTCATAGTCAATGCCAATGAGATGCCAATGAGATGCCAATCTTGTCTTCATAGATCCATCTAAGTTATGCTTGACCTTGTACACCCACTTGCATCTAATTTCCTTCTTATCCTTAAGCAAAGGTACTAATTCCCATGTCACATTCGTATCTAATGCCAATCTTGCCTGCACAGATCCATCTGTGTTATGCTTGACCTTATACACCCACTTACATCCAATTGCCTTCTCATCCTTAAGCAACCAATGCTAATGTTACCATATCCTCATCCATGGCATCTTCCCATTTCTGATTTCCAAGTGAATACTCAAATCACGTGAGATCTCTCCTGTATTACTTTAACCATGTAGGCTTAGTAATGGGCTATATATCCATCATATCTCAATATGTCAACATGGTATCTAACCCAAGTAGATCCAAGGTCCTCAAAACAGCCTTGATTCTCCCTACACCAAGAGTAACCACCCACAAGCTCCCCATTAGGCTCTTCTCGAAGCCATAGAGTCACCATCCACATAAAAGTGACCTACTGACAGATCATGCATGCACAAAATGTTGATCTATCTTTTCCTTCCCTTTGCGTGATACATGTGTACCCAAAACCTATAATACCACGAGATAATGCATCTATATTAGTTACATCTGTCCTCAACTCACGAGAGTGAAATTTTTGAAATATTTTATTACCTAAATTTTTTATAAAAAGAGAAGCTTGTAGAGTAAGCTTGGACTAAAATAGCCATGCATTCTATTTTTTGAAAAAAGGAAGCTTGTAGAGCAAGCTTAGGCTAAAATAGCCATGTACCCTATTTTTTATGGAATAGAAAATCTATAAAAATACTCAAGCGGGGATGCTTTGACACGCTTGGGGGGGAAGTTGGGACCTAATCAGATGTTCTCTTGTTTCTGTATTTTTATGTGTGCGTGCTTCTCGAGGTCTCGATATTCCCGTCTCGGTGGTATTAGAGCCTCGGTACACTCCGAAAAAAAAATATCAAATGGCCCAATCATGTGTGAAGGTTACAAAACGGCGACGACAACATGAAGCCCAAGAGCAAGGGCACAGCAGGCGAAGCCAAAATACGTGGCCAGCAAAGCACCAGGCTACAGCGATGTACATGGCCCACACACAGCCACATCACAAACACCGACATAACAACCAAACGCACGACTGACCGACATATGAGTGGGTGGCAACAACCGCCGGCGGACGAAGAGTGGATGACAGCACGCCATGGAAAACGAACGTCCCACCAGCAGGGAGGGAGCCATCGACAGCCACAAATGTCTCTAGAAGAGACAAATACAAATGATATCCTTTTCTTCCCATTCACGAGATTTCTGAAAACACTATCCCTGGGATTTTACAGTAGCAGCAAAGCACCGAGCTACATGGATGTACATGGCCCGCACAAGCACCGGCAAAACAACTAGGGTGGCAACAACCACGCCGGAGGGCGGACGACAACACACCATGGCAAATGAACGTCCTGCCAGAAGGAGGTGCCACCAGCAACCACGAAAGTCTCTAGAAGAGACAAATATAAAGGATGTCCTTTTCTTCTTGTTATACCCTTTCGCCGCGGGATTTTTCAAAACACTATATGGGATTTTACAGTAGCTGCATGGTGGTAGCGAGAGGTGAGCCACAAGGGAAGAAGAAAAAGGAGAAGAAGAAGAGGAGAGAGGAGAAAGAGAAGAAGAAAAAGGAGAAGAAGAGGAGAGAGAAGAAAGAGAAAAACAAGAAGAGAGAAGAAGGAAAAAGAAGAGGAAGAAGAAGAAGAAGAGAGAGAAGAAAGAAAAAGATGAAGAAGAAAAGAAGAGAGAAAGAAAGAGAAGGAGAAAAAAAAGAAAGAAGGAGAATAAGAAGAAGAAGAAGAAGAAGAAGAAGAAGAAGAAGAAGAAGAGGAAAAGAAGGAGAATAAGAAGAGAAAGAAATTTACTTTTAACAAAAAGAGAAGAAAAAGAAAATAAGAAAAGAAAAGAAAAGAAATAAAAAGTGATTATCATCAGTGTTGATTACGTACTTTGACCCTTTTTTTTGACAGATACGTGGATCATTTTAGTGGCATCATGGCGAGATTGATTCAAGCGTTATTGTCATACTCTCAGTATTTAAACGTTGGAGTAATGATTTTAGACGTGCCAATAGATATGCATAGATTCGAGGCTTGAGTAAATTTTTCGATTATGCACCTAGCTCAAGGCCAATGTTATTCTAGGCTATGTAATTATTTCTTATGCAGTTTATATCGTAATCATGAAGATAATAGTCTTGAATTTGTACGACAGTAAGCATGTTGTTATGTGTGGTGTAAGCATGATGTGTAGGTTATACCAATGCTCTCTACCATGGAGCCATGTTGATTTTTCAAAAATTATCATCTCAACTTACACATGATAAGTCTTTATCTTTACCCAATAACTACATTTCAGTTATTCACAAATTATTTTAAATTCTCTATTTCTCTTAATCTTTTGATTTTGTAGCCAACAATACATCAAGGTGAGACTCTCTTACTTTTGGATTTTATTTTTATGTCATTAAGTTTTATTTAATATGTGTTAATTCACTTGGACTCGATGATGAGATGAAGAACAAGACTACCACAATGACTACTCCAACTGTTAGAGTAACATATTCCTTGTTTATCCTTACAATAAATTCAAGATTTTTATACAAATTTCAAGGAGAGTTCTTATACATCAAAAGTAGAACTTCTTGGAGGAATTGGCCCTTCCATATTAAACTATACTTTATGAATTTTTCACTATGAGTTAGTCTTGTGGTATGGGACATGAGATTAATCCTGTGTGAAGTATTCCAATGCATACTTATCTCTAGATTTGCGTGGGATAATTTCTAGTGGTATGGGACACTAGAATTTATTACACACATAAAAGTCCTTGATACAATTTATCTTTTCTATGATGAATATTTAGTGATATTTATCTGTGACGAATAACTTATCACAAATTGAACTTAATTAATTCTTGATGAGGGTAACCCACTGTGGTATAAGAATTGAGAGTGAATCTGATTCTTTAGAGGGTGGCCTTAGTTGGTTGTTGGGAGTGAATACAACCAGCTAACATGTGTGAGACATATGGTATACTCTATGAATACGTGTGACATGTATGAAAACATTGTGAGTGAATCCAATGTAGGAGTTTGATTGTGAGTGAACCGATCAACTCTAAGACATGTATGATGCATGCAAAGATTATGGGTGTTTGATTGTTTGTGAGTGAATCCGATCAACTCTAAGATACGTGCAACGCATGTGAAGATATTAGGAGTGAATCCAATGTGGGAGTACATCCAATTAATTATGTAAAGACATTGAGTGTGAATCCAATGTGAACGATTAATGTGTGCTGACAGTTACAACCGAGGACGGTTGTCTCCCAAACCGGGAGGACTATCACGAGAGTGAGATTTTTGAAATATTTTATTACCCAATTTTTGTAAAAAGGAAAGTTTGTAGAGCAAGCTTGGGCTAAAATAGCCATGCATTCTATTTTTTGTAAAAAGGAAAGTTTGTAGAGCAAGCTTGGGCTCAAATAGCCATGTATCCTATTTTTGATGGAATAAAAATCTATAAAATTACTCAAGCAGGGATGCTTTGAGCACACACTTGTGGGGGGGCAGTTTGGGACCCAATCTGGTGTTCTCTTGTTTGTGTATTTTTCTACATGCGCGCTTCTCAAGGTCTTGATATTCCCATCTCATCAAGCTGCTTGGCCATGGACTAACATTGGATCACTGCTATAGGACTCTTCATGTCCACTAAGCACCTATGATTACTGCTCTATATATGGGACAACATCATTACTTACATCTACATCTTTAGTTACCTTCATTGGTGCATACCAACAAGTACTCATCTCATCAAAGACAACATCTCTGTTATAACCAGTGGTGGTAGGGTTAGAGCATCTATAACCTTTATTCTCCAAAGGATAAGCAATGAAGATGCATTCTCTGCCTTGAGATCCAACTTGGTTCTCACTTCATCACAAGAACATGTACATATATAAAACATCCAAATACATTCAAGTGAGACACATCTAGTTTTATGTATATAAACTTATATTCAAGTGTCATGCCATGAACAACTGTAGTGGGGGTCATGTTCATAATGTAAGCAATAGGTTTGCTACTACCTTAGCCTAAAAATAATCTGGCATATTCTTTTAGACATCAAGGCAACTTCTATAATGTGTATGTTTTTTTTTTCTGCAACACCATTCTATCGCCCGTAGAGTGTACTTGCATGTGAATTACCACTTGATTCCCTATTTTCTCAAGAAATCAATGAACTTATTATTGGTGGAAAAATATTATCCCCCACAGTCCGATCTTAGGCATTTGATCTACATACCTTTTTTCTTCTCAACCAAGGCTTTAAAACTCTAAAAGTGAGCAAACACCTCACTTTTCTCCTTTAGGAAGAAAACCCACACTTTCCTAGTGTGATCATCAATGAATGTAACATAGTACCTACAACTTGTAATTTGTACAGTCTTGGTTAGTCCTCCCCATACATCAAAATGTATAACATCTAATGACCTTGCACTAACATGATTTTCGTGTGGAAAAGCATGTTTGGACTATTTACCAACATGATTTTCATGTGGGAAAGCATGTTTCGACTATTTACCAAGCCGGCATGCTTCACATACTTTATGCATACCATCAATGTTAAACTTCGGCAAACCAACGGTATTTTGGGCCTACATAGACTCTGGCCGCCGCTATATATTCATATAACCAATGCGCTTATGCCATATGTTAATATCTGTGATGACACCTGTCCCACGTGTAAACATGGCTACCTTTATCTCAGGCATGTTAACATCCTAATGTGTGCATCCTCTTGTATGACACTATTTCACTTCTATTTGAGTAGGCAAGATTTATACATAGTTTTTAACAAGCAATACTTTTTCAAGTGAATATTAAACATTGTCGTTTCTTAATAATAACATTCTCCAAGATATATAAGCATATATGACGATACATCTCCTTCAAGATAAATGTCACCAAGTTTTAAAGCCTCTAGTGTATTTTAGAAGATAATCATTGATTAATGTTATGTGCTAGAAGCACAAACACATGCACACACATGAAGGAAGAGAAAGAGAATAAATTTATTATGTATTTTATTCTTTATATATTTAAAATTATAAAACTAAGAGAATTGCTTTTATTTTATTGTATTGACCCAACAAAAAAGTGTTTAAAAAAATATCTTTGATTTTTTGTAAGATTAAGTAAGAAAAAACATTATGAGAATGTGACTAAAATATATTAAAGTAAATTAGTTCTTTTATGAGAATGTGTCTAAAATATTTTAAAGTTTAGTCCTATTTATGAAGAAAAAGTTAAAGTTTCTTAACTATACAAATATTATGTAAGCTTGATTAAATCAAGCTAGCTTTTTTATTAAGTTAATTTTGATGTGATTTGTGATGTTCGCATACTATTCTACGCAAGGAAAGTAAGAGCTTATGTAAAGTCTTGATTGAAAAAGGGGGAAATGCTTTGTCCTCTATAGAATTCCTTAATGAAAAAGGGGGAAATGCTTTGTCCTCTATAGAATGCCTTAATGAAAAAGGTGGAAATACTTTATCCTCCATAAATGAACCACAAGAGAGCAATTTATGTAATATCTCGATCTTTAAAGGGGTCAAAAAAGGATGAAATGCCTTTCATGTGGAGAAAGAGAGCAATTTATGTAATATCTCAATCTTTAAAGGGGTCAAAAAAGGATGAAATGCCTTTCATGTGGAGAAAGTTTTGGTGTTTATTTATTTTTGTTTAAAAAGACTTATATTCTTTGTTTGTCTCTTGTTACCAATCATTATATCGATCTTTGATACACATGGACAAAAAGCATTTGAAAGTGAGTTCTTGTTAAACGGACCACACTTCTCTGTATGGTCCCACTTTTTAGCATACACTATGTTGATATTTATTTCTTTCACTAACCATATTTTCTTAATGCATGCACTTTCTTTCTAAATGTTGATATTTATTTATTTCATTGTTTTCTTGATGCATATACCTTATGATATGAAGATACTTGTGGAGATGCACAAAAAATGGCATCCACAAACACACATATATGAATGTACTTGTTGGGATGCACAAAAATGACCTTCAGAAACACACGGATCATAATTAAAAATGTTTACCTAATTTGTGGAACGCAATCAAAACATCAATGTTTAGGCATGTGTTTATGCTAATGCCTCAATAAAGGGACATGTTACTTTGTCAATTTTGAAAATGAGGTATCTCCAAACTTGTATCATATCAAATTTGTTTAACTGCTTTGTGGCACTTCATCAAAACAAAAATATAGAGGCATGTGTTTCATGCTAATGCTTCAATGGAGGGAGATGTTATTTTGTCAAATTGAAAATGAGGTCTTTCCAAACTTGTACTCTTGTTTATTCTTAATTCATTCAACAACCCCTATGATTTTGTTTTGTTATGCTTACTCAATTGGGGGTACTAATTTTGTGGTGTGCTCTTGCCATTGTGATTTTATTCAAAGTTATGTTCATGATTTAATAGCATTGCCCCAACGTTTATGAATTTAACGAGTTTGTCAAAGTTCAATCAAGGTGGAGTCTCAAAGTAGTGTGGCTACCTAAGTTGGAAAAAGTTTGCTTTGTGTTGAAGGAAGTCTAGGTTGCATACACTGTATAACACAAACATCCTTGTCTGGCAACGCGAGCCCACACAAATTGTTGCATCACCCATAAATGTTGTGTAAGGAACCTTATCATGTTTGGACTACTCCTCACCTTTGAAATGTTATGTAATGGTATTGACACTGCTTCGAGTTTCTTTTGCCGCACACAAAAGAGTTTGGAACACTATTTTTACCAAACCTTATGTGCATGAATCCTTGTCACCATGGGTTGAAGAGGGGCGAGAAATGTGAACAAACATTTTCTTGATAATGTTATTGGAATATAATTAATACTTGAAAATTTTGAGGAAGTTCCATGAGAAGGATTTTTGGGGATGGATTCTAGGTTAAAGCGAACCTATCTTTTCTCGAACCCTGAGGACTAATTGGCTTTTGGCACACTAGTGAATTTATCATGTGAGATAGACCACATGTATGTATTAGCTAGATGGTGATGGGGCCATCATACATGGAGATGGGGTCAGCCATGTCACCCATCAGTTCGTTCTTCACGGTCGAACACGACAGAATGTTCTTTGAAAGTCTAGCTGTCTCACCCGCTCTTTTATAAGCTCGCCACGCATTAAATGCAGATTTCCATGATTAATCTGGCCAAAAAGGCCGGCAGTCGTTGAAAAGTCGCCACTCCGCTAGATCCCATAATCTGATTATTATACATAAATAATAATAATATTCGGATTAACTTTGGAGTGTGCGAATCATAAAAAGGCAATATATATTTGTATTATTATTATTATGTAATTAAATCATAACATTATCCTTTTTTCTGAAATGATTGGAATTATATTAAAAAAGTGAAATCATAACATTATCAAATTCATACCAATCAAATAAAGACAACTCTTACTTTTGTTTTTGAAATCTATACTATATGCAGGTTTTATAACTAAAATCTATGAAAAAATAAGGGTTACTTAAAATCTTAGCGGGTTTTTCCTAATTCTAACCCCTTTAATGAAAAATAAAAGGGCTACTTGAAATGTAGGTTTTTTAAGTAGCCCTTATAAAACCTGCATATTGTTTTGGGTGCATATTCAGAACATTTTGTTTTGGGTGTATTAATTAAATGGCCACGTAACTTAACTAATTTTTTTTCTCTAAGGTTACTCTCTCTCCACGCTCACCTGCTCCGTTGACCTCCCTTCACCAGCCTCCTCGGTCGCTCGCCACACGTGCACAACACCTCACGTCCGCTTGCCTATCCTCCCCTCGTCCGCTGGCCTCCCCTCGTCGGGACGCCTCCTCGCCCACTACCTCCTCTCTTCTCCGCTCCTCCGACAAACTGGCTACATAGGCTGTGGATGATCACCCCCGGCGAGAAGTGCCCTCAACGAAGGTGGCTCTGCTCTTCCCTCTTCTCTCCCTCGGCCACTACTTCCTCTCTTCCCCGCGCTTCCGACAAACTGGCTGCAGAGGTTGTGGATGATCACCCTCGGCAAGAAGTGCTCTCAACGAAGCCCAAGTTTCTGAAAATTTCCCTGCCTTTGGCGATAGACTTAGTTCTGCTATGAGCAGAGATAGGAAATATTGGACTCAGACAGGAAATATCTAGGTTCTGTGCATAAGAGAGAGAGGGGTTCTGTGCATGAGAGAGAGAGAGGGGTTCTCTTTATTTACGAGGATACATGCGAGGTGACGTAGCAAATCTCGGCTTACCATTTACAGGAGATTTTACAATATACCTTTTGGGAAAAAAAAATGGCTAAAACCTTACGGATGAGCTAAGATTGAAAATAATTTTAATCAAAGTAATTAATTATTTGCAACACCAAAACTTTGTGGGGGTCATATTGTAGAGATTAAATTTAAAAAAAACAAACAAAAACAAGATAGATTTAAGAGATGTTCTTCTTTTGATTGGTTAAAAAATATGTCTTTTTGAGCACTCGAATAAAGCAATATTATTATATTATATTATAATAATATATATTAGCTATAAAAACGATAATCCCTGGAGATCGAGGTTGGTTGTTGACTTTGTTCGTTAGCTGCGGCCATTTCACATCGGCCGAGAGATGGGCGGGCCAGGCTGCACATGCAGGAGGGCGGCCCACACGAGACCGCCCACTTCTCGCATTAGAGCCACTCATGATCTCGTGGTTGAGGATCAGTCTCTCGACTCTCTCGGGAATGCAACGAAATCGTAGCTGTAACTAACTCCTTCTATCTTAGTAGCTCTGACGAATTTAGCAACTAAGGCTCTGTGTTAACCTACTAATAATCAGTGTGTTAACCTGCTACTAATCTCTGTGTTAACCTACTAATAATCAGTGTGTTAACCTGCTATTAATCTCTGTGTTAACCTACTAATAATCATTATGTTAACCTACTATTAATCAGTGTGCACTATGCAACGCCTCTACGCAGTAGTATACACAGTGATCTCTAATCATCGTCATTTGCATTAATATTTAATGAATTAGCTGCAGCTTTGGCCACTGTGGTGTACTGCCTGCTCTCATCAGCAATGGTGGGGTGATGAGGTTTGCCTGTCAACTCTTTCCAGAACACCCTCTTTTGTCCTTCTTCGAGGGGGTCTTTTTGCATCTACTTCTATGTACCTCTGTTCTTAAATGATATTCTCCTACTAAAGTAATGCCCATTTATTTTGGTACTTGAGCACGCCTGCATGCATGCACGACGCTGCCTGCACTCTCCCTTTCCTTGTGTGTTCTTTTCCAATCATAGAGCAGAACATGCGTGGGCTCTAAACCTTAGGCAGTGGTAGTATATCCATGGCAGCCCCTTTGCTCTCGTGATAATAATTATCTTATTACTGTTATTATCATTATTTAGCCGCTATCAGACACTACTTAGAAGGATATTTTTTGAGCTGAAAACGATCTCTCCAAGGTAACTTTAAAATCTCCCTCTCATGGCTGAGTTATGCTATGATTATGTTTCTCTCAATGCACGGTTTCCAGTCTTCCCTATTCACAATTCTTCATCCTTTTAATACCTTTTTTTTTTTTTGGCCTTTGTTTGTCTTCTCAATTACTCAATGTAGTTGCCTGCAGCTCTTTCTAAGCTTAGGCTTAGAGTTTGGACAATGTTATAATTTCATATTAGTTAATACATACTACCTCCTAATGTTTTTCTAAGCCTAGCTATCATAGCTTATACTGGTTACGTTAGTTCAAACTACTTGCTAATTAATGTGTTCCTAAGCCTAGATATAAGTAGGATTAATGTGAAGAAAAGGAAGGACCTGAGTTGGGCACCTTATATCTGATCATTTCAGCTTTGGACTGCATTAACTGTAACTAATACTAGTCGCTAATGTGTTCTTGCAGCAAATCGCTCATGTTGGAAGTTGGAGAACCTGGGGAGCTCCCTCTCATAAGGGAGCTAAACGCTCACAGGAAATCCAAGGGTCCGCAAGATCCATCCACATTGACAGCATCATCTAGGAAATCTCCTGTTCTTGAGACTGTTTCTTCAATTACAAATGAGGTGAACCTGCCACTTGACGAGAGAGCTCTTCATCATGAAGGGGGTGCCATGAGGGAGAATAAAAAGATACCCCAAGCAGCTTCACATGGTGGGGGTAGTGGTAGAAGGGATGGGTCTCATGGTGGTGGTGGTGGTGGTGGTGGTGGTGGTAGAAGGGATGGGCTAAGAGGGACCTCAGGGAGAAAATGCTCTCACAGATCTCCACAATTGAATGACTTTGATGCTATGAATGATTTTGACCCCAGGATGAGCTGGGACTTGGGGAGAGAGGCCTCTGCACGCATGGATAGAGCCTCAAATGACCACCTCCAGCATGAGAATTTGAGAAGCCACTTTGGAATTCTCGGGGAGAGTCATGGATTGGGCAGGCAGATAGTGGCAGGAAGCTCTGCTTTACACAATTGGAGGACTACAGATCATGTGGGTCATGATGATGGGAGTTCCTTTATGGCAGAGGGCCTCAAAGAAGCGGCATCACCAGACATGTGGAATTGGCAAGAATCTGGCCGGGACCATGGCGCCTTTGAAAGCCATCCAGGATTTTTTGCTTACCAGGATGAGGATGGAAGAGTGAGATCCAGGCAGAATACATCTAGGCTGGCAAGAGGGCACAAGTTGTGGAGACAAAATGACCAAACCCTTTCTCCTTTGGTTCTCAACCCCCATGATGACATGCATAGGTTTGGCCATGCCCAGTCATTTTTCACTTTGGAGGAACCCTTTGATGATGAGGAGGAGCATGATATGGAGGAGTGGCAAAGTGGGCTGGTCTCATATCAAAAGGAAGCATCAGGTATCAAGGTGGGATCGAGATCTCCTCAGGAGGCACAGAGATCACATAGGAAGCAAGCAGCAACCACTGCTAACAGTACAAAATCCTTGCAAATGTTCAGCCCACCAGTCGGCAGCATGGGCAGGCAACAGCGTTCAGAAAGCTTGAGGCCTGCGCCATGGGAAACTGAATTCTTCGAGTATGAGGTAGAAGCCTTGGAACTACCCTCCAAGAAGGAAAGTAGGAGACTCCACCAGAGGTTGAAGAATCAGAAGCAAGCCAAAGGGCATTCGACCACACTAGAATGTGCAGGGTCACCTCTTGACTCCATGAAAGCCATTAGGAAAAAGGGTAGTGCAGGTGCTGAGCGTCAATCCATGTTGCAACAGCAGTTCACATCAGCTATGTATCCTGCTAGGAGCCCCAAGGTTGAGCCACTCCCTCTATTAACTGAATTAGAGGACTACAATGGGAGTGATGAATTTGGGGGCTCTTCAATCGATGGGGATGGTGGAAGACTGTCAATGAGTGAGCTTCATGGGGAGTTGGAGTTGGAAGCATGTAATAATGCACCAAATGGACACAATGCAGGAAGAATAGTCAAAGTGCAAGATGCAGAACGCCTTCAGCTTGCTGTCCCGGACTGTAAGGAGCTGGCTCTATGTGAATATAGAGCCCGGAATTTGAGCCAGAAGTACAGGCCAAAAGTGTTTGAAGAGGTGGTTGGTCAGCACATTGTGACACAAGCTCTTTCGAATGCGATATTGAAGGGGAAGATTGCTCCTGTGTATCTTTTCCAGGGCTCACGGGGTACCGGGAAAACATCGGCTGCAAGGATTTTTGCATCAGCCCTTATTTGCATATCATCGGAGGGGCAACGGCCATGTGGGGTTTGCAGAGAGTGCATCAGTGTTGCTACAGGTAAATGCTCTGAGGTTAGAGAGGTCGATGCGGCTAGCAACAACGGGATCGAGCGAGTCAAGGCTCTTCTGGAGGAAACCATCTCTGCTCCTACCTTGTCACGTTACAAGGTGTTCATCATAGACGAGTGCCACGTGCTCACCACAGAGACCTGGAATGCTCTTCTGAAGATATTGGAGGAGCCTCCCATGAACGTTGTCTTCATCCTTATCACAACAGATCCAGATCGGCTGCCTCGAACTGCGGTTTCAAGATGTCAGAAATTCCCTTTCCCAAAGATCAAAGATTCTGAGATTGTGAAAAGGTTACAGGCACTGGCTAGATTGGAGGATCTTGCCATAGACGTTGAAACCCTACAACTGATTGCTTCTAGGTCGGATGGCTCTCTTCGCGATGCGGAAATAACTCTGGATCAAGTCAGTTTGTTAGGACAGGAGATCAATTCTTCAACAGTTTATGAGTTGGTATGTATGTATTCACTTGCATGGCACACTGTGTATCACTTCCTTATCTTACAAAGGCAACACTTCCAATCCCCACCCCCCACCCCCCCCTTCTTTCCCTCCCTCTCTCTCTCTCTCATATATGTAAATACACACATGTGTATGTATGTATATGTATATATGTACACACACACACACACACATATATATATACAATGCTCAATTGTTCGTGACGGATATAACGCACAACATAGAAGAAGATGTGCAGAAATAGAGAGAGAGAGAGAGAGAGAGAGAGAGGGGGGGGGAGAAGAGGACACAATATTGGGTCCCGAATACCCTCTGTAGGGCCCCACCACGAATGGTGTATCTGCTTTATTAGAATGATGTAAATCTTTAAATAAAGACTGGTTCTTGACCTGCACTCTTCACCTTGGTTGGAGCACTCCCCTTGGCTGTCCTGGCCCTTGGAACACACCTACTCTTTGTGAATTATGAGATGAACTGACTGAATTCTGGTCTGGGTATTTATACCCCTTTCTGATGCTGGCCGGCTGTCTCTACAGGGGTCGGCTTGTTGCTGAAAACCTCACGACCAAGTCAAAACGCAATAAATGCTTTTTGAAGCAAGTCGTTTCACACTGTAGATAGGCTGGCCACCCTGCACATCATCATGGCTTCTGGGCAGCCCTGTGCATGGGCAGCCTCTAGGCTTGGCCACCTGGCTGGGCAAGGCCCCTAGGGCTTGTCGGCTGCCTGGCCAGGCCCTTGGGCTCGCCGACAGCCTGCCCAACCCCTCCATAGGCTGTTGGGCAAGGCCTGGGGCCCTCCTGGACCCTCTTGGGTGGCCTGAGCCTACCCAAAGCCCAATCTAGAGTATGATACTCTCGTTTGGGGTAGCCCTATGGGCTGGACCCCTTTCTACATGCAATTCCTACATGCTTCTACAGATCCCTGGCAACTAGTTGCAAACCAACTACTCACGTCATCTGACATGATTCTAGAGGGAGACTCTAAGTACGGACTGGCACTCCTTCATGTGCAGGACAATGCACACTTGACCTTGGACGCGTAGAGTGGAAGCCTGGCTGATTCGTCCTGGACTGGGTTCACATGGGACCAATTTCCACTCTAGGTCCTGCACCTTCTTGTTCAATTTATGTACATATACATGTACTATATATATATATATATATATATATATATAGATATATATACATGTACTATATATAGTACATGTATATATATATATATATATATAGATATATATACATGTACTATATATAGTACATGTATATATATATATATATATATATATATAGATATACGTATGTGTATACATACATACATACATATATGTACGTGCGCGCACGTGCGCATGTATATGTATGTATGTGTACACACACACACACACACATATGTGTGTGTGTAATGTTATATGTATATATATGTATATATATATTTATATATATACCGGCTTTCCTCCAAGTCTAAACAATGTGGCACTGACATCCAAAGATTCAAAAGGATCGAATCCCCTGTCTGAACTCTATCAAACGCATCCAATGAATCCAACAAAAGGGTTAAGCAGAGTGAATAAGCAGGTTTTATCTGTCCAAAATCCACTGAAATCGTTCCCAGTGAACCCACCCAATAGGGACATTGCATATATATATATATATATATATATATATATATATATATATATATATATATATATATAGGCAAGCTTAATCCTCACAGACATGCACAGAGAGAAGAAAGCAACCATACAAGCTCAATGCACAAAGAGAACACACACACACGCACATATATATATATATATGTATATATATACATACATATATATATGTATATATACATATATACATATATATATGTATGTATATATATACATATATATATATCTATATATACATACATATATATATATATATATATACATACATATATATGTATGTATATATATACATATATATATATCTATATATACATACATATATATATATATATATATACATACATATATACACATATATATATGTGTGTGTGTGTGTGTGTGTGTGTGTGTGTGTATACACACATATATACATATATATGTGTGTATATATATATACATATACATATATATATCTATATATATATCTATATATATACACACATATATATGTATACACATATATATGCATACACACACATATATATATATATATATGTATACACACACACACACACACCACATATATATACATATATATACATATGTATATATATATATATATACATACATACATATATATGTGTGTGTATATATATACACACACACACACTGTCACCAATTGGCCGACCATTTGGTCCATTCCTAGTTTTTGCGTCTCGTTCACTTGAGGCCAGGCCGGTGTCTCATGTGAAGAGGCCAGTATTTTGCTGACATGGACGGGAGCCAGACTGGTGCCACCCGTGTGTTAGCAGGATGGTGTCGTATGGACGGGAGCCAGATCAGTGCCACCCGTGTATGACCTGGACTGTGTTCGATCCATGGGACTGTCACGCCATGGAAGAGCCAGTATTCGTGCCGTGTTTCACCTATGGGACTGTCACACCATAGGGAAACTCGTGCCTGGAACTGTGTCTTACCTATGGGACTGTCACTCCATAGGAAGACCAGGTTTTTATGTTTTATGTCGTGCCAGTTTTGTGCCGACAGATATTTTGTACATGTTCCATGAACGGGAGATATGTCCATGTTACTATTTGCACATGCACACATATTTTGCATGTTTGAAACTGTTTTCGCATGACATGTGTTCGTGTGTTTGCCTGCTTGACGTGTTACTTACTGAGCGGGGACGCCTGCCAATGAGTCGTGAAGTCTGCTCTGTATTCTGACGAGTTTCAGTGCATGTGAACAGGTGGTAAGTATATGGTACATGTTGTTAAATTGTTATTTAATTCTAACCCCTTTGTTTTATAAGGTTAGGGGTTCACACTCATTTAAAAGTGGGCACCCCCTTTGGGCACCCACTTAGGGGCCAAGGTGGGGAGCCTCACTTTTAAGTGAGTGTGGGGGTGGGCATGGTCACCCACCCCCACTAATCCCCCACATGCAAACGTGGGTATGACCAAGGTTAACTCCACTTTCAATTTTATTAAAAAAAGGGCCCCCTTCAAGCGTTGAAGCCATCGCATCTAGCTGGCGTTGATCCATCACCCATCGCTTCCTTTTAGCGTTGGATCCATCAACCGGCTGCTCTTCCTACGCAAAGGGGACTGCTCATACTACTGGCTGCGCCTACTCTCCTGCAGGCGGTTATCATCTCCACAAGCATTGCTGCGGCTTCTCTCCCCAGACGGCTGGCTGCAACTACAGGCGGCTGCCATATTTTCTACTGTACGGCTGCAGCCAGGCGCCTGTGTACAGCAGCCAGGAGCCTGTATACAGCAGCCAGGTGCCCTTCCTCCCACAGGCTGGCTGCAACCACTCCAGCAGGCGGCTGCCTTCTCTTTACCTCTATTGCTGGCGACTGAACCTCTGGATGCTGGCTGCGTTTCTGTACAGCCAGGCGCCCATTACATATTTTGCCTACACAGAGTTGGCTGCCATCACATGAAGGCCACGTATTACCTCTGAATTGCTTCCCCCAGGCGGCTGTGTATCCATCACTATCAGGCTGTGCTCCAGCAGGCGGCTGTCTACAGCTATCTCTTGGTTTGTCTACTTTGAAAGTGGTGGTACATAGTGACTGTGCACTCCTTCTCCAATCAGGCAAGAGCAGGCGGCTGTGTCCTTTGTGGCGGTACATCATCTCCACGGGTGTTCTACAAGGAAGACTTCGCATCACCTGAGTGGTTTCATCATTCCGCAAGTTTTGGTCTTTTATCAACCAACTACAAGTAAGTGATTTTCAGATTTGAGCAAAGCATTTAATGTTTAAATCTGATAAGGGATTCATCCCTCTACGGCCACACCCGTTCGGTGCCGGGTTGTCCAAGCTGTATTGGCGAACCTCGGTCCAAAGGTGCTGAGATCGGGAGAGCCAGGCGTTCGTACGAGAGCGCCTGTTTGTGCGTGGTCTCGGAACACCAGTGAGGCGCTCTCTGCGGAGTCCAGTGAAAGCACAGGACCGTAGAGATTGGACCACACTAGTGGTCGTTCTGCTTCGAGTTTTCTTCATCGAAATCCGAGCCTACTTGTTTGGTACTGTTTTCATATGTACATGGACATTATCTGGTTCTCAGAACCCATGGAGCATTGTATTCTTTAAATACTCCCAATAAATATATCATATATTGAGGGGGGGGTCGGCCCGTTCCGGCCCCAGTGCTGGTGTCCATCTTTCCATTTCTGTTCATTTAAATTTCAAGTTGTTTTAAGTTGTCCATTTCATATTTGTGGTTTTAAAGTTGTGCTATTAAGCGTGTGGGTGTCCAACGGAGTCTTTCCCACTTGACGGGATCGGTTTCATTGGTATCAGAGCACGGTTGTTTCCCTCTTCCTAGTGGGGAAACGAACCTGTGTACTGGACATCCCGCTTTTAGCAAACTTTGAACACAATGGACAGCCAAGGCAACCCTTTGGAAGTACCAAATTCAAGGGGTCCATCTAGTGCTTCTCGTGGGTCTGATGCCCTGCGTGGTAGGCACAAGCCCCTTGAAAGGGTTCTTGATAGTGAATCCAAGGGTCAACTGTCTCTAGGAAAGACAGTTATGCTTGAACAAGACCCTGATGCTATGAAAGCTGAAATGGAACATATGAGAAAACTTTTGCAGGCTCAAGAGCAAGAATTGAAGTTTTTGCATGAAGATCCACATCTGCAAAGTGCTATTGAAGCCAGGAAGGCTGATGCTATGGTTGATGTAACCTTTGAATCAATGGCTCGTGAAGTGGGCAAGAAACCAAGGGAGTTGGCACTTGCCTATCTCCTTCGCAAAGGAGATATCAAAGAGGGGGATGACGGGGAGCTGATTTTCAGAAATCCACCTCGTTTGAAGCATGGAGATTCCGCATCCCAGAGGCTGAAATCTTTTATGCAAAAGGAAGAGGTGACTGTCACCTCTCGACATGCATCCTCTCCCCAAGGCACTAAGCCTGACAGATATATGTATGCCAGTGCTCATGGAGGGCACGAAAGTCACATGCATGCAAGATATGTATCTCATGGTGACAGGTCTGCTTCCAGAAAAATTTTGCCTTCTGAGTTGTCTCATGGAGAGACCATGCCAAATGCAGGTAAGTCACATGCATCTGAATTTCGAGTTCGTGGAGCACATGCCACCGTGCCCCATGAAGCTTCTATGACGGCCCATGGAGCCCATGCAGACAGGGCTACCCCGTTGGATAAGGGGAAAAGAAAAAGAGAGGACCATGAGCCTCATGCCAGGAAGCTCAAGGAGTTCAAAGCAGGTGATAAATCTGTCAAATTTGATGTCTTTCATGGTGAACATGATGCTTCTAAGGTGTTAGCGTTTGTGGCACAGTTCGACATTGCTTTTAGCGATGAGGACTTTACAGAAAAGTCGAAGGTGCGCCATGCTAGCATGTTTCTGAAAGGGACTGCTGCCCATTGGTGGATCACCGAAAAGATCACCAAGGATCCCATCTCTACTTGGAAGGAATTCAAAGATAGATTTTATGCTCAGTTCTTGCCACCCAATGCGGAGCAAACTCTCACTCAAAAGTGGGACAGGCTGGAACAAAAAGATAATGAGAGTGTGCAACAATATGTTAACAAATTTTGGAAAGTGTTGCTGGAAGTGACTCCCTTCATGCTAATCTCAGAGGAGGAAAGAAAGAGGAAGTTTCGTTCTGGATTGCAACCTGCATATAGATCGGGTATTGAATTGCACCCAAAACATACGTTGCAACAACTCACAGCGTCTGCCCTTGCTACAGAGCAATTGGTGCTCAAGATCAAGCAAGATCAAGGAGGTTCCAAGGGGAAGGACAAGGCTGTCCCAAATCAGCAAAAGGGTGGACAGCCACCTAAAAAGAACTTCCGGGAGCCTTACAAGGGTGGTAAAGCTGAAAATAACACATCAAAAGAACAGGGCCCAAGGAAGAACAAATTTGGACTAACCCCGGAGCAAAGAGAGCAATATGCTAAGGATGGAAAATGCTTTTCTTGTGGTAGCAAAGACCACATGTTTCGGCAATGCCCAGATCGCAAACCAAAGCACGAGGACAAGCACACCAAAGCAAATGTTCATGCAGTTCCTGATGTGCAAGGTAATACAGGTCATGATGCAAAAGAGCGTATGGTTTGCAAGGCTTGGGGGCAAATCAAGGATCAGCCCGCACTCTTATGTTTGATGACTGTGCAACTGACAATTTCATCTCTATGCAAATGGCAGCTGCATTGGGTATTGAGGTTGAAAACATGGGACCTCAAATTGAAGCTGAAGCTGCATTTATTGGCAAAGAGGTGCAGGTTACCCCTTTGATTGGGAAGTTGCGTATTCATATACAGGGCTATCTTGATAATGAGCATTTCTTAGTTGCTCCTCTGAATGGATGTGATGTATTGTTGGGCAAGCCGTGGCATCATAGGCTTGAGCCCCGCAAAGACTACAAGTCCAATATGATTTCTTTTATGCATAAAGGCCGCATGCACTTTATTGATGCTGGCAAAGAAGGGGATTCTATCCCAGTTGTATCACACATCCAAATTAATAAAGCAATGAAAAAGAGTCTTTCAGCGTACTTGGTTTTTGTGCGTGATAGTCTTGTGCCAAATCAACAAAATGTGGATGCTATGTCTAATGATAGGCTGAATTTTCTTAATGCATTCAACGACTGTTTTGCTGACTCGTTGCCAGGTGAATTACCTCCCCAAAGGCCCGAAGATCATCGCATAGATCTTGTGCCAGGTAGTTCTCCTCCTAACAAACCCGCATACCGAGTGAGTGCTGCACAACAAGAAGAAATTATGAAGCAGGTAAACGAGCTTTTAGAGAAAGGTTTGGTTCAGCCCAGTTCCTCACCTTACTGCTCTCCTGTGCTTCTTGTTCAAAAGAAGGACGGATCATTCCGTATGTGTGTGGACTATAGAGCTTTGAACAAGCTTACCATCAAGAACAGATTCCCAATTCCACGTATTGATGATATCTTGGATAAGCTTGATGGTTCAGCTTGCTTTAGCAGACTTGACTTGAAGAGTGGTTATCACCAGATACGCGTGGTGCCACAAGATGTCCATAAGACTGCATTCAGGACAGCCTTCGGATTATATGAATTCTTGGTAATGCCTTTTGGTCTCACCAATGCTCCTGCTACTTTTAATCGTATGATGGATAGGATATTCCGACCCCATCGCAAGTTTACAGGAGTCTTCTTTGATGATATCTTGGTTTTCTCCAAGAATGAGCAGGAACACAGAACTCATTTGGTCACAGTGTTCGAAGAGTTGCGGAAGCATAAACTTTTCGTCAATGCTAAGAAAAGTGAGTTTTTCCTTTCAGAGATTCATTATCTGGGACATATTGTATCCAAAGATGGAGTTACAATGGATCCTGCAAAGATAGAGACTATTCGGAATTGGCCCGAATTGCAAAACGTACATCAAGTACGTAGTTTTCTGGGATTATGTTCGTATTACAGGCGTTTCATAAGGCATTTTGCTATGATTGCCACTCCTCTACATGATCTCACGAAGAAGAAAACTGTTTTCAAATGGACTTCAAAGGAACAGGATGCTTTCTTGCAGCTCAAGCATGCTATTATATGTGGTCCAGTATTGATTGTTCCTGACTTGCACAAGTCATTCGTGGTTGAATGTGATGCTTGTGGTGATTGCATAGGAGCTGTCCTAAATCAGGAAGGGCATGCAGTTGCATACGAGAGCCGTCGTTTGCATGATGCTGAGCTTCATATGGATATCTATGAGAAAGAGCTCTTGGCTGTAATTCACGCCTTAAAGATTTGGAAACATTACCTTCTTGGGGCTGAATTTCTAGTCAAGACAGATCATCAAAGCTTGAGATACTTTCTATCTCAAACCAAGCTTTCAGAGAAGCAAATGAGAATGGCAAATTTTCTTTCCATGTTTCATTTTCAGATTGTGCATACTCCAGGAAAGAAAAATGTGGTGGCCGATGCACTATCTAGGAGGCCTTATGTTGCTGCAGTCTCAGTGGCCTCTCATGGAGATCTATTTGCTATGAGAGATTTGTATCATTTGGATGCTGATTTTTGCCATATATGGACTGATTTGATGGCTGGTCATTCACATGCCTTTTATGTTATCAATGAGGGTTATCTTATGAAGGATAATTGCCTTTGTGTGGTGAAGGATTTGCGTTCAAAGGTTATGGACGAATGTCACGCTCCACCATATGCTGGTCATAGAGGTATTATGCCTACTACTCGCATGATTCAGAGGTATTTCTTTTGGCCAAGCATGCGTAAAGACATTGAGGCTTATGTGCGTGCATGTATTACTTGCCAAAAGGTGAAATTTGATAGGCAAAAGCCTCCAGGTTTGCTTCAGCCATTGCCTATTCCCTCGCAACCTTGGGAAAGTATCACGATGGATTTTATTATGGATTTGCCTAGATCCCAGCATGGGAATGATGCTATTTGGACTATTGTGGACAGGTTTAGCAAGCAAGCTCACTTCTTGCCCGTCAAGAAAACCATTAAAGCTGATCATATGGTAAAGCTTTTTCTTGCTAACATTTTCAAGCATCATGGTATGCCTAAATCCATTGTTGGGGATAGAGATCCCAGGACTACAAGCCTATTTTGGAGGGCTTTGTTTGATAATATGGGTACTAAGCTTGAGTTTTCATCAGCCTATCATCCCCAAACGGATGGCCAAAGTGAAGCTGCAAATTCAGCCGTGTTGGATTTGTTGAAGTGTTATGTGGCAGATCAAAAGAGTGCATGGGAGAAGTATCTTCCACTTGTTGAGTTAACAATACAATCCATGCTTCCACAGGAAAGGCTCCGTTTGAGATTATTTATGGCAGAGTGGTCTTGCCACCCATCCTTCGTACCAAGGATGAGATTTTTGCAGCTGATGAATATGTTCGTGACTTGGATGTTGCCTTTGGTCAAGTGCGCACAGCCATTGCAAGATCTCAGGATAAGCATAAAAAGGCTGCTGACAAGCATAGAAGGGACATGGAAGTCAAAGAAGGTGATTGGGTATTGCTGAAATTTGAGAAGGCTAGGCTTCGGAAGAGGCCAGGACGAGAAGGATCATATCCTAAGCTTTCTCCTCGCTATTATGGACCCTTCAAGGTGATTCACAAGATCAATGAAGTGTCCTACAGGCTTGCTTTACCTAGTCATTGGAAGATTCACAATGCTTTTCATGTGAGTCTATTTCGGAAATATGTGGGGCCAGATCCTGATGAGCCTGTCACAGAAGATCCGCCAGAGATTGAAGAGCTTGAGGAGATCCTCCAGCCAGAACAGATTGTTTTTCACAAGGAGAGAAAGCTACCTGCAGGAAAGCTTTCCAGGAGATACCTTGTGAAGTTTAAGAATTATTTGCCTATTGATGCCAAATGGGTAAATGAAGATTACTTTGCAGATTATCCGCAATTGTTGCAGGCATATCTTGAGGCTTTTAAGTTGAGGTCAACTCTTTAGAAGCCCGGGGGGATGTCACCAATTGGCCGACCATTTGGTCCATTCCTAGTTTTTGCGTCTCGTTCACTTGAGGCCAGGCCGGTGTCTCATGTGAAGAGGCCAGTATTTTGCTGACATGGACGGGAGCCAGACTGGTGCCACCCGTGTGTTAGCAGGATGGTGTCGTATGGACGGGAGCCAGATCAGTGCCACCCGTGTATGACCTGGACTGTGTTCGATCCATGGGACTGTCACGCCATGGAAGAGCCAGTATTCGTGCCGTGTTTCACCTATGGGACTGTCACACCATAGGGAAACTCATGCCTGGAACTGTGTCTTACCTATGGGACTGTCACTCCATAGGAAGACCAGGTTTTTATGTTTTATGTCGTGCCAGTTTTGTGCCGACAGATATTTTGTACATGTTCCATGAACGGGAGATATGTCCATGTTACTATTTGCACATGCACACATATTTTGCATGTTTGAAACTGTTTTCGCATGACATGTATTCGTGTGTTTGCCTGCTTGACGTGTTACTTACTGAGCGGGGACGCCTGCCAGTGAGTCGTGAAGTCTGCTCTGTATTCTGACGAGTTTCAGTGCATGTGAACAGGTGGTAAGTATATGGTACATGTTGTTAAATTGTTATTTAATTCTAACCCCTTTGTTTTATAAGGTTAGGGGTTCACACTCATTTAAAAGTGGGCACCCCCTTTGGGCACCCACTTAGGGGCCAAGGTGGGGAGCCTCACTTTTAAGTGAGTGTGGGGGTGGGCATGGTCACCCACCCCCACTAATCCCCCACATGCAAACGTGGGTATGACCAAGGTTAACTCCACTTTCAATTTTATTAAAAAAAGGGCCCCCTTCAAGCGTTGAAGCCATCGCATCTAGCTGGCGTTGATCCATCACCCATCGCTTCCTTTTAGCGTTGGATCCATCAACCGGCTGCTCTTCCTACGCAAAGGGGACTGCTCATACTACTGGCTGCGCCTACTCTCCTGCAGGCGGTTATCATCTCCACAAGCATTGCTGCGGCTTCTCTCCCCAGACGGCTGGCTGCAACTACAGGCGGCTGCCATATTTTCTACTGTACGGCTGCAGCCAGGCGCCTGTGTACAGCAGCCAGGAGCCTGTATACAGCAGCCAGGTGCCCTTCCTCCCACAGGCTGGCTGCAACCACTCCAGCAGGCAGCTGCCTTCTCTTTACCTCTATTGCTGGCGACTGAACCTCTGGATGCTGGCTGCGTTTCTGTACAGCCAGGCGCCCATTACATATTTTGCCTACACAGAGTTGGCTGCCATCACATGAAGGCCACGTATTACCTCTGAATTGCTTCCCCCAGGCGGCTGTGTATCCATCACTATCAGGCTGTGCTCCAGCAGGCGGCTGTCTACAGCTATCTCTTGGTTTGTCTACTTTGAAAGTGGTGGTACATAGTGACTGTGCACTCCTTCTCCAATCAGGCAAGAGCAGGCGGCTGTGTCCTTTGTGGCGGTACATCATCTCCACGGGTGTTCTACAAGGAAGACTTCGCATCACCTGAGTGGTTTCATCATTCCGCAAGTTTTGGTCTTTTATCAACCAACTACAAGTAAGTGATTTTCAGATTTGAGCAAAGCATTTAATGTTTAAATCTGATAAGGGATTCATCCCTCTACGGCCACACCCGTTCGGTGCCGGGTTGTCCAAGCTGTATTGGCGAACCTCGGTCCAAAGGTGCTGAGATCGGGAGAGCCAGGCGTTAGTACGAGAGCGCCTGTTTGTGCGTGGTCTCGGAACACCAGTGAGGCGCTCTCTGCGGAGTCCAGTGAAAGCACAGGACCGTAGAGATTGGACCACACTAGTGGTCGTTCTGCTTCGAGTTTTCTTCATCGAAATCCGAGCCTACTTGTTTGGTACTGTTTTCATATGTACATGGACATTATCTGGTTCTCAGAACCCATGGAGCATTGTATTCTTTAAATACT